>NC_065445.1:262466409-262834702 GCF_917563875.1 Diabrotica virgifera virgifera | reverse complement strand
CTCGCAATTCTCTGTTTGCCAGCTTGTTGTTGAGATGAAAAGCTGATACTTTAGTTTTTATAGTACTTGGTTGTAGTCTCCATTTCTTAAGGTATTCGTTGAGGATGGATGTCATTCGTGAGAGTGATTTCTGTAGTTTCTAAAGATTGGTGGCTTGTTGCAAGGGTCCAGTCGTCAACATATCCAAACTTTCGAGATTGGGTTTCAAGCATATCAGCAATATAGAGGCTGAAAAGTAAAGGGGTAAGGACAGAACCCTGTGGAAGGCCATTGTTAAGTTTCATCTGTTTACTCGTCTCCTTTCCCATTATAACCTGGAAGGCTCTGTTTGTCAGCATGTTGTCAATGAGGTTAATTATCTTTCTGCAGGGGATAATACGGGTCAGTTTATATATTAATCCCTGTCTCCAAACAGTATCATATACTGCTGTTAGATCTATAAATACTGTTGCTGTCTTTTGTTTCTTTTGAAAACTAGCTTTTGTTGTTAAGTTGTTAATGGCAGCACTTGGTCCGTACAGCTTCGATGAGGGCGGAAGCCAGCTTGTTCAATTGGGACATTTTCTAGTATCCTGTGACTAATTCTGTTGAGGAGAAGCTTTTCTAGTAGTTTATATACCATGCTGGGTAGAGCTATGGGGCGGTAGTTTTCTGGCTTATCGTTTGACTTACCCGGTTTCGGAATTGCAATTATCTTTGTTCGCTTAAGTGAGAAAGGAATGTTATTTGACTAAAGTATAACATTAAAGAACATTGCAAGCCACTGTTTCGTGTATGCACGACTGTGTATCAAGAACTCAGGATGGATACCATCAAACCAAGTTGCTTTATCTGATTTCATTTCTTTTAGCGCCTGTGTGATTTCTGAAATAAGTATACCGAAAATAGTACTCCACCATAAAATTTTTTTCTGCAAAACTGAGAACCATTCCGATGCACCTAACATTATCACGATATTCACATAAGTTATAACGACGTTCGGAAACTACTCAGTACGTTTCGGCGCCATACACATACAACTTTAAGGCAAACGAATTTCAGTGCTGTTTATTTTGCTGCATACCGTAGTTGTAATCGAGCGTTATAAAATGGCGCGTTAAACGCCGGTCATGTGAACGGGCTCTAATGACACTCCAATCTAGCATACAGAGCTCATATCCCGCAAAACCATGATTAAATAACTGCCGTAGAAAGACACAAACCGGTTCATTGTTCGTTTCATTTTCATCACAATAGGCAGCTGTCACTTTTTCCTTGATACATGTCCGAGCTTTAAACAACTTGTCACCACGTCAAAATTTTCGTGATTTAGAGGTTCATCTATCATGAAATGTCGCACTCTCTTGTTGCCTTTTCCATCATCTCCGGTTTTGCTTTTGCCGTGGGATCGGCCGATGACTCGCTTGACTCTTTTTATTTCTGATGGCAAATGCGAACAGCGATTTTATCAGAAATTGCTACAGGGTAACACAGAAAATTAGATATGAATTCTACTCACCTTGTTAAGCAGATTTTTTCTTTAAATTACAATTCAACATATGTAATAATAATAGAAAGATGGTAATTAAATTGTAAGATTCTTATAAGAGTTATATTCTATCCTATCCTATTCTAAACTAATAAGTAATGTAGCTTTTAACCCTTAACCACTGACATACGGTATGTCATACCTTGACGAAAATAAATATATTTTATCGCCAACCGTCACTAAAGTCATTCATTATTGTACTCATTTGCCGCCATTTGCGGCAGTAAAGTAACCCTTTATTGTACTGAAAGAAGAATTTTAATTTACCTGCCGCGATTAATCAAATTAACCCAGATTGAATGTAAGTGGTCGATGGCAGTAATCGAATGGCGAGAATTTAAGTGAACTTAAAATTTATTTACTTTAATTATTAAAAATATTGTACACAATTTGTGTAATTATCAATTAAATTTATGTCAAAAAGTGAAATTCTGTAGTATTTTGTAAATTTATTCATATAAAATAAATTAAAACTTTACCGCTTTAGTAATTATTCAATATTGATAACTATCGATTAAAAATCGACAGCTATCTGTCAACACTGTCATGAAATTATTATGACGTCTAAAATTTAAAAAGTTCTTAAATTGTAAGTTGCAAGTAGGTAAGTGTTAAAACCAATATCAAATTATTGGAGAAAGTGAAATTTTAGATAAAATATATTTTGGCATTATCCAAGCTGCCAGGCCATCAGTACATACTTCATTTTCCAGTTTTTCATTCAGGGATTATTAAAATTAAAAATGATTAATATTATGAAATAATGAACATAATAAAATTAAAAAATGTGTTATAAGATTTTAAAGAAGTTAAATAAACGACAGATTTTTATTCAACTTATTTTATAAATTTTATATTATTTTTAAAAAATAATTACAGAGCCCAAACTCGTACGTAGACAACTTTAAGGTGCGAATCATCGGAATGCAAATTCCAAGTTGATTTCCAATCAAAAATTATGTTAGCGATAAAATTTTGTATGCACCACGTCAGTAAAGACTCTTTATCGAACTCGTCTGATATTCGTCTCGCTCGCTACGCTCGCTCTGCTCATAATATCAGACTCGTTCGATAAAGAGTAACTTTACTGACTTTGTAAAAAAATAACTATTTTTATAAAACGTATTTTATAAAAGATTTCTAGAATACCATTTCTCTGTATGTACCTTCAAGTGGTGCGTGATTTTGGTACAATACATTTCTTAGGTATGGCACGTAATGTTCCAAAATCGGTCGCTTTCGCGCATGACGTAGTAAAGATCCTTCTTCACGCAATATTTTTTTTTAACATCCCATTTATTTACAATCTGTAATAATGATTACAATAAGTAAATAAAGACTTGTCCAGTGACAATAACCTATGAAATCATAATTTTAGTACTTAACAAAATTATTTGTGACTAATAAATAAAACCCTATAAATTAAACAATAATAAATAAAACATTTTTGAAAATTTAAAATTTAAAATCTTGTTCGTAGATCGCTTGGAGTGTGGCGCTTTAGCCTTCTGTTTGGCTGGGGTCTCATTAGGTTCTTCGCTAGTCCGTTGGGGTGGTTTTGTAGTCGGATGTCGTATTTTTGGGCGTAACTGGCAATTTCTTCTTTGACAGTGTTCATTTGGAGATCACGATTAATGTGTTCATTGGGCATGTACCACGGTGCATTTGTGATAATGCGCAAGGTTTTCGATTGGAATCTCTCAAGGATGTCGATATTGGATCTCGATGCAGATCCCCACAGTTGGATACCATAGCTCCATATTGTCTTAATCACTGCCTTGTATACTAAAATTTTGTTGTACAAACTCAGTTGTGACCTTTTTCCTATCAGCCAGTACATTTTATTGAGTTTCAGACCCAACTGTTTTCTTTTCGTGAATATGTGTTTCTTCCACGTTATTCTGCGGTTCAAGGGCATACCTAGGTATTTTACATCATCCTTTTGTTGTAGTACTTGATTATTTAATGAGACGGTTGGGCACGTATATTTTCGATTAGTGAACGTTATATGTACTGATTTGCTTTCGTTTACTTTAATTCGCCATGTTTGTAACCAGATATTTATACTGTCGAGATTTGTCTGGAGCAGTTGCGAGGCGATGTACGGGTTTGAGTGAGCTGCAATGATTGCTGTGTCATCTGCATATGTGGCTGTGATGATGTTTTGGCTTGTAGGAAGATCTGCTGTGTAGAGTAGGTAGAGAACTGGTCCAAGGACACTACCCTGAGGTACTCCAGCTTTGATTGGATATAAGTTAGTGCACCGATCTTTAACTTTTACAAGGAAATGTCGGTCGAAGAGATAGGACTTGAGGATTAGAAAGTAGTTGAGAGGAAGGACTTTTCTCATTTTCTATAGCAAGCCAGTGTGCCCGACTTTATCAAAAGCCTGCGAGACATCCAAAAAGGCTGCAGAGCAGTATTGCTTCTCTTCTAAGGCTTTGTTTATGGAATTGCAGACTCGATGAATTTGCTCGGTGGTAGCATGTTGTTGTCTAAATCCAAACTGGTGGTTGGGTATTAGCTGCTTTTCCACGAGGATTGGCTGTAATCTGTCTAGTAAGAGTTTTTAAAAAACCTTTGACATCACTGAAAGTAGACTGGTAGGTCTATAAGACTTAACTTCTTCTACAGGTTTGCCTGGTTTGGGTATTAAGATGATTTGTGCCACTTTCCACAAAAGGGGATAGTAACCAGTTCTTAAGATTGCGTTAAAAATCTGTGTCAAATATTGCACGCCTTTCTTGGGAAGTTCTTTTAAAATTCTTGCAGTGATTAAGTCAAACCCTGGGGACTTTTTAGGATTCATATCTGTTTGGATTTTGTTGAAAACTTGTTTGGCTGTGAATTTCTCTAACGGTGCTTCTAGTTGGTATGGATATTCTAAATACAATTGATAATTATCTTCTTCATCAGGGTTGTTGTTTTGGGCATGTGGTTGGAACACTTCCTCCAGGTATTTGGCAAAGACTGTAGCTTTTTCGTTGTTACTTTTAGCCCATCGTCCGTTACTGGTCCGGATAGGCGGATTAGAGAGTTGTGGTCTATTAATCTTTCGTGTTGCCTTCCATAGCGAGTATTCGGAGGTTTCCGTGGCAGATAGATATCGTTTTATGTCGTTGTTTTTATTGTTGTTTAACAAAGTTTTTAATCGCGCTGTAGCTTGGTTTAATTAATTTTTATCCTGGGGTGCGCAGGTTCTTTGCCATACTTTCCTTAGTCTTCTTTTTTCTGCGATTTTTTCTTTTATTTCGTTGGGTAAATCTTTGTGTATGATTGTTCTTGGTTGTGTAGGTGTTGACTGCCAGCCAGCTTCCTGAATTATCCTATTTAATTGATTTACTGCATCGTCAATTTCGCCATCCGATTTTAGTGGGATGTTTAGGTCCAGTCTCTCATCAAGGATAGCCCGGAATTTAATCAAATTGGTATATTTACCACTTAGATATGGGGAGGTTCTGTTTCGAGGATATTTGTGGATATCATGACCAAGACAGGAGAGTGGTCGGATGAAAGATCGAAACAAGATTGTGCTGTCTGGGATTCAAGTGGTATTCCTTTCGTCACACAGAAATCAACCAAATCTGGAATTTTGTTTTTGTCTGTGGGCCAGTATGTGAGTTCGCCAGTAGATATGTATTTAAGGTTGTTGGTTTCCATTGCCATGTATAATTGCCTACCTTTCGGGGTTATTAGCCTGGATCCCCAGTGAGTGTGTTTTGCGTTATAATCGCCGCATGCTAGAAACCTGTTTCCAAGTGTGTTGAAGAATTCTTGGTATTGATTTTTGCCTATAGTATGTCGTGGTGGGCTATATATTGCAGTTACTGTTAAGGGACAGTTCCAGTCTTCTATGCTAATACTTGTTGCTTGTATATAGTCTCTTTTAAACTTATTTAACTCGTGGTGTTTTATCGATGACTTAATTATGATTGCAGTTCCTCCATGTGCAGTGCCATATGGATGTTTGGTGTTATATATTGCATAGTTGGGAATTCTCAGATAGCTTCTATTTGTAAAGTGTGTTTCAAATATTAACATTATGCTGGTGTTGTGTATTAGTATAAAAGTTTAACCTCTTGAGCATGATTTGTTAGCCCGTTGGCATTCCAAATAGCTATTTTTAAGAATTTGATCATTTTGTTTTTTAGGCAATATTTGAATGTAGTTTTATAGGAAAGACTTTTGAATTTTAAATTTTTAATAAAATTTGGCTAATTTAATTATAATAATTATAAAGAAATTATAAAGTTTTATGTTATTATAATATTTAATAGTAAAAAATATTTTGTAGCTAATTTAACTTTGTTGATTTTCGGGTAGTTATTTTACCGAATTTTTTAAACTAATATTTTAGAAACTTTTATTATGTTAACACAGATATCCATTATAAAGCATTTTTTAATTATTATTTGTTCATACAAGTTATTACATACAGGTTGATCAAGTGGTACTCCAGAGTTCGATATTTCAGTTGTTTCTCTCTCTCTCTCTCTTGTCGTTTACCCATTACTGAGGATCGTGATTTCTTCCAATATTCCTAACAATTTTTTTCCATTGGTCTCTATATTCAACTGCTCTAAGAGCTTCGCAAAATGAGTTTCCAGCTGAATGCTTTATTTGGTCAGACCATCTAGTTGGTGATCGTCCTCTTGATCTTCTCCCCGGAACGTTTCCAGAAACAATTAATCTCTCCAAACTGTCGTCACCTCTGCGAACCACGTGACCAAAGAATTGCAGAATTCGTTGCAGACATATTGTGGACAGTCTTTCCCACTTCTTAATTTGTTGATGATCACTTTGTAATTTAGATACTCAAAATTTGTAGCTATACTTGAGTCCAGTCTCAAAAATAGGTTGATTGGACCTCACTTACTTATATACAATAGTACATACAAAAAGTTTACAGGCCTTTGAAGTTACAAAATGAAAATCGATTTTTTTTCATATATCGAAAACTCTTAGAGATTTTTTATTGAAAATGGACATGTGGAATTTTTATGGCAGCAACATCTTAAAAAAAATGAATGTGTGTACTTTGTACGCACGTAAGAAGTTATACTTCTATTATATGATTTCAACCAAATCAATATACAGTTTCTCTACTACTTTTTAAAAATTTTTATTAAAACAATACCAAAAATTAAAAAAATAAAAGAATAAAACACACGCAAACACATTAAAAAATGCCACAAATGATTTCTGAACAATAATTGTTGCCAAAAATTTTAATTAACTACGTATTTTCCGAAAAAAAAATTTTATAATAATATACTTACAATCATAAAATCTATAAAAAAAAATTAAAAAATGATATAACTTGCATTGGGCTTGAACCTACTTGCCGTGTATTACGCCGTACGAGAGTCGAAGCGATTTCAAACTGTACCACCTTCGCGTATACGTCACATACCTTCGTCATGTGGGAATATACACAAACTGAACAACTTTTTGACGTTTTGTTTATATGAATTTTTATTAGTTTGATTTTTGTCGAATTAAAATACAACAATATATAGAGTAAGAAAACGATACATTAGATGAAAATTTGTAGAAAGTTGATTCGTTATCAGATTGTGTAAATTAAAGCATTGCCTACTAGGGGTATAGCATAGCAAATACTTGGTAAATACATTATTTTTTTACATTTTCCAAATAGTTATGAAGATAATTTTTTATTGGAATACAACTGAAACATTTAGAATTACGTACCTGCGGCTTTTCAAAACTATTTAAAAAGTCACTATAATTATAAATTTGATTTATAATTATCACTCCTAATTATCCAGACTCACAACAATAAAAACTAATATATTATACAACATTTTTGTTTACCGATAACCTCCATATTGAACAATTATTGACAGATCATTTCAACATATATAATAAAGACTAATACCAAACTGTCGGTGTGCGCATGCGCGCAGACCAATATAAATTCACCCTCAATCTCAATCGCGCCTAAAGAAGTATAACTTCAAAAAAAGTGAAAACTGTGCAACCCATAAAAATTTTATGGCGGTTTTGTTCCCTTAACCCCCCCCCCCAAACTGTTTTGTATGTTTCAATTAAATTATTAATGTGGCACCATTAGTTAAACACAATGTTTTTAAAACTTTTTTGCCTCCTAGTACTTTTTTGATAAGCCAGTGTTTATCAAGATATTTTGAATATTTATCGAATCCACCACATATTTGTAAATGGTTAAGAGTATGATTATGATACATTTTAACAATCTGAAAATTTATTTATAACTTACATTTTTAGGTATATTTTGAAATGGAAGCCACATCTCGATAAAATGTAACTTATCAAAAAAAGACTAGGGACAAAAAGTTTTAAAAACGCTGTGTTTAACTAATGGTACCACAATAATGAATTAATTGGAAGGTACACAAATGTTTGGGGGGTTTAAGGGAACAAAACTCCCAAAAATTTTATGGGGTGGAAAAATGTTACTATAATTGTGTTTTAAGATGCTCCAGCCATAATAAGAATAATACATGTCCATTTTCAATAAAAAATCCCTAATAGTTTTCGATATATTGAAAAAAATCGATTTTAATTTTGTAATCGATTTTATGAGCACATTTGTACTGAGGTAAGTTAGGTTAAACCGAAGTATTTTTGACCCCAGAATGTGTGGTATAATTTATGACCAATCTTTTCGGGACACCCTGTATATACTATCCAAAACACTGAAAGAAAAATCGCTAAAAACGAGTTAATTATAAGAATTTTGCAAAATAATCCACATAATAGTAACTTCCATTATAAATATTCGTTCACAGTGATCTTTTCTACGTCACACGCTTGACATTAGCTGTCAAATGATATGCGCAAAATTCTACTGTGCGTAATTGTACCTGTTCCCAACAGCTGCAGTTTTAGTATAGTCCTTGAGCTACTTGGACGTACAGTTTTCTTGTTATATCACGTACCGCATGTTATGTTCTATAGTTAAAAGAAGTTCAGTGTATTTTTTCACTATTAGTATGGCAGCAAGTTCATCCAGTTGCCCTACCTTTTTAGTGGAAAGCACTGTTTTCCTATTTTTGAGTTACCAATACTCAAGTTTTTTTATAATTCAGGTTATAAAGGGTTTTATAAGAAAAGTTTAATAATATTATACATGCGTTTATAATTTTCTTGAAAAAAAATGTTTTTCTTCAAACGTCAAATAATGATGACATTACTTATCTGACTTGATCCTGTCAAAGTTTGATGTCTCCGCCGGCAGCAGCTTTTTTCCCATTTCTTTACGGCGGAGGGAAAAATGTTGTCATGGCAACAATATGAAACATGTCACAAAGCAACAATACAAATGTCATTAACAACAATTAAACATCATTTTTATTTATAGTAATATTAAAAGTACAATTAGTTAATGAGGCATTTTCAAAATTGAAACCGTGCAAAAAATGTTCCCGACTCTTGATACGCATTGGTAATTGTTGATGATACTGATGGTCGAGCACAACTTTCAGCAATCATTCCCGATGTTGGCGAATCATGAGGGTTTAAAATTTTTTGAGCATTATCGTTCTTATTTCTTATTGAATCCTCTATATATCCTTCGGCAACCGTGCTTGATTTCCAGCCCCCATGTCGTTTGAGGCATTCTAGATTTTGCTACGTTTGAAGAAAAAATATATATATAGTGGCTAAACACCCCTTTAGGGGTTACGCCGCTTACGCTCTCTAGATCTATGTTTTGAGGTAGATCAGTCCTCATGTTCGTTATTTAATTTTCTCTGTTATTTTTCTCCACTCTTTCCTGTCTCTGGTTTTCCCTTTCCAATGTCGTATGCCCGCATTGTTGAGATCACTTACTACTTCTTGTAACCATGTAGATCTTGGTCTTCCACGTCTTCTTTTGCCAGCTGGTGTCCATTCCAATATTGAGTATATCGTCGTAGTTGATCCGGATCTCCATATGTGTCCTAGCCATTTTGCTCTTTGCTGTTTTATTTTACATACTATATCCTCCTCAATTTCTTCCAGTAACTCAAGGTTCGTTCTTTGTCTAAATTCATTGTCATTTATTTTTATTGGTCCTAATATTGCTCTTAGTATTTTTCTTTCTTGTATTCTAAGGTTTTCCTCTTGTTTTTTTGTCATGCTAAGAGTTTCGGCTGCATACATCATCGTCGGTCGAATTATTGTTTTGTATACTTTCATTTTTGATTTCTTACTCAATAACTTATTTTTAAGTAATTTTTTATTTGCATGGAAGCTCTTATTTGCTGTAATAATCCTTTCTTTGATTTCGGTTTCTCTTTCTCCATTGTTTGTTATTAATATTCCTAAATATTTAAATTTTTCGACTTCTTCATAAGTGTATTCTCCTACTCTAACCTTTCTGTTTTCAAAGTTTTTGTCAAATCTCATTATTTTGGTTTTCTCTTGGTTTATTTTTAATCCCATTACTTTTCCTTCTGTTACCATTTCGTTTAACATTCGTTCCATTGTTTTTCTATTTTTTGTTATTAGCACAATATCATCAGCGTATGCTATTATTTGTCCTTCTCTCGTTCGGAGGGTGCCTTTGTTGATCTTCCTGACGACGTATTCTAGGGCAAGATTAAACAGAGTTGCTGATAATGAATCTCCTTGTCTCACCCCTTTATTGATGACAAATTCTTCTGTGTCGCCTACTTGAGTTTTTATACTAACTACAGTTCTACTCATTGTCATTTGTATTAATCTTCTTAATTTATGTTGTATTCCCATTTCTTTCAGAGCTACCATTAGTTTTGATCTATTTATTGTATCAAATGCTTGTCGAAAATCTATAAAAAGCAGTTCAATTTCTATTTTATATCCATGAGCTTTTTCCATAATTTGTTTAACTGTATGTATGGCATCTGTTGTAGACTTTCCCTTAACAAATCCGCATTGATAGTGTCCTATGATATTCGTGGTAGCTTCGGTCAGTCTTCGTTGTATTAAGGCGGACATGATTTTATATGCTGTGTTTAATAGCGTCAGTCCTCTGTAGTTTTTACACATCTGTTGATCTCCTTTTTTATGAATCGTGATAATTTGTCCTTTGTACCATTCTTCCGGCATTTTTTCTTCGTCCCATATGTCTTTTATTAAATTGTATAATCTATCTTTTAATTCTTCACCACCATATTTTATAAGCTCCATATTGATACAGTCCGATCCTGAGGCTTTACCATTACGGCTGCTATTAATAATTTCCTCAACTTCCTCTTTTGTTGGTATTTGTAGCTGGTTTCCTAACATCATTGTCTCTTCTCCTCTGTTTTCATTTAGGTCTTGATCTTGTTGTTCTGTTAATAATTCTTTAAAATAGTTAGTCCAAATTTCTTTATACTCTTCATCGTTTTCTGATACTTTTCCATTTTTATCTTTTATGCTTTTTATCTTTCCTTTAAACGTTTTGTTCTGCTCACTAATTTTCTTATAGAATTCTTTTGTGTTTCTGTTCTTACTCTCTTTTTCTATTTCTTTTATCTTATCATCCAACCACTCACGTCTAATTTTCCTTATTTTTTTCTTACATGCATGCCTTATTATATTGTATTCTTCCCTATAATCCTGTCTATTTGTTCTTATCCACATTTGTCTCATTTCTACCTTCTTTTTTAACATTTTATGGCATTCTTCATTATACCATTCTTGTCTTTTTTTGTTTCTTTTTATCCCTACGTGTACTTCCGCTGTTTCATTTATACATTTTTTTATATTTCTCCATTCTGTTTCTATATCCTTTGTAGGTTTAGATTGTTCCTTCAGTTTTTTGTTCATGTCATCAGCATATTTAATCCTTATGTCTGGAGTATTCAGTTTTTCTACGTGCCATTTATTTTTTGTTGTCGTGTTTTTTAGTGTTCTTTTGACTTTTTGTCTTACTTTTGCAGTCACCATAAAATGGTCTGTGTCTGCATGTGCACCTCTGTAGGACCTCACGTCTGTTACCGATGTTTGCTTCCTTCTTGTAATCAGAATATGGTCTATTTGTGACCATGTTTTTTGGTCTGGGGAAATCCACGTCACTTTATGGTATTTGGGATGTTCGAATTTTGTACTAACGATAATCATATTGGTACTAGATGCTAGATTACATAATCGTTGGCCATTGTCGTTAGTTTTTTCGTGTATTGTGTGCTTACCTGCTACTTGGTTAATGTAGTCTTCCTTACCTATTTGGGCATTAAAATCTCCCATTACCAGTATTGTGTCTTCTCTAGGTAACTTCTCCATTTCTCGTTCGAGTTCCTCATACAATTTGTCTTTTTCCTCCGCAGTAGCACTTTCAGTTGGGGCATATACGTTTATGATTGATATATTAAATGGTTTGGCGTTAATTCTCAGGTAAGCCATACGTTCATTTATTGGTTTAAATTGCATAATGTTATTTTTTATTTTTCCCATAATTATGAAAGCAACTCCATATTGACCTTGTTTTTCATGTCCCGAGTACTGTAGTGTGTAGTTTTTTCTATTTATTTCTCCTTGACCTGCCCATCTGATTTCTTGAATCACTGCAATATCAATTTGGTATCTTTCTAGTTCTGAGACGATATCCTGCATTTTTCCTGGTTCAAGCATTGTTCTGATGTTCCACGTACTTATTTTTAGTTGATCACATTTTTTCGGTTTTTTATTATATTTTTTTGTGTTCGTATGTTTTATTTTATCTAATCTGTTCAGGTCCTTTTCCTTTGCCATTTTCGTGTCCGTTTTTTGTGTTGTATCCAATATTTGTTTTTTTATCAGTTTTTTGGCGTGTCCTGCTTTGCCCTTTCCAGTTCATTCTTCTCTTTGTTCCATTTCCATTCAGTCCCGTCAATAATTAATTTTTGATAACCTACTCTAGTGTTCTTACCGTTTTCTTTTTGAAATTTTGCAATTCTCCGTATTTCTTGTTGTATTTTCATCTCTTCTTGCGTTAGATCGTTATTGATATATATTTCCGGCTTTGAATTCCTTAGTTTGTTTTTGTTCTTCATAATTTTTATTTTTTCATTTTTGTTTTTTAGTTTTACAAGACATGTTTTGTCCCCTATTTTATAAGCTTCTTCTATTTCTACTTGAATACCTAATTCTCTTTCCACGAAATCTGCCATAACCTCATTGACTACATTTGGGTTATTTGTATCCATCGGTAGACCCTGGACAATAACATTGTTAGCTTTTCTCTCTTTCTCGAACTTTTCTACCTTCATTTTCACTATCTTTAGTTCCTGTTTCATTTCATCATTTTCTTTTTGTAGTTGTTGGTTACTTTGTTTGAATTCATTTATTTCTTTTCTTAATTCTCGGAGGTCATTTCTATATTCTCGTTGTTCTTCTTTTATTCCTTTTACCTCCGATGTTAAATTTTGTGTTTGATCTGTTAAATTTTGCATCATTTTTAAAAGCTGATCAATTTTGTTTTCATCTTTCTGTTGTTTGGTTGGTGTTCTGGATAGTTTCTTGCTCTTGTTAAAAATATTGTCTGCATCTATCTCTAGACTTCTCTTTTTACTGTCTTCTGAGGTGTAATCATTATCACTATCCACCATTTTTTATGTATTTGTACTCTATATTAAAGCAAGCGATAAGCTCTAGTTCCCCAGTCGACCCGGCGAAGGCTCTAGAACTTCTCAAGCAATAATTGAGTATGACTTTAAATATATTAAAATTCTTTTTACTTCGAAATCTTGTTTACTTAGTTTATTATTAATTGATTGATTTCCTTTCTTGGATTTTTAAAACTTTTTGGAAAACCGGCAACGTCGCTTTTAATTTGATCAAGACTTGTTCTCTTATCTGTTGTCAAAAGAACTGGAATTTATAAAATGTCGTTTGTTTTGATTAACATAAAATGTTCTATAAGTTACTTATAGGCCGATTTTTGCCACTATTTTTTGCACTTTAGATAGTTTATGACCTTATACAAATGTTCGCATATAGTTAATATTTTATTTCGCACTATTACCTCAAAAATCGGAATAAACTCTGGTGAAAATGTTTAACACTTTTATTTCGCACAATGCGTTGTTGCCACCTCTCTTGAAGAAAAAATAGTATACTTTATTCGGCAAAGAAGCGACTTTTCTTGACTTGCCCTCTATTACGCGCCTCACTTCGTTCGGCGCGTAATATCGGGCGCGTCAAGAAAAGTCATGCTTCTCCGCCTCATAAAGTAATATACTATTGTTTTGTTTGGAACAGTACATATTTTATTCGACAGCAGTGTTAATAATCATTTCGTAGTTGATGTAAAAAACAAATATAGTGATATAAGATAAATTCATAATGAAAACAAAGAAGAATAGGCAACGGCATAATATACCGTTTGTTAGAGTTTACGTCCTGAAACATCAATGTCAGTGGATAAGGGCTAATAGGGGCTTCCCAAAAATTTTAAGTGGAGAAACAAATTATAAATCTGTGCCTAATTATAGTTGATAACTCTAAGTGTACAAGAATTTAATTTACTCGTAAAGGCTTTTTGAATTCAATATATTGAGATTGTCTGGTATTTAAACTACAAGAATAAAAAACTGCTAAACGCCGTAAAAATGAGTGGCGCATACAATATTCCAGCTACAAAAGATCTGATATGAATATTACGCGGCGCAAAAATGTATTTCCATTTTGATGCAACACAAAATTCTAGTTTTATTTTAAAAGATTTTTTCATAATATTTGCTCAATTTGAAGTAAAACGCACCACAAAAGAGTAACTTTGATACAGTTTGAATTTTGAAAATCTTTTGTGGCGCTTTTACTTCAAATTTAGCAAATATGGAAAAATCTTTTAAAATAAAACTAGAATTTTGTTTTGCATCAAAAAGAAAATACATTTTCGCGCCACGTAATATTCATATCAGATCTTTTGTAGCTGGAATATTGTATGCGCCACTCATTTTTACGGCGTTTAGCGGTTTTTTATTCTTGTATCAGGAATTTTTCAAAGTTATTTATAAATTGAATGTATGAAGTTGAATGAAATGTTTCTCGATTACACGTTAAGCTTTATAAATGGTCGCCTTTGTCGCATTATCTCCCAAATAATCTAGTGTCCATCGAATATTCACTAGATTTTTTTATATTCGAAATAGATTGAAAAAAATATTGGGATGGTTGGTAAATATACTCGGATTGCCCGTTGCCAGATCAAATTTAGCGTCGTAACCACTACAACTACATAAACCATTTCGGGAATAATCGTTAATTGGATTATGCTTTTGTTGCTTAATAACTTCTAAACGGCTTAACCGATTTTGATCACTAAACATGAATTTGAAACATATTGACAAGTAGTATTTGATGCATCTAAGGTCAAGTATGATAACTAAGGCTATTACAGGAAATATTGAGCTTGAAAAACCGTTATTTTCCATAGGAAATAGATTTGATCATACTTATAAAGCCTATAGCTTAAAAATTCGAATTTTCCCGGATATGAGGTATACACCGTTAGACTCGTCTAGAGTCCTTTTACAAACGCTCAGTTATTGGCGCAATTCGTAGGTTGAAATTTTGAGGAATTGTCGAAAAACCAAAATTTTCAAAGTTTAGTTTTTCAGTTTTTCGGCTATACTGAGCGGTGTGTATGTCTGATCCTGACAGCTTAGACACCATTTAAAAACTTAACTCAACGCTTCCACAGTTCACTACTATACAAGTTACAGGCATGTTTTCAGCACTTAAAATGACCAAAAACGAAAAGTTTTTAAAATAATCAATCTAATGAATGTCTTTAAATACTATATATATTAAGCTCAAAATCACGACAAAAAAAATTAAAATTAACATTATTTTGATCAGTTTGACTTCCACAGTTCACTACTATACAAGTCACAGGCATGTTGTCAGCACTCAAAATCACCAAAAACGTAAAGTTTATAGAGTAATTAATCTAATGAATGTCTTTAAATACTATATTAAGCTCAAAATCACGACAAAAAAAATTAAAATTAACATTATTTTGATCAGTTAAACTTGCACAGTTCACTATTACACAAGTGACAGGCATGTTGTCAGCACTCAAAATCACCAAAAACGTAAAGTTTATAAAATAATTAATCTAATGAATGTCTTTAAATACTATATTAGCTCAAAATCAGGACAAAAAACAAATTAAAATTAACATTATCCCGATCAGTTGGACTTCCACAGTTCACTACTATACAAGTCACAGGCATGTTGTCAGCACTCAAAATCATCAAAAACGTAAAGTTTATAAAATAATTAATCTAATGAATGTCTTTAAATACTATACTACCTCAAAATCACGACAAAAAACAAATAAGAAAAATCAATAATTACATTGAGTTTAGGTTAAGAACAGTTTTGTGTGCCAACCAAAGATCACATGGTTTATCTTTGACAGGTCGATGGATTGCCTAATGGGTAGGATACTAACCTTGCCCATCAACCCTTCTCTTTTATCCAGACTTGGGACCGGCTCTGAGTGTGAACGCGGCTTCTGAGCTACTCAATCCACTCAGTCTTTGCGCTCATAACCTCCAGTCAAGGTCATAGTTACATAATAGGGAACAAAGAAATCCAAATATTATGTTATGCAGATGACGCCGCATTTATCGCCGAGACAAAAGACGATCTCCAAAGATTAACACACATCATCAATACAACAGCCAAGAAATATAATATGATAATATTAGCAGAAAAAACTAAATGTATGAAAACATCTAAATACCCACTACGACTGTACGCCCCTAGGGGGGCGCGCTTTTAGCAATGGGAGGGCGTGAAATTATCAAAGAAAACACCTAAAACATTGACTAATTTACTAAAATCAAAGCAAAACAAAATTCTGACAAACAAAAAAATAAAATACCCATGAACAAGGAGCTGTACATGGTTATGAGCACTGAATACTAAATCAACAACTTTAATGTAAATTTGTGACATCCTTGGGCCTGTTTTGCAGAGCAAAGCTTATCGAAACAGGGTGTAATATTAGAAATAGACGCTCTCAGTTCTTTCTCTATATTTAGCTGCGATCTACTTGGTCTTTAAAGCAGCCATCACGGAAAATCCTGTTTCGCAAAGGTAGGATGGTGAAAACGGTAATAATATACGGAACGCTCTGATTTTCAGTGCAGAAAACTCATCATTTACCCCTGCCCAAAATTCAAAGAGGGCTCTAATATTAAACTGTTTCTTGATTTGGGCATTTGCTGTGAAGTCTATGAAGGTTTCTTCTTCTGCAATAGAGAGTTCTTCGGGTGTAATTTGAAACGGATTCCCGACCCACTTATAACTATTAGGTACCTATTAATTGGTCGTCGGCAAAAAAATATCTTTTTAAAATTTTTTGTCAGCATTGCTAAATGATTTTCAATGGTTACAAAAACAACTTTCACGTGTTGTTCTTCAGCCTGGTAAGTTTTAAATCATTCATCCACATTTTCAAATATTTCTAGGTTTTTTGCTTTAAATTTCTGCTCCACAATTTCAATTTTCTACAGAAAGCGGTAACTTTATCTTTCGTATCAAATATATGTGTATTGGCCCCTTGAAGTTTTAAGTTCAAAATATTTAGTTTTTCGAATATATCAACCAAGTAACTTAATTTCATCAAAAATAAACCATCGTGAAACATCTAGGCTTGCGGCCTCTTTTCTTCTTCTAGAAAAATGGCGATTTCATGTCTTAATTCAAAACACGTTGTAAAAATTTCCCACGCAATAACCAGCTTGCCTCACAATAAAATAATTATGCTGAATGTACTGCATCCATGTCTTTGCAAAGTACAGAAAAGATTCTAGTTTTCAAAGGTCTCATTTTTATGTAGATAATTAACTATGGTTACAACCGTAGTTAGCACAATATTCAAACCAGAGCTTCTCTGTTGATCATACAGTGTCTCTATTTTTGCTTCATTTATATAATCATTTAACATAGCAAATAATTCAAGCAACTTTGCTATCAATTCTATTGGTTAGCAGAAAAGTAGTTCTACTACTAATCTGCCATCACAAAATCGAACGTAGGCAATAAAATGAGCATATTTATTGCTACTGTTACTGTTGCCTCATCAAGCTGAATCGAAAACAGCTTTTCACGCAACTTCCTGATTAGCTGATCCTGTACATATTCAGCTATATCACCAATTCGGCGGGCAACAGTATCATTTGATAGAGGTATATCCCAATTTTTTAACAAAATTATCTCCAAACACAGTTTCTACAATTTTGATGGCAGTTGGTAACATAAGATATTCACCAATAGTGTTAGACTTTTTAGATCTGGCTATTTAATATCAGACTTTATAAGAGGCAAGTAAAGCTATTTCATTCACAGGCAAAGTTTTTATTAAAACTAATTTTTGCTTTTCACGCCATTTTAATTTTAACTCGAAGAATTCTCGGGGTTTGTTAATGTACTCACTATGAAGCGTTTCCCAATGTCTTTTTAGTTTATTAGGTTTATTGCTGCTCAAGGTATATTATTATTGCATAGATATATTGTTATTGAACGAGGGGGGGGGGGCGCGGTGAAAATAATTATGGAAAATTGGGGCGCAAATGGTAAAACGTTGAGAAACGCTGCACTACGATGTAAAATCGAAATTGATGGGAAATAATAAAGCAGGAAGCAAGGTTTAGAGATATGGGAATAGATATAACCAGTTACGGAGATGTTGAAGAGGAAATACGACAACAAAGCTTAAAAGCAAGCAAAGCGGCGGGATCTCTTAATGGCACAATCTGGAAGAACAAACACCTAACAAAAGACACAAAACCAAGAATCTATAAAGCAGCAATTAGACCTATATTGATATACACGGCGGAGACAAGACCTGACGCATCTAAAACGAGACGACTACTAGAAACAACAGAGATAAAAATACTACGACGAATATCAGTTAAGAGTCTGCTGGATAGGGAGAGAAGCGAAAACATAAGACGATCATGCAATGTAGAAGACATAAATGGATGGGTGAAAAAACGGAAACAGGAGTAGAACGAACACATTAGTAGAATGGCAGAGGATAGGATAGTACAAATAGTACGAGATAAGTCACCAAATGGACGGAGAAATATTGGCAGACCAAGAAAAAGATGTTGCGATAACTTCAAGAATTTAGGAGGCTAATATTGAAGATAAAATAGGTGTATCTTCGGTATGTCCGTACCCGCAAGTCTAAACAGACTGTAAAGAGACTATAATAATATAACCCACATTTTATGTATAATAGTAATTCCCTGAAAAATGGTGGACAAATTTAGATACCAGAGCTTTTTAGTTTTTTGTATTCTTTTCTCCACTTCTGTTCGATAAAAGTTCCTATCTTTAGCATTCGAAAGTTGTACTTTATAACGCAATAAGCAAATATCAGTCTTCTCGGCAATTTCTTCCAAGTGAGTATTATGTCGTTTTAACATTATCATCCTTGCGTTTGTTCTAAAATTTGTGAACATTTCGGTAGTTACAAGCGAAGTTTCTCTTACAAGTGCCAAACTATAATATGCCAATATCAATAATGAACTTCAAGGATTCCTTCAAATAAGTTCTTGGAAACTTCGAGAGACTGGTTTATATATTCAATTTGTGAGCAAACTCCAATAAGCCTGAATCATAGAAGATAATGGGATACTTGTGTCTTGGTCTGTTGGTTATATTAAGATGATCGGGACGGTTTAAAATAATGTTATAAAATTTGTTCAAGTATTATCAAGGTAACGAGTTTTATACTGTATAAAGTTATTATAGTTTTCTAGAATCAGTGATTAAGCACTAAAATATTATTAAATATTTTGTATTAAATCAGAGAAAGAGAGAAAGGAAAAAAGGATAGAAAGTCATGATGGAAATTGTGATAACCTAGGGTAGTAAATCACAGTAGAAGGCAGGAGTCATTTTTGTTAAGATATTTTATTTTGATCTAAATATACAAAAAATGATAATTGCTTTATAGTAATTATATGGCTTAACACCCCATGTGGGGTTTCGCCGCTTGCTAGATCCATTTTACGGGGTGGATAATTCCCCATAATCATTGTATTTGTTTACTAATATGTCTCCATTTCTTCCGCCTATATTGCCTTCTCTTTTAATTTTGTATTTCTGCCCCTATTAGGTCCTCCTCTACTTCAGTCAACCATTTTGATCTGGGTCGACCACGTCTCCTTTTTCCTCCTGGTTGTCATAATATCATAGCTTTTGATACTGATTCTGGTCCTGGTCTCCATATATGACCCAGCCATTTGGTTGTTTGTATTTTTATTTTTTTTTACTATATCTTCTCCATTTAATTCTTCTAAAATTTCTTTATTCGTTCTTCTTCTATACCTACTCTTGTTCTTCGATTCTCCCTAAACCCAGTATTGTCCTTATTCTCTTTCGTTCATGTATCCTTAATTTCTCTTCTTTTTTTATCATTGTCATCGTTACTGCTGCATACATTGTTATTGGTTTTAATATTGTTTTATATATTCATTTTTGTTTGTTTGGTGAATATTTTACTCTTTAGTAGTTTCCAAATTGTTTGGTATACCCGGTTGGTCTCAGTTATTCTTTCTTCCATCTGCGTTTTTCGTTCTCCTTTGTTGTTTATCATAACGACCAGGTATTTAAATGTTTTTACTTTCTTGAGTTTTTTATTTCCTATCGTTATCTCTCTGTTTTGTTCTGTTTTTCCGAGTCTCATTAGTTTTGTTTTCTTTTCATTAATTCTTAGTCCCATCTTCTTTCCCTCTTCTTCAATAGATTATATAGAATAATTACTTTGTTATTATATATAATTTATGTTCTACATATAAACAAAGCATAGCCGACTACCAGTAGAGTTTGAGAAAAAGAAGATCCACGGTAGATGCTATTCATACACTTAAACAGGTGATAGGGAAAACATACGAGTACGAGGGAAAAGCACATAACTTTCTCTTCTTCTTTGAGTGCCTCTCCTATCCGAGATTGGATATCATTAGGGCGATTCTAATCTTATTTACTGCTGTTTTAAACAATTCTTTAGTGGTACAGCCAAACCACTCTCTCAAATTTCTCATCCAGGACATTCTTCTACGGCCTGGATTCCTTCGTCCTTGAATTTTTCCTTGCATTCTATTTTGTAGGAATGTGTACTTTTGTCCTCTCATCAGGTGGCCTAAGTATTCAAGTTTTCTCTTTTTTATATTCAGTAGAACTTCTGGCTCGTTATAATTTTGCTAGACTTTAAATAGGCCTTGACAAACTAAACAAAATAAAAATTATCCAAAGTGAACAAGAGAGTAAAATAACAAATAAAATTATAGAAATGATAAGAAATGACAATGCGTGATATCCAAGCAACAGTAGACACCGGAAGAGAGAGAACAGAAATAATAAAAATAAAAAATGGAGTAAGACAAGGAAGTGCGCTCTCAACGGTACTAAACTTACGTGCATATACAGGGTGGTTCATCTTATTCGCCTCGGTCTCTGTACGGAAAACCACTTGATATTTTAAAAAAATTTCTTGACAAAAATATACATGGCCTTTAATACTACAATCTAAAAATTATGTGAATTATACAGGGTGCTCCAAGAAAGAGTGGTATATCAAAGTTATATTTTTTCTTATGGAATGCCCTATATCTGATGACATTATTGAATTAATCTTAAAAAATAAGCTATACTTTCATAAGGGTTCCCTATACCTAAATACAGGGTGTTTTGATTTATTTCGATTTTTATAAAAATGTAAGGTTATAGAAAAAAATAAATATTTACGAATCTAAGAAGCAGTGACAAATTATTTCTTGGATCTTAATAACAGACTATTTAGCATACTTAAACAGATGCTTATTGCAACAAAATTTCTTACAGGGTGGTCAAAATATGAGATTGTTCTATTAACAAATTCAAGCTGTAATAACTTACTTATTTTAAATGGAACACCCTGTATCTTACTAGTCCATCGCGTAGAAAATTTACTTAGCTTTCAATTTGTATTAGGGTTTTCTATACCTATTTTTTACAGGGTGGTCAAAATATTAGATTGTTCTATTAACAAATTCAAGCTGTAATAACTTACTTATTTTAAATGGAACACCCTGTATCTTACTAGTCTATTGCGTATAAAATTTACTTAGCTTTCAATTCTTATTAGGGTTTCCTATACCTATCTCCCTTCATTTTTTAAATATTTAAAGATTTCCTAATTTGTAAGCTTTAAAAATTAGAATTAAATACCTATGTCGTGGTTATGTACAACACATCATCAACACCGCCAATATACTTAAATATCTTAGTCAAGATAGTTTCATTAATAAAATTCACATTATTATCATTTAATCGCACAGAGTGTTCTTATTTTAAATGACATACTCGATATTCTATTCTTTATAATGGAATTTTGATCGAGTACAGCACGCCAAGATGATGCTAGGAGTGACGTGATTAGAACAAAATGTAACGTACTGGGTATAAACGAGTAGACACTAAATAGAAAAAAGAATGACATAATCAGATGAATATAATGAAGGAAGCAAAAGTTGTTAAAATAGCAAGGGGCAAATCATCAAGTGGTAGAAAAAGTATCGGTCGAACGAGCAAGAGATAGAGTAACAATCTTCCATAGAGGCAACCGCCCCAAAATAAACAAACAACTCTGTTTATATAAAGTAAGACAAGACGCAGAAGAAAAACATGTTCGCTACGCACCTAGAGAAGATTTTCCAATTAGACCAAAATCCGTAAAGTTATGAAGCTATAATTAAACATCAGGCCAGCTAACTCCCAACTAAGTAGCTAAAGAAATCCAGAAAAACATCAATCCAAAAAACGCCAAAATATAATCTCATAACAGAAATAATTAAAAAAAATGAAGCCTGAAGGCTAAAGTCATAATGCCCCCAAAGATAAAAAATCACTAAATACAGTCTCCTCGTATTGGACAATGCTACCGTATCCTAGTATTACCAATAATATCAAAACTGTTTGGGAGCGATTGTTAAGAGACTTGATATTATAAGAAAAAATCTTCAAAAAATCAGTTCGGCTTCAGGAATAATCACCTCCACGATCAATTAAGTCCAAAGGATCACTATGTGATATGAATGGCAATCTCCCATAGAGGTATCAATCAATAGGTACGAATGAAGAAGCAAGTTATTGAATACAAGAAAAAGTAGAATGTTAAAGGAAGATCTACTAAAGACCTAAATCCGAGATGAGAAATTAGATTAAGAATAGAGCCATCGAGAGTAGTTTTTTTTTGAAGATGAGGATATTTCTGAGTAATCAAAATGTTCTCAATCTGCAAATCCATAATCGGATGTGTTCCATTTAAAATAAGTAAGTTATTACAGCTTAAATTTGTTAATAGAACAATCTAATATTTTGACCACCCTGTAAAAAGATAGGTATAGGAAACCCTAATAAGAATTGAAAGCTAAGTAAATTTTCTGCGCGATAGACTAGTAAGATACAGGGTGTTCCATTTAAAATAAGTAAGTTATTACAGCTTGAATTTGTTAATAGAACAATCTAATATTTTGACCACCCTGTAAAAAGATAGGTATAGGAAACCCTAATACAAATTGAAAGCTAATTAAATTTTCTACGCGATAGACTAGTAAGATACAGGGTGTTCCATTTAAAATAAATAAGTTATTACAGCTTGAATTTTTTAATAGAACAATCTCATATTTTGACCACCCTGTAAGAAATTTTGTTGCAATAAGCATCTATTTAAGTATGCTAAATAGTCTATTATGAAGATCCAAGAAAGAATTTGTTACTGCTTCTTAGATTCGTAGATATTTATTTTTCTCTAAAACCTTACATTTTTATAAAAATCGAAATAAATCAAAACACCCTGTATTTAGGTATAGGGAACCCTTATGAAAGTATAGCTTATTTTTTAAGGTAATCGACCTCGATTATGGTAATAATGTCATCAGATATAGGACATTCCATAAGAAAAAATATAACTTTGATATACCACTCTTTTTTGGAACACCCTGTATAATTCACATTATTTTTAGGTTGTAGTATTAAAGGCCCTGTATATTTCTGTGAAGAAATTTTTTTAAAATATCAAGTGGTTTTCCGTACAGAGACCGAGGCGAATAAGATGAAGCACCCTGTATATCGGCCCACTTAAAAATTTGGTCATTTTTGATTTCTCATATTTCCTAAACCCGTTGGCCGATTTAAGTTATTTTTTGAACATGTTATAGCCTGATTCTTTAGCAATACCATTGTAATAATATTGTTGCTAAACAGGTAAACTTTCATTGTATACCGGGTGTACCAATTAAACTGTGTTTTTTTTCAAAGTTCGCATTACCCTGTGGAATATTCTAGCATTTATAAAATACTGAAATTAAAACCTAACTATAGCCTTACGTTTTCTTATTATTTTGTTTTTTGATTCATTCGTTTATCCCTTACACTCCCGAAACTATGTAAGTTGACATATAAAGTTGTTCAGTCTATTTTTCAATTTATATGGGAACAAAGAGATATACTAATTTTTTTCAGAATTTTGGTATGTCACTTTGACAGATTTTATTGATACTCACGATTGTGTTTTCCAGGAGTATATGCATGACATGCACAATTGTGTGACTGACACATTTGTGAGTACTGGGAGTGTATGACTACTCCCCCTAGAAAACAAAACAAATAAATTATAACATTTTACAACATTTATTAGTAATATTAAGTACACATAATATTGTCATTTATTACAAATGTTAATAACTAGTATATTTTTAACAAATTATTTGTTGTGAAAGTTAAAAAAACAATTTTGATTTTTGCTCATACAGAGATAAACTTTACATTTGCTACATGAAACTCTAGACCTACTCTTACAGGATTCCAATCTGCAACATAAAGGATTTTTTAGATCTTCCAAGACAGGCCAGTGATTAAAACCATCATATCTTTTGTCAGTGCAAGGTAAAGGTGACGGTCTCATTTTCTTTGGACGAGGGTCTTCATGTTCATCTTCTGTGTCCACGTTTTCTGTATTTGGACTTTTCGTTCCACATAACAAATAATCTGCTAGTTCTAAGCGAAAGGATAATAAATCTTTAATATCTTTTGATTTGTATTGGTTACTTCGGCAGTCGCGACGGTATTCCATCCAACTGTTAACAATAGCTAAATCAAATAGATGTAGGATTACCTTTAATGTCCATTTGCGAGTTTTGAAGAAAGTTCTATAACACTCCATCATTTGATCGCAGATATCGACTCCACCCATCTTTTCGTTGTAAATTTTAATTACGTTTGGACATGGAACCTCTACACGACTAGCACTAGCTTTATCCCATCGTTTGACTAAATGTGTGGGTTCTTGGCCAAAAGCCGTAGATGCCATTAAAACGGATTTATTATCTTTCCATTTAGTGATACATATCTTCTGATCACTGCTAACAACCTGCTCAGAATCCCCTCTTTTCATCTGATTATCTGTTTTAAATGTAAATCCTTTAAAACGATTGTTCATAATAGTTCCTGTGCCATGTATTTGTAGCTCAGATAATTTGAGCAACAAAGGTATCGTCGAAAAATATCTGTCGAAGAATACAAAGCTATTAACCGGTAACGTTTCCACTAGCCTAAGGATGACTGACGGTCCGAGTCCCAGTTCTTTATTTCTTAAATTGGTACTTGTTCCTTGATATATTTCAAAATCTAGGACAGTACCATCACTTTTTGATAAAACGAAATTTTTTAAACCCACAGGTCTTGGTTTATTTTTTACATATTGCCGAAGAGCACATCTACCAAGAAACGGAATCATCTGTTCGTCTATTGAGAATGCAGCTTCAGATTCTCTCTTTAATTCCCGACATCGGCTTCTGACTAAATCGATCATTGGCTGAACTCTCCACAGACGATTATTTTTTTTTAATTTCTTCTGTTACCGTGCATACATCCACAATATGAAGATTGACTCTCAAGAGGTACAACCTATCTCTTGGAATTGCATCCGCAATTACAGGAAGTTTAAAGCGACTGCTCCAATATAAATGAATTCGAGGGAATTTTAAACAACCCATCACTGCATGGATTCCAAAAAATTTTTTTATTTCTTCAGGAGTTACTTTGGGTTTAAGTTCCCTTCCGTGTTTTTGTAAATAAAATTGTGCAGTACGTTCTGCACACAGTTGAAAAAATGAGTTTCCTAAATACTTTTCAAAGTAACACCATGGTGTTAAAACTTCAGTGGGATCTGGAAGTATTGTTTCGGGTATATTTTCATTTTTAAATGGATTAGTTCTACCCCAATTTAGCATTGATGATTTTTGGAGATTTTGTACAGTACTGGGAACTGCTGAATCATTTTCGTCTCCACTTTCATCAGATTTATCACTTTCTTCAATTTCATCATCTTGTACAGACAAATTCTCCTCTTCAGACGGTACCCAATCATCATCATCATCATCATCTCCGAGTTCAATTTCCAAATCGGAATCAATTTCATCCAGCAGTTCGTAGATTTCATCTGGATGAGCAGCCAGTCTCGCCATGTCAACTTTTCTAGTTGTTCCTGAAAAAGAAACCCTTGTTACCAGTTTTGTTCACTGAATCATTATTTATTTTTTTTACATTGTTACACCATTTACTCCCGGCCTACATAAACGTGAAACACTTCAAAACTTACATTGACACCGCTCACTCCTGACCCTCACAAACGTGTTGTTCTTCAAAACACGTTTGTGGATTTGTAACCTCAAATTAGTATTGAATGATTTTGTCTAAATAGGTAAACATACACAATTTGTGACGACTATCCACCAAAATAAATATTTTAAAACAAATAAAAATGTGTACTAACGTCTAAAAGCCATATTAACACACTTGACAAAAAGTTGTTACCATTCACTGAACAATATCATACGAATCTAAGCAAATTTTCGGTAATCTCCCGCGACAATATGATAGACACGTGCACCCACTATCGTGTCGTAGAGCAGCAACTGGTGCAAAATGATATTTTAAACCTAATATCACTTATAAATAAGACGCTCACAATTGTGAGTGTATGGAGCGTAAGGGTTATGTTGGATAATAAAAAAGTTAGGTAATTTAACAACTAGACATGTTTTTCATCAATACACGGTGTTTCCAAAAAAGTGCGACAAACTTTAAGAAGTAATTCTGCATAAAAAATAATGACAGTTGCCTTTATAAAAGTATGTTCGAAATGTTTCGTTTTCGAGATACGGGATGTTGAATTTTGTGTTACAAACTGACGATTTATTTATTGCTTTAAAACCAGTTGAGATAAGCAAATGAAATTTGGTAGGTTTTAAGAATTCATATTCACCATTAGCGTGCACGTGCATACGGGTAATATCATATTACACGTGTGCGCGCTAATGGCGAATATTAAATTCTTAATTGTATGTCAAAAAATGTGCAATAACTATGACGTAAAATCTCCAAATTTCATTGGCATAACTAAACTGGTTTTAAAGCAATAAAATATATCGTCAGTTTGTAAAAAAAAATTCAACATCCTCTGTCTCAAAACATTTGCGGACATACGTTTATAGAGCCAACTGTCATTATTTTTCATGCATAATTACCCCTTAAATATTGTCGCACTTATTTAGAAACACCGTGTAGTGATGAAGAACATGTCTAGTTGTTAAAGTACCTAATTTTTTTATTATCCAACATAAAAGAATGAATCAAAAACCAGAATGTTAAGAAAACCTGAGGCTATAGTTTTGTTTTAATTTCAGTATTTTAAAAATGCTAGAATATTCCACAGGGTGATGCGAACTTTGGGAAAAAAACACAGTTTGACTGGTACACCCGGAATACAATAAAAATTTACCTGTTTAGCAACAATATTATTACAGTAGTATTTAAAGAATCAGGCTATAACATGTTTAAAAGATCACTTAAATCGGACAACGGGTTTAGGAAATATGAGACATCAAAAATTACCAAATTTTTAAATGGGCCGATTTCTATGCACGTAAGTTTATTTATTTTATCACTAAACAAGATAATAAAAAGCTGTCAAACGCAGGAACTATAAAGAAGCATCTACTACAAATAATAGGATATGCGGACGATATAACGATAGTAGCATCAGATAAAAGGGGGTTGAAGACAACCTTCCAAGAAATAGTAAGAAATATAAGCAAGAAAGAGAAGACACAAATGACAGAAATGACAATAGACGCACACAGCTTCGAAGAGGTTGAAACGTTCAAATATTTCGGAATATTAGTCAACAGAAGAAATGAAAGTGTAGATATGAAAAGAAGAATTCAAGCGTGAAAATTCACAAAACGACCATAAGACCAGTAGTGCCTATATACTTTGGAGACATTTAGATTAACAGCAACAGAAGAAGAGCAGCTGAAAGTTTTTGAGAGGAAAATTATGAGAAAAATACTGGGACCAAAGAGGGAAAACCAACGGGATGATGGGCAATGGATGAACCAGGAAATACAAGAATGGTTGGGTCAAGACAACATAGTTAGTGCAATAAAAGCACAAACAATTAAATGGGATGGACATCTAATGAGAAGAGAGAAAAACAATCCGTTAAGAGTTATAACAGAATGGATATCACCAGGTGAAAGAACCAGAGGCAGTCCTAAACTGAGATGGAGACAACAAGTAGAAGAAGTATGGAAATTAGGAAGGGAAATCAAAGAAAGAGGAGAATGGAGTAAGAAGGAAGTGGATAGAGCGAAGTCACACACGGAAATGGTAAAAGAGCACGGTAAAGAGCAGGTAAAAGTCGTTCTCGTTCTGGTGATGAATTGATATTCAATAGGATGATACATGTTTCGGCATCTCATAGCCTCATCAGCCATCCGAGCAGAATACAAACACAAAAACAGAAGAGGAACGCCGTGTCTTGAAACTACACAATTTCAGTGAGGAAGTGCAAGAGCGCTGTCTACTCTGATGGCTGTGCAACAGGCCTTCTCGAAAAGAGACGGTTCCTATTATTAAATACTTGTGCTGTATCTGAACAAAACAAATGAATGGCTTAAACTCTGGAGAATTAGAGTAAACCCCTCAAAATCCACACACATTACATTCACTCTAAGAAGAGGTACATGTCCAGAACTTAATCTCGATGGACATCCTTTACCTCAAAAGGATGACGTAAAATATCTAGGTATTCACCTTGACAAACGACTAACTTGGACCAAACATATATGGACGAAAAGACTTCAACTGGGAATTGTATACAGAAAACTTTACTGGATGTTGGGAAAAAACTCTGACCTATCGATCGATAACAAGCTGCTTATATATAAAACAATAATAAAACCCATTTGGACATATGGTTCGCAGCTCTGGGGATCAGCTAGCAAATCTAATATTATGAAAATACAAAGATTTCAATCCAAAACTCTAAGAACAATCGCTAATGCCCCTTGGTACATCCATAATGACGCAATACATAGAGATCTTCAGGTACTATCAGTCTCCGAAGAGTGCAAAAAATCTTCTGAACAATATCAAAATAGGTTGCGGGTACATCCAAATACCCTGGCACACAATCTTCTCAACAAGCAACAAGCGAAGAGATTGAAGCGATATGATCCCTTGGACCTACCTAACCGATCCTGACAGAGCCTACAGCAGAGGAAGCTACGCCTTCAACAGCGTCCAGCCATTGTGTTCTGTGCCAGTTTTAGTTTTAGTTTTCGTGCTCGCGTATCAGTATATGTGCGCATGCATCTCACCGGTAAACAAGGTAATGTGTGTGTGTGTGTCGTGATGCTTTGGTCACTGGACCTTACATCTCTCTGCCATTGTAAAGACTAACAATTTTACTTATTGTTTTCATTGTAAAACAGATTGTAAAAAAACTTGGATGTTAAAAAAAAAACTTGTGCTGTATAAAATATTGCGTGCATTTTGGCTTCTGTAGAAAGCTCTGCGTGCGCTACTATATTAAAGATCAAATAAATAAAACTGTACAATGAAAAAATAGGCTATAAGGAGCTGATCGTGAATAAAAAGGAACGTGAATAAGAAACACAAAAATTAAAAAAAAAATACCAGAATAAAATTGCCAAAAGAAAAATCAAGAAGAAAATCCACCGACAAAGTGAAGGTAGGAGGAATGATACGAACCCGTAAGGAAACGGAATATAAACGGTCTATCGAAAATGGAGATAAAGGCACAAAAAGGCAAAATCCAAGGAAGTAATTAAAATTGGGACATTGAATGTAAGAAGTACATAGGAGGAGGGAGCTTTAAGAAATTTAATAATGACGCTTAGTTGACTGTATCTAATTTTTCGTTAACTTTGTTTTCATGAATTAAAACTCACTATTATCTCAGTAGTCCAGGAACCAAAGCTTTTCACCTCGCAATTTTCACAGAATGGATCAATTTGCTTAAAAATTTGAGAATAAGTAGTGGATAAGTCCATGGATCAAAATCTATATGATGTGCTTGTACCATGGGGGTGGACGCCATCCCATCTCGGAGGTGGACATTTTTTATTATATTTTGGCCGCAAAAGTTAATAAAAACATTCATTCTAAGCAAAAAATGTTCTATACATTTTTTTGATAAAATTAATAGTTTTTGATTTATTCGCTATCGAAAGTGTTAGTTTTATATCTAAAAAATCAATGTTTTCGATGGTGTACTCATTTACGATTCACTCAACTTTTGCCGTAGAACAAATTTTATTAAACCAACTTCTTGGAAATTAAATTGCCTACAATTTCATATTTAAACATTTTGTCGTATCTCTGAAGATAATCTATCTATTCTGAAGAAAATGGCATTTTTTACCAAATTGGAAACATTCGTTATTCGCTTTAAACTTCAGTTTTTTAAAAACTAATCATTCTAAGCCGATCAACCTTCTAGAGCCTAGTAAAAATGCATAAATCAAGAAAACCAAATCGAGTCAATGACAAATTTTAATTAGGGTGGTGATTAGGGGGTTGTTTATGATCACTTTTTTGCTAAAAAAATAGGGACTGACATTCTTTTCATTATAAGTCACTTAATTTTTTTAGCTAGAGATTTTTTTTTATTTCTGGAGATACATATTTTTAAATACTTTATATTAGTTTCAACAAGTTATCCTTGAAAAATGCATAGTTTTCCCGGCCTTTGACTTTGAAAGTGCAATATTTAGCATTTGACGAAGAAGAGCCAACATATAATAAAGTATAGCTCGATTACTATTGGTCTTAAAGAAAGTAAAAAAAAACGGTTTTGTTTATTTTTTTAAAAGGTACATTTCTGTTTAGTTAAGTTGTTTTGATAAAACGAAAACTTTTTGAGTTATTAGGAGAAAACTGATTAAAACATTGATTTTTTCGGTACAAAAGTAACACTTTCGATAGCGAATAAATTGAAAAATATTAATTTTATCAAAAAAATGTATAGGAAGTTTTTTGCTTATAATGAATGTTTTTACCAACTCTTGCGGTCAAAATATAATAAAAATTTCCACCCCCGAGATGGGGTAACAACCACCCCCATGGTAAAAGCGTCTTTTGGCTAATATATAGTTTTTGATCGTTGGACTATCCACTACTTATTCTTAAATTTTCAAGCAAATCGATCCATTCTGTAAAAATTGCGAGGATTTGTCCTATTTTAAGCTTCATGACTTGGACTACAGGGTCCAAATAAGTTCTGTGTGTTAATACCATGATTGCGACGCTTAACCATAATTTCGAGAATTATTCAGAACTTTCCTGAAAGAGAAATATTACCCTAATAGCGCTTGGTCCCGAGGGGGATAATATAGAACACAACAATAATGATTTGTCTTAATCCGAAATACTTTAGTAATCCTCTTAGTTTATATTAAGCACTAATGAAACCATTTGGAGTTTAGATTATACGAAAGAGCGACTATTTTCTCTAAACCCGAATATTGTGATGGCTATACAGGGTGAGGCAAATAAAAGGCCTATTAAAAATATCTCGAGAACTAAAGGCAACAGAATCATGAAAATGTGAATAAAGGGGTTTTGAAGGATGATCTATTAAATGAAATTATTTTCATCTCTTTGCAACTTCCGGTTATACCGGAAGTTGCTTATAACTTCGTTTTTTTAAATGGGATACCGTGTATATTTTTACATTTTTGGATTCTCTTCGATGTCTTCTTTCTTAAAATATAAGGTTTTGTAATATTATACAGGGTATTTTAAAAGATAATTACGATTTTTTATTAATTTCGTAGCAATATTCACACCCTGTAGAATTGTAGTAGTTTGACATCTAAAACTCTACTTTCGTTCAAATGATTTTTAATATAGTCTACTATTGTTAAGAATCATTCGTATTGCTAAATTTTAAATTTTAGTATACAGGGTTGGTCGAAACTCGGAATGAGTATTTTCTGAGGTTTCTTAAATGGAACACCCTGTATTTTTGTATTGTAATGAAATGATATTTTATAGTACTTTCTTATTTCTTAAGCATTCCCTATACCTAACTGCTTTAATTTGTGAGTTATTGGTGATTCAAACTAAACATAAATTGCAACAAAAAATACGTAAAATTTTATTAGGTTGGCCGTGAAAATACTCAATCCCAAATAATTTTTCAGAAATAAATACATATTAATCCAGACTGATCCTTAAAATTACCAATAATGGTTTAGCTATCAAAATACCTACGTAGTTAACATTGTTGGTGCGATTAAAAATTAAGCACAAATTAAAGCAGTTAGGTATAGGGAATGCTTAAGAAATAAAAAGTACCATAAAATATCATTTCATTACAATACTAAAATACAGGGTGTTCCATTTAAGAAAAGTCAGAAAATTCTCATGCCGAGTTTCGACCAACCCTGTATACTAAAATTAAAAATTTAGCTATACTAATGATTTTTAACAATAGTAGAATATAATAAAAATCATTTGAACGTAAGTAAAGTCTTAGATGTCAAACTACTACAATTCTACAGGGTGTGAATTTTGCTACAAAATTGATAAAAAAACGTAATTATCTTTTAAAATACCCTGTATAATATTAGAAAACCTCATATTTTTAAAAAGAAGACATCGAAGAGAATCCAAAAATGTAAAAATATACAGGGTGTCCCATTTAAAAAAACGAAGTTATAAGCAACTTCCGGTATAACCGGAAGTTCCAAAGAGATGAAAATATTTTCATTTAATAGATCGTCCTTCAAAACCCCTTTATTCCAATTTTCATGATTCTGTTGCCTTTAGTTCTCGAGATATTTCTAATAGGCCCTTTATTTGCCTCACCCTGTATAATGCCGCGTAATTAGAAATCGTATTTTCATTTCACGAAATACAGTAATCATCAAAAGCCGGTAATATTATTCTCATCGTTATTTCTTGGGTTACGGAAATATTGTTTCAAGAAAGACGAAAAATGAGATTTCGAATAATAAAAAGGAAATGTGATTCTTTTATCTCGGATAAAGGTGTGAATTACATTCAAACAAACAGAAAATATAGAAGTGGATTTGATATTATAATCAAAAACAAAGTGTCTCATAGCGCTTATAGATAGATATTATGTTTTAAAATTATTTATTAGCAAGCTAGGAATGTGAGCATTTTTATAACGAAAACTTTTTTTATGGTTAGCAAACTTTATTTCTATAATACTATATTTACTAGCAATATAAGTATGTATATCGTGCATTTAATTTTTATTTCCAAGTACATATTTTAAAAACATATTTCTAAATTTATAGTTAAAGACATCAACTTTAAAAATGGTATATTTTTTTTGTGAATTTGATGGCCTTGACCAAGCCAATTAGCCAGACATTTTGTTATTTTAAAAACAAACAAATTTGATTTTCCAATCAGAGGAATTTTTTCTGTATTTCTAACTCTAAATAGGTACATAACAAAATTTTTACTCTAAATAGGTTAATAACATATTACAATTATTATCTAAATAATACACTGTTTTGGTTGTAAATATTTTTTTGTACATATTTATTTTTTTTGTATTTTTTGTATTATTATTTTTTATTAATTGTTTTTTTACTACGCTAAGACAAACCAAATTCAACATCTCAGAGGTTTACATTTTCTTAGTTTTTTTTTTGCTTTTTTTGCTTTTTTTGCTATTTTCCCTTTGTTTTTCTTTTTCTTTTCTCTTTTTTTTTCATGTTCTTTTGTTTTTTCAATTATAATATAAATCTATAGGGTTTAAAAAAATAAAAACAAAACAAACATGTTTGTTTTGTTTTAACAAACATGCCTGCTTTGTTTTAACAAAATTACTTAAGTACAGGGTAAATTTTATTGCTACAATCTATATTTACAGTTTTTGATATGTTCGTAAATTGTTTTTAATGTATTAATATCTTCAGAAAATATAAAATTGTTTAGATAAACGGGAAGTGGAATTTTTAATATATATTATAATTATCATAAAATTTGTTTATATTTACTGATTGATGTGAACATTCGAGGAGAATATGTAGTAGGTCACCTTTTATTCCACACTTACAGTTAGGTGACTCTGTGAGACCCAAACTGTACATATGAAGGGGGTAAGAGCATGATTACATCTCAATATATTTATAACTCTTATGAAATGGCGATTTGATACAGAATGAAACCATCTTCTAATGGGAATTTCAGGCCGCATTTGTTTGTAATTACTACCAGTTCTAGTGTTTCGATAATACCTTTGCCAATTTTCGTTTTGGTGTCGTCTACTAATAATATCAATATCCGAAATGGGTGGTAAGTTCATGGGAAGTTCTTCGCCTATTTCTAGGGCGGATTTTGCTAGCCTGTCTACTATTTCGTTACCCCTAATGCCTGCGTGTCCCTTTATCCAAGATATAATGATGGTTTTTCTTAAATTTGCAATTTTATTATAAAGAGTCATAATTTCCAGTTCTATATGATTAAGTTGTTGGGACTTATGTACGTTAGTTTATCAACGACACTCTTACTGTCTGTCAATATTATGCAACTATAGGATTCGTTACTAAATATGTGTCTTAAATCAAAAAGTATGGCTATCATTTCAGCGGTTTATATCGATGATTCACAAGACAATTTGAATAATTTTTTTAATCTACTTTGAATATTGATTATTGCACATCGTCTTTTGTTTTGTACTTTGGATCAATCTGTATAGTAAAATTGATAATGTGGCCATTTATGAAGTATAAATGATTGAAAAACGGCTGGATTTAAAATTAAAAATGGTATATTTAGTTAACTGTTTTACCAGTATTTTACCAAGCACCGTGAAATTTCATCACCCAACGGTGCAAAAACCCTTACGGAAAACGGTGTATTTCCATAAAACCCTTATACAATTTCCACTCTTTGAAGAGAGGTACTAATCATTCGATAATGAACGTCCATTGTTAGGAAGACGCTCTCAAGATATTGCTTTACCTCCTGGAGCTTTCTGAATGATCTTCCCCATTGCCAACATTCACCCTCGAGCTTAAAATAGAAAGAGTTCAGTTCATAACAGCTATAAAATAATCGAAAACAATAGTAGGAGCTGAGTATCCTTTTTGCCTTTTACTCCACAAATACATACTTCAATTTTTTTTATACATTAGTACTTTCTCCTAAATTTAATATACATTAACCATTTCCTACATAATTCATATTGACATACATATCTTCGTATTCATATTTCATTATATCGTTTATATATCATATTCATTTCATTTCTGTAGCCCCAGTACCTACATTTGACCTAAATCAAAATGGTTTAACTCGGTGGGTAGATTTTCGGAAATCTTGATGCCGAAATTTCACCTTGATCCATATGCACAATCCGTAGAGTGACATGGTTAGCTCAAACAACGAGAATGGATATTTTATGCACTTCAAATTCTTTAACATATTTTACAACCTCAACTCCTGTTTTTATCCAAATGCTTATCCTTAAATAAGACCAGGTAACCTTCAAAACACGGAGTTTGTATTTTGTAAGCTCTCAAGCTTCTATAATCATTTAGTATCTTTTTACTGAGACCAAAACTGTGTGATTTTTATTGTATGAATTTGTCTTGTCTTGTGAAAGCTCAGCATTCTAATATTGTCCTTTCTCTAATCTAAATAATTCTTCTTCTAAAAATTACTAATTTTGACTTCTACATTTCTTATGACGACTCATTAGTTATATGACACTTGCTTATTGCAATGTTTGTCTTAAGGCGGGTTCTCATTGGTCAATCTCATTGATCAATATCCTTGATTCTATGCTATAGAAGAAAAATAGATTTATATGAACGTCGATTCAGCGATATTGTTCTATCATATGGTATTTCAATAAAAGTGAAAAGCCTTCCTACTTTTGATAGATCAATGGACATGATTCTATCAAATAGATCAGTGCTTGACAATGAGAACTAGCATTATATTTTGTGGAGTTAAATAGTAAGCATATGAGATGAGGTTAAATTCTTTGTGAAAACCATAGATATATTATAATTTCGTGAAAAATGACAAATTTTAAATGGAGTGACAACCATATCTGCAAGTTTCTAGAATTATACCAGAGAGAGGAGTGCTATGGAATATTAGGAGTGAACAATATAAAAATTTAATAAAGCGGGAAACAAGCTACGAGGCTAATCGTTTTGGAATGGAAATAGAAACCCTGACTCTAAACGATATTCAAAATAAAATTAAAAGTATCCGGACAACCTACAAAGTTGAACTGAATAAAATATTAAAAGCAAATAAAAGTGGTACAGGAACAGATGATCTGTATAGTATAAACCATAAACCCAAACTATTTTGGTTCGGCCAAGCGAATTGGCCGATTTAAAACGTTTAAGAGGTGTTCCCGTTGCAAAAGACAGTCAGAGATGTTCTTGTTTTCCAATTTTTAATTACGTTTTTTTAAATATTCACACACACTGCGAACGCCAGCATGCACAATTTTCTTCTTTACAGCCATTATTAGACAAAGTTAGCACTTTGTAGACCGAATTCAATATCCTTGAATTCTATGTTCAGTGTGAATTTGAATTCTATGTTCAGTTGCATAGAATCAGCGCTATTGATCAATGAGGTTGACTAATGAGAACCCGACTTTATAGAAGTGCCTAGTTCGCAGGTATCGCCATTTGTTAAAGAAAGCCTTAAGTTATTTAGATTGCCTTTTGTTACTTATTTAAAGTAATGTTCTACACGGTCAAGTAATGTTTTATGTTTACCTACTTATGGTCACTGGCTTTACGATATGGTAAATAACTTTTTTATTTAGGATTAGGTGTAAGATATATTTTTATATTAGCTGCATTAAGGGGAAAGGAACAAAATGCAAAATTTTGACTTTCAATGTATTTTAAATGTAATCGTTTTTTTCGAATCCTGAGAAAACTAATAAGTATTTTTGAAAAATTTAAACACATAATGAAAGATTACTTTATTACCGAGGGCCGAAAGTCCATTAGAATGAATAAAAAGTTTTTGTTGTATGAGATATTTGAAATTAAAAATCACACTAAATTTTATCTTAGTTTTTCACCCCTGTAACTTATTAAAATAAACATTATAGAAGTTTCGGCCCTCGGTAATAACGTAACCTTTCATTTTGCGTTTAAATTTTTCAATAATACTTATTAGTTTTTTCAGGATTCGAAAAAAATGAATCCCATTTAAATACCATTGAAACCGAAAGTTCGTACCCATCCCCTTAAGGGTAGTATTATAGTTTAGCCTAGCTCCTAGACTATATACTATTGGTACTACAACCGAGAAAGTTTAATTTTTATTCCCAAGCACATATTATTTTAAAAAAATATTTCTAAATTTATAGATGGAAGTATCCACTTTAGGTCTATTATATTTACTTAAATGTTTTACCGGCATTTTAGCCAGCACCGTGAAATTTCATCACCCAACGGTGCAAAAAATTACCTGTTATTAGACCTATAATAGGTTATTCCGATAAAACCCTTATACAATTTCCACTCTTTGAAAAGAGGCACTAATCATTCGATAATGAACGTCCATTGTTAGGAAGGCGCTCTCAAGATATTGCTTTACCTCCTGGGGCTTTCTGAATTATCTTCCCCATTGCCAACACTCACCCTCGAGCTTAAAATAGAAAGAGTTCAGTTCATAACAGCTATAACATAATCGAAAGCAATAATAGCAGGAGCTCCGGATTGTTTTTGTTGTTCTTAAACTAATTTTCAGTCATATTAAGGGCGCTTTATTGAAGCAATAATAGTTAGCTGATCTTACAATTATGTTAAAATGGGAAAGTTTGCTCTTCCTTGTGCTCATAAGAAGGTAATTAAATTTTGCTTTACATAAAGTCAACAATTTCGAGTATATCCGACTTGAAGTAGAAAGGCCAAAGGAAATAAGCAAACATACTTGTTATGTCTACATTTTTACTTTCCTACACTGCAAAAAATCTACGTTATAAGTACTCTAGAGATTTTAGCATACTCAACCATCAGTTGATCGTTGGATGTGTGTGTGTATACAGGGTGAGTCACCACTAACGCGACGGAAGATTACAGCGAAATGGTAAAGGATTTGAAAAATTTTTTTATTTAGTGGTTTGTAAGTTGATAAAATCTACATTTTAAAATTATTTTGAAATATACAGGGTGTCCCAATAAATGGCGGCGTATCAAAGTTATATTTTTTCTTATGGAACGACCTGTATTTTATTGCATCTTTTAATTGTCCGCAAAAAATAAGGTATAGTTTCATAAGTCTTCCTTATACCTATGTACAGAGTGTTCTGAGTTATGTTGACTTTTCTTAAAATGTAAAGTTTTAAAAGAAGGCTTATTCTCAAGTTATTTAAGAAAATAAAAAAATACTTTTACATCTAAATAGTTAGATATTGGTTAAATGTATTCCATGATCGATTATTACACATTTATTTACAGGGTGTTCAACATTTACAGTTTCATTATTGGATTATTCAATGTGTCATATGATGCTTATTTTTAATGGAACACCATGCATATTAATTATTAACTATATTAAACGAAGTCACCTTTTTCGAATGGTATAAGGATGTCCTATACCTTGGTTTAATAGTTTTTGCGTAATTTACAATTATTTAAATTTTTAATCTGTAAATCGATTTAAAAAAAAAAGATGTATCTCATTGTATGACATCGTCATTTTATGACAGTACGGTCTGGTAATTATCAAAAATATAAACATCCATGTATGATATTCAAATATAATTGTTCCTAAAAATGAATAACCACGTTATCTACGAAAGAGTAGACATGGTACTTTGCATTGGGGAGTGTTTGCAAAATTGTATATTACTTTCTAAAATTTACGCTCAAAAGTAAAGTTTACGCATCCTGATAGAAGACATCCAAAAAAGGAAGTTTTTGAGAAATTTCGGAAAGTTAAATAAAAATAAACCAGTTATTTGTGATCACGTCAAGGAACTTGATGCCCTGCTTTCTGTTACGGAAAACCCAAATACTAGTAAAGAAAAAATTTCGGGTAAATCAGTCAAACGACTGTTAGAATACATACTTAAGAGAAACCACTATTATCCGTATAAAATTCAACTACACCAATATTAGACCGAACAGGATTATGATAAATATTTAACTTATCGTTTATGGACTTTAGACTTTGGAGCAGATCCTGATTTCTTTTAGTGTATTGTATATAGACCAATCTACCTACTTTTCATAATAATGGTCTAGTAAATAGGCATAATTTTCATTTCATTATGATACAGTAAACTAACATTTTTTTCTTACAGTTTAAAAATCGAGAGTGCATAAATATTATTTTTAAAATTAATTCACCATTTAAGAAAATTGTAAATTAGGCAAAAACTGTGACCCCTAGTTACGGAACATCCCTATACCATTCGAAAGAAGAACCTGTGTTTAGTATAATAATTTATTAACATACATGGTGTTTTATTTAAAATAAGCATCACATGACACATTAAATAATCCAATAATGAAACTGTAAATTTTGAGCACTCTGTAAATAAATGTGTAATAATCAATCATGGAATACATTAATTACAAAATAATTACCAGACCGTACTGTCATAAAATGACAATGTCATACAATGCCATTAATTATCTACATCTTTTTTTTTAATCGATTTACAGATTAAGAATTTTAATAATTGTAAATTACGCAAAAACTATGACTCCTGGGTATAGGACATCTATATACCATTCGAAAGAGGTAGATTTGTTTAGTATAATTATTTATTAATATACATGGTGTTTTATTTAAAATAAGTATCATATGACACATTGAATAATCCAATATTAAAACTGTAAATTTTGTACACCCTGTAAATAAATGTGTAACAATTAATCATGAAATAAATTCAACCAATATCCAAATATTTAGATGTAAATGTATTTTTTATAATTTCTTAAATAACTTGAGAATAAGCCTTCTTTTAAAACTTTACATTTCAAGAAAAGTCACCATAACTCAGAACACTCTGTACATAGGTGTAATGAAGCCTTATGAAACTATACTATATTATATAAAAAATGCAATAAAATACAGGGTGTTCCATAAGAAAAAGTATAACTTTGATACGCCGCTATTTATTGGGACACCCTGTATACTTTAAGATAATTTTAAAATATAGATTTTATCAATTTACAAACCACTAATTAAAAATTGTTTTCAAATCTTTTACCATTTCGCTGTAATCTTCCGTCGCGTTAGTGGTGAGTCACCCTGTATAATTTTAGAAACTTTTGTTAGGTAGACTTGAGTTGACTCTTTAAATATGGAAAGCGCACTGGTGCGCTTTGTTTATTTTTAGCAATATAGAAAGGCGCACCGGTACGCTTTCCACACATTAGAAACATGTATGTTTAACATTTTCCCAAATTTTGTACATAAATATCTGTAACGTTAGTAGAAGACATACGTTTCTCGGGATTACATATAGATAGATAATAGGCGGTTGTCTTTAGTACCCTTTCAGACGAACCGACTTGTGTCCGACACCAGTGTCCGCCACCTGTCTCGCTCCTCTTAGTGACTCAGTATTCGTCGATGAGTGTCTTAGTACCCTTTCAGATGAAGTCACTGGTGTCAGACACCCGTATCCGCCACCAATAATTCGTCAGCCAAGCATAGAATAATAATAGAACTACATCAGGTTAAACATGAATTTAAAAAAAATAACATTAGCGACAAGTGTACTGTTAATAATTCGACGGCGACGCAAAATTTGAAAAATCTGTTGTTTTTTAATACAATTAAAACCAACAAAAATAATAGAGCTGGAACTCTTACATCATATTTCTACGATATTTTTATCCACCGACAGGTTGGAGTGTTTTCTTTGTAAACTTACGGGACATACTGCGGAGTCTTGCTCTAAAGTCCCCAGTGAAATAGACCATACAATTATTTCAGCTAATGCTCTTACCAATTCTTCACTTTCAGCTGACTCCCTAACTTCAGCAAAAGAACTTCCATCTTCAGAAACTGAGTCCATCTCCCCTAACGACACACCTACCTCGGCTACCATTACGGATCTATCTATCACTCTTTCAACTAATACTGAGCCCATTTTGACAGTAGGACAAAAAAGAGGACACCCTACTGACAGTCCCCTTGACACTCCTACCATGATCTCTCCTTCCATTACTCCGGGCAATCAACTTCTCAAGACAGTTCGACATTCATGATGCCACCAAAACAGGCCAAAAAAAGGCCAAATCTAATCCTCGACCGAATTATTCAATGGGGCCTAATGGTATCTCCAAAATAGAATCGGCTTACAAAGAAAATCCGTGTAATTTTACACTCAATTCTACTCAACTCATTGCTTTCCTTGAGAACTCTTTTGGAGGCCCCAACCCTCTACTAGAAGCCCAAAAATTCTCCTCCGACATAGATGGTATTCTGAAGGACTTATTACAGATTCACACAGGTACTAAGGAAAGGTCACTAAAAACCGTATAACCAGAATCTCGAAAAAATTAAAACAACAGCCTACTTTCGATGATACACCAGATTATATAAGTGCCTCCTGCCTCCTCCGATAACCCCTCTGATGTCGGATCTAATCACAGCACACATAATGAATAGTTGTCTTCGTATATTGTTTCTTTTTTGTATTTAAGTTAATCCAGTGGAATTGCGATGGGTTCTTCCGTTGGCTGGAGAGAATCCAACACTTAATATCACAATTTAATCCAAACATTATATGCCTGCAAGAAACCAACGCAACAAATTCCAAACTTCCTCATTTAAAACACTTTGAGGGATACCACTATATAAGGACAAATTTGATCAAGATTTTTACACCGATGCTTCCAAAAGTGACTTGGGCGTTGGCTGTACAGTTACCTCTAAAAACAATCTCATTTGTGCTTCTCTTATTCCTCTTTTGTGTAGCGTACATACTGGAGAATTATATAGTATCTTACAGGCTGTTAAGCACATTAACCTCCCGAACATAAATGGTGCCATTTGTACATACCCTCTAGCTTCCTTATTCTGCATTCAGAAATTATTTACCGATCATCCCCTTGTCCATAATATCCATCACTCTTACCACCACCTTTCTACACTAAACACTAAGCTCACCTTCATATGGATTCCGTCTCACATTGGTATACCTGGTAATGAGCTCGCAGATCAACATGCTAAAACTGCTTTAACAGATACCATGTCAACAACGCATATCCAGATTACCAAAGACTTAAAAACAGAAGCGTACAGATTCACCAGGAGATTATGGCAAACCCACTGGGCTCTTTAAATACTGCATTACGTGCAGTCCAGCCGTCATTGCATGAGGCTCTATACACTGGACCCACGGGACTTTCTAGACAAGGCCTTACAATTATAAGAAGAATGTGTATAGGCCATACCAAACTAACACACAGCTTCCTAATGACATTAGATGTCCGGCCTAACTGTCAAACATGCCAGTTCTACCTAACAGTCAAACACATTCTTACCAAATGTCATAAATTTAGTACAGTAAAACGACAGTTAGAACTCAAACCGCAGCTATGTGAAATACTCAGTGACTCCAACCAGATAGACAAAGTTTCTCATTTTTTTTTAAAGTGTCGCTGTATCATAAACTCTAAAACATTTTTATATGATATTATTGTGACAACTTAATGCTACTATATTAGGATAACTTATTAATTCTATTATACCTCTGTAATATTGTTTGTAATCGCCCCCGTGCGAGTGGCCATTTCTACACTAGGTTCGATATCTCTTACAACGTGTGCTCTTTGATTCCAGTAAAGGTTTGTTGTTATCCGTAAGTCCCTTTTGTCTACGTTTTTTGGTTTAGAATTTTGATTGATTTTTTTATGTCTTACTTTGTCAAATTATTTTTGAAATAAATTGTATTTAAATTTTACATTGACGTGCCTTACTTTTTATATGTTCTGAGAATGGGAGTATTATCTCTGTTTACTGACAAACAATAATTAATTATTTCTTTACTGTTTATATTGGGAACTATCAAAATTTCTATTTAAAATATATTTTTGACGTTTCGGTTTTCGCTTCGGAAATCCTTCTCAAATTCGAAATTTGCATTTTAAGAACAATTTCCGAAGTATACATTTTATACTTCGGAAATTGTTCCAACAATGATACATTTAGTGATGAGCAAAACAAGAACAAGACCAAGACCAGGCTAGTCTTGGTCTTGGTCTTGTTCTTGCAAGCTTGGTCTTGGTCTTGGTCTTGCAGCTAAAAGGCAGTCTTGGTCTTGATCTTGGTCTTGCACTAGCCGGTCTTTTTCTTGGTCTTGGTCTTGCTGCAAGAGTCTTGCTGGCGTTGCTTTTTTGGTAGTAATAATTTGAACCAAACCATTTCGAATAAAATGTACATTGAAATAAATAAAGATGTGAAGAATGAAACTATATTTTTTGCTTTAAAATTTTAACGGAATGTATAATGTAGTTTCAAACGGATACCAATTTTAACATTATACATTCACTTAATAACCTAATTATTTCTCTCTATATATATAAAGAGATTAGAGTATATTTTTATAATGGTAATGTTTATCATTATGAAAAACCTGCATTTACAACCCTTGTTGCAATTGCCGGCCTTCGGTTGTGTCACGTTGTGTTTTGCATGCTGTCGATAACTGCCGCCTGCATTCAGACCACGTCTTGAGTCTGGATTATTGTTTATTGCCCCTGTATTTTATAAAATGTTAAAGAAAAAGACCTCCTTAAAGGTGCCACAAATGGCCGGGGACCTTCATTCACGGATTTTACGAAAAGGGATAAACGGTTTATAGTTGTTAACAGATAATGATCTGCTCCTTTCACTCGAACATTGTAGTATTTATCCTACGAGGGTCAAATGTAAGAACATAAATTAAATTTTTTTAAGAGAACACAAAAATCAAATATTTTTTACTCTATTTAATCATTATTTAATATAATTAACTTATTCATAAACTAACTAATACATACTTTTTAGTAAATACGTACATATTTACCATACCTATTTATAGACCTAATACTATAACATAATAACTAAACCTAATAGGGAGTTATAAACGCTTAATTCTGTATTTTGTTATCTTGAAGTTCTTTAATTTTATTTAAACTACATTGATCTCGTAACACGAGTTATTCACACTTTTTATTTTCACATATTTTTGGATTGAATACCCATTATGACATTTAAAAAGTTGAAAATATTCGGATGTGGGTAGTAAAAACTAGAATTTAAAACACACTGTAATGATGCGCATGCATTTCAAGTGCTATTTGTACTACTGGCCTTTTCTGGGGAAAACCTAGATTCTTCCAAATAGTTTTCAACTATGAAATCAGTAAAATTCTTTATACGTTTGTCATCCGGGATTTTCACAAATAATTCAACTTCCAACTTTCGTTGATTGTAAAAATTTAATCCAAAAAATAATTTTAAAAATTTCCCAGTATCGGAATTTTTGTCATTATATTCAGAAACTAAACCTAAGCTTTGGATTTTGCGATACCAAGCTTGACACATTACAATCGACAACCAGTTATTTTTTATTCAGGCCACAATGCTTTCAGAGCATTGTGAATCCCATTTCAAAATCTGTTATGATATTTTTTGTATTCATTTTAAATTTAACGACCTACATTTTTCCTCGATTATGCGAAAAGAATTGAAATAAGGTTCAGTATTTTTATTGGACAAAAAAGCGAAAACTACTGGTACAAAAAAACCGTTTTTAATTGCATTTTTTTAAAATGGATTACCCTATCTATAATTACATTTTTTTGTCTTACAAGTAATTTCAATTGTCCTTGAACTGTCCTGGTTTGAAAACTTGCCTTCTGGACATTTTGAAGGTTGAGAAAATGCAAACCGTTTGACTTAATCAAAACGACTTAAAAATATAACCAAAATATTATGTATTTTAAAAATTCGATATTGTTTAAGGTTTCTTACAATGTCAGTATATATTATTGAACTAAAAAATAAAGTTAAATAATAAAAACCAATTTTTCTCAAAAAAGTGCAAGAGTCTTGCAGGTCGGTCTTGGTCTTGCGTGGTCTTGCAAGGTTCGGTCTTGGTCTTGGTCTTGGTCTTGTTCTTGGTCTTGATCTTGCAACCAAAAGGCGGTCTTGGTCTTGGTCTTGCTGCGAGACCAAGACCAAGACCGCAAGACCAAGACCAGTCTCGCTCATCACTAGATACATTTGGTTACTCGACATTTCACAATCTTGATCCAGTTCAATATTGGATATTATTATCTATTAATTAATATTATAATACTTATGAAAATTTTTATCTCGCTTATTATAACATAATCAGCTTTTGGCAAACGGCCACTCATTTGTAAAAGAATCCAAATTGAAAATAAATTGTGTTTTGATGACACTTAGGTGCATATTGTTTCCATTAAATTTGCACTGGATTAAAAAAGTATACATAATTTTTTTATAACAGATAAAATAATAATTTTTCTCGTTAACAATATTATTTATATTAACTTTTATTTCTTGTTGCAGGTATGTACAAAAATAATATCAATCATTTTTAATTTACTGGTAAGTCTTGACTATAGAGATTTAAGCTGATGCTGATTATTACGAATTTAAAATTCATTCTTTAAATTTATATATATCAATCGGTTTTAAAACGTCTTGCGACGTTGTCCGATGTCTAATTTCCATGACACTCTATCATCCTATTGGCCCTCTCTAAGATCTCTTGCGCTCATCGCCTTCGTTACTCCCTCTCTCCAAGATTTCTTGGGTCTTCCTCTCTTTCTGCGGTTTGGTGGTACCCATTGCATAATTATTTTAGGGAGTCTTGAGTTATCCATCCTCTGGACGTGTCCGTACCATATCAGCTGTTTTCTTTCTATGTCTGTTGTTAGAGAGCCGTCAACCCCCATTCGCTGTCTTATCTCATCATTACGTATTCTCTCTCTGCGTGACACTCCTACTGATCTTGTAAAAGCGTCCATTTCTACTGCCTCCAGTTTTCTTCTGTTGTTTTCGGTTTTCCGCCAAGTTTCTGCTCCGTACAATAGACTGCTTTTAATAAGAGATTCGTAGATATTTTGCTTTCTTCTTTTTCCTATTTCATGACTCCACAGTACGCTGTTTAGACAACCTATTGTTTTTCTGGATTGTGTTATTCTTCTCTTTATTTCTTTATCATCTTTCCCCGTTGTGTCAAAACGATTCCTAGGTATGTGTAATGGTTGCAGGGCATGATGATTTCATTATTTTCTAATGTGATGTTCGATAGTTCGGTACCTATTGGCAGATATTTTGTTTTTCTGTATTAATTTCTAGATTGAAATTAAAAAATGAAAAATTTCAGATTTCTGAAAATTTAAATTGTATTTATTTTATTCGTAATCGCAATATTTTTATCTCTTTTTGATTTAATTTATTATCTCTACTATTGCCTCTCCGTTCCCTTTTATTTCTAACCATTTTCCAGCTTTTCTTCATTATATTTCTGTTCCTGCAATAAGAACATTTTTTGTGTGAGGCAATTATTCGTTCACTTCTTGTTCTTACGTTCCTCTTGTTAATATTTCGTAGTACTTAGTATAAAGCTAGATTAATCAGTGTTGGAAAAGGCATGTTCTTGTTTTACCTCTTTATTTGTAATTATTTTATCTCTCTCCCCTCTTTGTGTCTGTGCTAATTTTGTCATTATTACGCAAATATGGCATTAAGTTATCATTGCCATATTTCTATTTTCAAGTTTATGTGGGATTATTAATTTTCCAGTGCTATAATTAGTTATATTCTTATGAATCTTTTAAATCATAAATCAAATGCCTATTTGAAGTCGATAAATAGCATTATGACACATTGTTGTTGTCTTCTTTTTACGTAGGTATTGTCATTACCCGCCGTATCCTCAATCCTCAAGCCCGCTGATATCTTTTTTTCTTTCGATATAGTTTTCAATAGTGTTAGTTTTTTCTCCATGAAAATATATTGATACTTAAACATTTTTGTCAAATTAAAAAAAAAGTATTTGTGAATTATTTTGTCCTTCTGGAGATTTTTAACATACTCCAGCGATTTAAATTAGTTTAAACGCGAATTGTGAATATAATTACAAGTAACATTTATTGACTCTACAATTTATTTAGTAGAGTTAAAAATTTTGCCTGTATTCTTAGTTAAATTTGTTTTTGCTATAACTACCGAGGGAAAAAGAAGGGAGCCAACAGCCCTTCAGTATTTCTAATGTGTAAGATAACACAGCGTTGCGATCCATCACTGAAATGAGTTCTGGCCAATCCTTTTGCCGATCAAGGGATTCCTAACTGATGTTTATCGTTGTTGGCAGAGATAAAGTCTTTTTAGAGAGCGGTCTGTACAAACCTTTGAACCTTGAAAATATATACAGTTTATGTAACTAGACTGATTTGCCTCGATATGATTTATTACGGTAACAAGAGAAGCTATTTGGATTATGTTCATTAAACTACCCTCCTAAGGTAATTATACAGTACTGATAACAGGTTTTTAGAATTGCTAGAAATTAATGCATACAATTATTATTATATTTATATTTAATTATATTTAGTAATTCACTGTAATAGTCAAGGATTTTTGGTCAAAAGTTGGAAAAATAAGATGCATGAATGGAAAAAGAAAATTAAATTTTAAAGTGGGTAAAATTATTTAATTTCTTAGCTGAACGCTTTCAGCTTATAAAGCCATTTTCAGATCTATGGTCAAAACTTTAAAGTATCACTATTACTCCAGGCTGTGGGTGAAAAATATGTCGATTTCAGGATATAATTCAGGAATTTTTGAAATCTATCACGTGTTGTAATGGACGATGCCAGGAATAACTTCTACTAAAATGTGACCAAAAACATTGTGAGCTTTTTCTGTTATTGCGATTTTCATTTGTTAAATTTGCAATTTTTAAATAATTTTTAATTTTGCAGCTTAGGATATTAATTCTAGAGAGAAACTTTTTAATAGAAAGTTGTAGTAAATTAAAAAACCTACAATTTGAGCTATGGTAAGTTTAATTTCGTTTATTGGTTATTGCAAAACAGCCTGCCAAAAATCCAAAATGGTCGTTTTTTACAATTGCGTTATTTATTGTACAAATAATTTTTTTTATTTTTTAAAGCTTTAAAATGAAGATCTTTCAATTCCAAACATAAAAAAAAATTGTAAGACCGGATTAACGAATTTGTTGCTTAGATATTATAAATTGTTTATCCCAAGAGGTCAAATGTCGAAGACTATAACTTTTTGAAAAAAAAATCGTAGAGAGTTGGTGAAACATCCAATCTCCTTCTAAAGAGTTATCTTTTCATATTATGATGTAAATAAATGCGTAAAACATTTTTAAACCTTTAATTTTTTGTTTTAAAATAGGGGGCAAATTTCGTTATAAACATTTAGAGCTGAAGCGGCCCTATACATCCTATAAGTTTTTAACTTACAGATTATTCTTGCTGAAGACGAATCGAAGATTTATACACAAATTAAAAATTTCTACGACCAACTGAAGCCGAGCTAAATGTTGGGTTTCGAAATAAGGGGGCAAATTTCGTTAAAAACATTTAGAGCTGAAGCGGCCCTGTACATCCTATGAGTTTCTAACTTACAGATTATTGCTGCTGAAGACGAAACGAAGATTTATAAAAAAATGAAAATTTTCTACAACCAACTGAAGCCGAGATAATTGTTTCTTTTTTCTTAAATCGTAGTGCCTTTATTTATAACAATTAAAAAATTATTTTATTGTCATTGACTAAAGAAAGACTTATATTATCTTAAAATTAAAAATTATTAGAAAATATAGTTACATTTAATTATTAAAAATTATTTTTAAAATCGGCGCTTTTGCGAGCGGCCGAATTTTGCAAATCGCCCGGCTCGCTTCAAATTCCCGCGCTCGGAAAATTTTTACGTAACTTGTATTAAATTTTGACCGAAAACAATTTAATAATATTACCATTATAATATACAGTCTATTTACCACTGTATTTGTTTTTCTTGACAAACTTTTATATGTGAAATCTCATTCCTGAAGAAATAATATTACAAATATGATACATCATATGAAATGTTTAACAATATTTTTTAATTTTTTCATTGTTTTATAAATATAATAATAATAAGGATACTTCTTATTATACAATATAAAACTTTTTCTTCTTGTAGTGACTATCCGTTTTGGATGTTGGCGACCATCATGGCAATCTGTACTTACTCACTAAATCGGTACTGCTGCTCTAAAAAAAATTGTAGTTGTTGTGTTGAACGACGTACGTAAATTTTCTAGCAAGGTAATCCTTCGCCTTCCTGGTTCTCAGTTTCCAAATGGGGTTTGCCAAATTGCCATGATGGTCGAGAACATACAAAACGGATAGTCACTACAAGAAGAAAAAGTTTTATATTGTCTAATAAAAAGTAACATTATTATTATTATATTTATATAACAAAAAAATATTATAAAAAATAATTTATTAATATATATATATATATAAAATTTTTATTATATAAAAAATATTTATATAACGAAAAAATTAAAAATATAGTTATATATTTCATATATGTATCATTTTTGTAATATTATTTCTTCAGAAATGAGATTTCACATATAAAAGTTTATCAAGAAAAACAAGTACAGCGGTTAATAGACTGTTTTCGGTCAAAATTTAATACAAGTTACGTAAAAATTTTCAGAGCGCGCGGATTTGAAGCGAGCCGATTTTAAAAATAATTTTTAACAATTAAATGTAACTGTATTGTATAATAATTTTTATTTTAAGATAATATAAGTCTTTCTTTAGTCAATGACTGTAAAATAATTTCTTAATTGTTTCAAATAAAGGCACTACGATTTAAGAAAAAAGCAACAATTATCTCGGCTTCAGTTAGTTGTAGAAAATTTTTATTTTCTTATGAATCTTCGTTTCGTCATCAGCAACAATAATATGTAAGTTAGAAACTCATAGGATGTACAGGGCTGCTTCAGCTCTAAATGTTTATAACGAAATTTGCCCCCTAATATTCAAACCCAACATTTAGCTCGGCTTCAGTTGGTTGTAAAAATTTTTAATTTTTTTATAAATCTTCGTTTCGTCTTCAGCAACAATAATCTGTAAGTTAAAAACTTATAGCATGTACAGAGCCGCTTCAGCTCTAAATGATTATAACGAAATTTGTCCCCTTATTTTCAAACCCAAAAATTATAAGTTTAAAAATATTTTACGCATTTATTTACATCAGAATATGAAAACATAACTCTTTACAAGTAGATTGAATATTTCAACAACTCTTTACGATTTTTTTTCAAAAAGTTATAGCCTTCGACATTTGACCTCTTGGGATAAACAATTTATAATATCTAAGCAACAAATTCGTTAATCGGGCCTGACAATATTTTTTTATATTTGGAATTGAGAGATCTTCATTTTAAAGCTTTAAAAAATAAAAAGAAATATTTGTACAATAAATAACGCAATTGTAAAAAACGGCCATTTTGGACTTTTCGCGGGCTGTTTTGCAATAGCCAATAAACGAAATTAAACTTACCATAGCTCAAATTGTAGGTTTTTTAATTTACTACAACTTTCTATTAAAAAGTTTTTCTCTAGAATCAATATCATAAGCTGCAAACTTAAAAATCTTTAAAAATTGCAAATTTAACAAATGAAAATCGCAATAACAAAAAAAGCTCACAATATTTTTGGTCACATTTTAGTAGAAGTTATTCCTGGCATCGTCCTTTACAACACCTGATAGGTTTCAAAAATTCCTGAATTATATCACGTTTTTTCACCTACAGCCTGTGGTATATATAGACTTATTTTTAATTGAAAAAATTTGAATTGAAAAAATTCCCAAATGAAGTTACTTGGTTGGAAGTTGAACAATATTTCATTAGAATTAAAAAATACTTTCTAAAACAGCATATTGGAACTTCACAAAGAACATTAACAATTTTATCATGCCAAGGTTTACGTACACACCATCTGAAGTGGACGCGACTGGCAGAATTTTTTCAACCTCCAACAGAGATTTTCTAGCATCATATGGAATTTTTTAATTAAAAATTGTTTCATTTAAAAATGAGATCCCTCTTTATAGGGGTATTTTCAACTTTTGACCATAGCTCTGAAGATGGATTTGCAGCATATGCATAAAAATAAGATGAAAGTGGAAATAGCTTATGAACCATATTATTAGTGTAGGAAACAGAGGTTGAACCTCGCAAAATGGACACAAGTCAAGTTTTTTTTTTTGGTATATGAAGAGGTGCTTATTATAAGACCAACTTTTTCTTAAAAAATTTCGCCCGGAACCCCCTTTCATCTCTTTAAAGGGGGTAATTTGTGGTTTTTTGCAAAACGTAGCCCTTTCTGTACGTTTTGCAAAAAAATTACTTAATAGTAAAATGAAGAAGACTATATTTCCTACTATTTATTTCGCGACAGCATATGTCTATCACCCACAGTTTAGCGGGGGTGGCGCCCCAAATTTGACAAATTTTAAAAAAATATGTTTTTAAAAAAAATTATTTTTCCCTAACTGTAACGAAAATTAAGTAGAAACCCTGCGGAAATTAATCACAAATAAGTGGATGGTGTTTTAGTATAGGTTACATTTAAAAGAAACTGCAAATTTTTTAATTACAGATTGTTACAAAAAACCCCTTTTTAAACCATCTGAACCGCCTATGTTAGAGTAAAAAGACTTTTAGCGATTATCCATATACTAGTGTTATTTATTAATTTGTATAATGCACCCCCATATTTTCCCCGGAACCACCCTAAAAAAAAGGAGAATTAATAAAGAGAATAATCAAAAATTGCACTGTGGCTTTAGGGTGCAAAGAAAATAAAATATGCATAGGTCATAATGTGTAGCAGAGAGTGTGTTATTTTGTTTTCCATAAGTACGTTATCCATAAAATGAATTGGTGACGAAAAAAAGACTGGATCCCCCCAAAGCACTTCTGAGGTTTACGGCGCCACAGTGCCGTAACGGTTGCTTATACGAAAAAAATGCATAGGACCTTATTTGTAGAAAAAAATAGTGGTCTTTAGTTCTGTATAAGTTTTGTTTTAAAAAAATGCATAGGGAGAGATAGGAGTAGTTTGTGCAGTACATTTTCAAGGAAAGGGGTAGTTTCTACAAGGATGTTGCAATAATCATATATCATCATCATCAATGGTGCTACAGCCCTATGAAAGAGCCTCGACCTTCCCAAGTCTATTACGCCAGTCAGTCCTATCCATTGCCAACCGTTGCCAGTTTGCTGCGCCTATTTTTCTTCCATCCTCATCTACACCATCTTTCCATCTAAGTTTTGGCCTACCCCTATTTCTACTTCCCACAGGTTGTGACATAAGGATTCTTCTAGGAGGGTTGTTATGCTATGATCTTGCTAGATGTCCTGCATATCTTAGTCGTCCTATTCTTATAAGAGATACTACGTCTTTTCCACCAAATATATGTTTATATCTGTGGTATACCTCGTAGTTGTACCTCCTCCTCCAAATACCATTTTCACAGATGCCACCGAATATGCCTTTTAGGATGCTTCGTTCAAATATAAGCAGAAGGTTTTCATCTGCCTTGGAGATGGTCCATGTCTCCGATCCATATGTCAACACTGGTTGTATAAGGGTTTTGTATATGGTTATTTTTATTTTTTGGCTTAAGTTTCGGCTTGTCATATGTCTACTCAGTCCAAAATAGCATTTGTTCGCTAGGATTATCCTTCGCTTGATTTCTTCTGTCATGACGTTTTCCTTGGTGATCAGGGAGCCTAAGTATGTGAATTTGTCCACCACTTCAAAGGTAGAGTTATCAACAGAGAATTGGTGACCGATGTTTATGGCTCTATTGTTGGGTGTTGATGCCACCATCTTAGTTTTCTCCTCGTTTACTGTCAGGCCCATATTTTTTGAGGCATTTGAGAAGGTGGTATACATTTCTTCTAGTTTGCGTGTTGTGCGGGCAACTAGGTCCACGTCATCGGCATATGCCAAAATTTGGGATCATTTATTAAAAATAATACCTCTGCTGTCTATTCGGGCATCTCTGACCGCCTTTTCCAGAGCTATGTTGAAGAGGAGACACGCCAGCGCATCTCCCTGTCGCAGCCCAATATTAGTTTCAAACGCCTGTGATTGTTCGCCCTGTATTTCGACTTTGCAAACGACTTTACGCATTGTAGCCTTAACCAATCTTATCAGTTTGTCAGGGATGTGGAATTCATCCATGGCTTCATACAATTTATTTCTTAGGACACTATCATAGGCCGATTTAAAATCTACGAAAAGATGGTAAGTGTCGATATTGAATTCATTGGTTTTTTCCAGTATTTGTCTTAGCACAAAGATCTGGTCTGTTGTTGATCGACCAGGCCTAAAACCACTTTGATATTCTCCAAGAAGCTCCTCTGAATATGCACTTAGGCGACCATATAAGATGCTCGAAATAATCATATATATTTATGAGAAACTCTATTGATGGAGCATATGTCCGTATGGGTCAAAAAGCAAAAAAAAATATTTTTTTTCAACCCCCCTTATTTATTTTTTTTTGGCTACAGGGGTTGCATTAAGAAATCGCTTTTGGTGTCCATGCATGGATAATAAGAGCAAGCAAGCAAGCACATTAAACCCGACCCGTGAGACTTGTTCACCCTTTTTAAATTACGTTCGGGTGTAACAATTCATTGGAGCGAAGTGTTTTAACCCGTGCCTATGGCAGGAGTCACTCCACCCCGCTCCAATGCTCCAGGCCTTCCCTTCCCCCCCCCCCATAGCACGCTGATGCGCGATGGGGGCACAACTATCAGCCAAATGCTCTTCACATGGGAATCCTGGGTAATAAGATTCCAATGTGGTGTCCTAATCGGTTTTGAAATTTAGGCCAGCGTGAAGCGCTTTTAGCCTGTGACTACTGGTGATTTGTCCGCGGTACTGTTTTATGCTTGCTTGGGTCCCAGGCTTAAGGCCTGGTCCCAATTGGATATTATTATTGAAATGTATCTTATTTTGAGTTGTCTTACCTTTGTATTTGTATTTTTTAGCGCTGTCGTTGTTGTGTAGAACTACGAACTGTCCACTTTGCTTTCGTTTTTTCCCTTGCTATGTTGTTTTTATTTCTTTTTCTTCTTCGTGTACTTCTTTATTCCACTATTTGTTGTTTTGGTCGTCTGTGTTTCCATCGGTGGAAAGCGTCGTACCCTAGCATCTCCCGCAGTATGGGGCTTGGATGATTTTCTAATTCTGGGAATTTTATCCTGGCTCTTTCTTTCATGGTGTCGATGGCTCTTATTTGTTTCAGATCTCTGAAGAGATGTCTCTCTGCTACGTATTTTGGTACGTTTACTGCTTCCCTTAAGCTGTTGTTGTGTGCCGCTTGGATTTTCTTTTTTGTCGTGTTGCATACTTGCCCCCATGCGAGAGATGCGTATGTCAGTATCGGGATTATTATGCTGTTTATAAGTCTTATCTTTGTTTTTGTTTTTAATTTACTTTTTCTGCCCATTAATCCTCTTATTGACGCTTTTGCAGCGTTTGCTTTTTGTACTGTGGCCTCTGCGTGTTTTTGGAATGTGAGGCCTTTATCCATTATTACGCCTAGGTATCTTGCGTTGTCTTTCCACTCGATGGGGTTATTTAGTACCGTCAGTTGTTCTTCTGGCCGTTCTCTTCTTTTCTTAAACATTGCCGCTTGTGTTTTCTCTGAATTGATGGCGATTTTCCATTTAATGCACCATTCTTCGATGTCTTCTAGTGCTGTTTGTAGGTTGTTAACTGTTATGTCGATATTTCTGTGTTTGGCCGCTATTGCTGTATCGTCTGCATTGGATAATAAGAACTTGCACAAAATGATATATAAAGCATTTTAATAAAAGGCGTGGTGTGTGAAGGATTCCAAGAAAATCACTTTCTTTATTAATTCTCCTTTTTCTTGGGTGGTTCCGGAAAAAAATGGGGGTGCATTATAGAAATTTGTAAATAACACCAGTAGATGGATAATCGCTGAAAGTTCTTTTACTCTAGCATAGGCGGTTCAGATGGTATAAAAAGGGGTTTTTTAAAATGTAACACCCTGTAATTAAAAAAAAAATTGACGGCACTCATGGAAATGCCGACAGAAGTGAAAACTTCTTATAGTAAATAAATTACGAGGTCAGTGCTTTTTCCCCATCCAAAAATAAGTACTATACCTATATCATATGCGCGATGCGGATGCCCTATGCAATTTATGTATACATACACATAATTTATATACGTATAAAATTTATTTCAGCAACGTGATGATGATCGCAAATTCAATACTTTTTAATAAATGATGGTTTTCCTTGTTTTCGATTCAGAGGGATGTACACCCGCTGGACAGGCTGTTTCTACACCGAGAGAAAAAAATTCTTGACATAAAGAAACTTTATTAATATTTAAGAAAGATCGACTTGGCATATTGCCTAAGAAATATATCTTTGTATGTAAGATATAATTTTTAAAATATTTCAAATAAATTCTACTATAGCCAAAGAAATATATCTTAAACATGATTGAACTATCACTTTCTGGCAAACTTCAAACCCATTTATCAGAAAGAAATTACACTTGATGTTAATTAATTTTATTAGTAATAAAAATATGTTTTCTACACATTACAAAACTATTCTTTCTGGGCAATAATATTTCTTAATAAGGAATATTATTATTTTACTATTAATAATTAATGTATTTAATGTTAAGAAATATATTTCGCAGAGATAAACGTATATTTAGAGTTAAGTTAATATTTCTTGAAATAAAGTGATATTGCATACGGCGAAATAAATCATTGTGTTAAGAAAACGTTATTATTACATACAAATATTTTCTCCACTCTTAAACCACTTGCTTCTGCACAACAATAAAAGGACGGAGAGGCAAATCCAACTTCCTCAAAATTTCCTTCTTTTGTTAATAGCACTTTGTATATCAGCAATTCACTAAAACAAAATCGTTATGTAGAAAGAGTAAACTTACTGTAATAAAAAGGAAACACAGTTAGGAAACACAAAAAAAAAACAAATACACGGCCCCACATAAGAACTATTAATACTAATAATAATCAATCATATTTAGTTCAAACATGGCATTATTTAACCTAGACATCTTTGTTTATTTTTTCCTTTTGTTAATGAAATATTAATTATTTATCTGTATAATATTAAGTCACACAATAAACATTGTTTAGCTAAAACAAGAGGGAAAATACAACCAATGTAAAACATTGAAGCAGACATAATAATATGTAATATTCTTAATTTTTATAATCTAAAAGAGACAGCATACCTTATCATTAAGAAATTTTATTACGGGAAAGTATTATTAGTTTACATCTAAGTCATTTAATACATATTAACTAATTCACGGTTTTCGGCAATAACATTTCTTAACCATAAACATATATTCCTTTTAGACTAACTGATTTCTTTATCTCAAATAAATTAAGAGAACACATCCTCAGCGTTGCACCCGCCATGTTTGATATATCGTTTTATTGTATATTTTTATAGAAGACGATACATTCAAGAAACCTATTATAATTGATACATAAGTATACACATTTTTAAAAAGGTACTTACATGTATGAAGTTCTACCATTTCTGGAAGGCCCCGCAGTTGGTTAATAACTCTTTTCTTAATATTGTTCTGAAGCTATATATTATATCATTCTGTCCCAGCTTTAAATTGTGGCATATTTCCCAGTTAGAATAATAAGCTCCTTTATTTCAGAGTCGTCCATCATTATACCTAAAAAGCATATAAAAATACTATTATGTTTCTCTTTTAACCATTCGGATACGCAACATTATTATTATTACATCTTAAATTACTCAATTTACTTTTATTTAATACCTATATATGTACGTACCTTCAAAATATCCGTTAATTTTTAAAGAACACCGATAAATCCAAAATCCATCTATATGAGCATGAACATATCACGCCATCTTGACAAACACTGACGACTAAATCATAAATAGTTAATCTGCGCAATTCTTTTGTGGAAGAAAATCTCTTTGCAAGTTACATTTCGGCATTAATGACAAAGTTTTTATTTTATAACCACAGTTACTACAGAGGGTGTTTCTGAAGAATTATTTCTTGTGGTTTAAAATATTTATTTGATTGCAAGAAAATTTCTTGTTCACAAATATAAATATGGATTAACTTAACATTATATTTCTTATACTGCAAAATATTTGTAGTTTTCAATTTAAGAAATAAAAACTTTAGGATAAGAAAATTAAATGTAACCATTAATGCATTTCTTAGTATTGAAGAAATTATCTGTAAGAAATTATTGAGTTGTGTTTAAAAAACTCGTTGCTTTATATGTGAACCGGTATGTTTAAGTTAATAGGATATGTTAACTTTTAAGAAATATTGCTCAAAGAAATTGGTGTTTTAGGAGAAAAGAAATTGTTCTCTCGGTGTACCATTGCAGAAAACAAGCAAAACCATAATTTATTATTTTTCTATCTTTACTCGGATTTGATTACTGAAAGTTCCTCTTCTGTCCTATTTTCCTAGACGAATGAAAACGGAATGTGATCGTTTCCTTTTCGTTTTCTATATTCGTCGTCTGCGGTCTTATTAATTGAAAAAGTCGCAGATTAAGGATGTACCAGAAACAACTTTCAACACGAATAGTCTCAGATTTAAATAACTATTTACCATTTTTGGTGGATTCTGCATCTGAGACTCTTCAATTTGTCAATACTTTTTCCCCATCAAAGAAGTGCACAACGTCCCTCAAGAAGTTTTCACTTCAAAAATTATTTATTTAGTCGAAGCGATTACCTACGGTCGGCAAAAACCACTCTGGCAAAAATTTTTGGATCTTCGATTTTTCTGAAACTTGGTGTATAGCTTCTGCGGGACGTAAAATTAAGATATTTAAGGTCAAAAAATCTTCTTCTTCTTTTTTTCCTCAAAATGTTATTTTATGCGAATGAACAGTGATTTTGTGTTTACTTAACAAATTTGTATTTTCTATGGTGAAGTATCAATGAAATAATAATATTTTAATAGAAGAGACTCAAAAATGACATTATATGACATTATAACAAGTTATTTTGATTGAAAACAATTTTTTGATCAAATTTTATAGTGTAGAAAACGTTAAAAATCTTACCGTTATACCTTACTTAAACGTTATACGTTAAAAATTTACATTTTCCTCCATTCCCAAAATACATCATAATTGATTTGGCTGAAGATTTGCCCACAGATAACCAAAACATAGGACTTTAAGTGGTTAGAAGGATTTGAATTATATTACAATACTAAAAAAGTTACATGTAATATTATCAGACTCAAAAGTATATTAGTCTAGTCGGGATAGCATTTGCATCCCTTGCAAGCCGAGCTGCCCAAAATTTAATTTTTCTAATCTTTATGGGGATCAATGATAGCGTAAGTTTAAAATCGCGAATGAATTCTTCTGTTACGTTAGCCGCAATCTTTATTTTAAAGAGAACCGATTTTGCTCAATATCTCCCCCATTTTTAACTTTTCAACAAAAATGGTGAGCTGAAATTGTTCCAAGTGAGTCGTACTTACAATTATTACAATTTCTTTTTAGCAATTTTTGTCGCGATGTCGATATTTTCCGAGTTAATTGTACTTACAGTAGAAGCCTATATTTTTGACTATGATATTGCATGTAACTTTTTTGGTATTGTAATATAATTCAAACCCTTCTAAAAACTTAAAGTCCTATTTTTGGATATATGTAGGCAGATTTTCAGCCACATCAATTATGATGTATTTTGGGAATGGAGGAAAATGTCAAAAACGATATTTTAACGTTTTCTACACAATAAAATTCGATCAAAAACTTGTTTTGAATCAAAATAACTTGTTATGATGCCACATAATGATATTTTTGACTTCTTTCTCTTAAAATAATATGTTTTCCATTGATCCATTACGATAGAAAATGCAAATTAGTTTAAATAAAAATACCAAATCACTGTAAAATCGCTTAAAATACCATTTTGAAAAAAAAAGAAGAAGAAAAAGAAGAAGATAATTCGATCTTAAATATTTTATTTCTACATCCCGCAGATGCTATATGCCAATTTTCAGACAGATCGGAGATCCAAATGTTTTTTTGGTCCAAAATTGAGTGATTTGAAATGGAATCACCCTTTTACCGTTCTGTTTCTTATTCGTCTTTAGGGATGGGAAAAACCTACCGGTTATAAACTAAAACCGGTTTTTTACTCCGCAATAATCGGTTTTTTCGGTTGTTTTTTGTCGCGGTTCCGGTTTTTTCTTTTTTAAGTAATAACCCGTAAAAAACCAGAATAAATGGGAAAATTTTTCTCTCCTTGCACGCAAAGGAGAAAGTTTAAGCTGACAGAAACCGACTTGACAACACTGATGACTGATATCGATTCGAATGGAGTATCGCAAAATAAACAGCAATGTAATTCTAACCTACTGAGTATTGGCTGTTGACTAAAAAAACCTAACACCGGTTTTTGAAATAACCGGTTTTTTGACCGGTTTTGGGAATAACCGGTTTATTGACCGGTTATAACCGCCAGGTTAAACCGTAGGTAAAAAAACCGGTATAATCGAAAACCTGTGTTTTGTCAACAACCGCCATCCCTACTCGTCTTCTTCAATAATTAATAATATTACTTATTTTATTCATTTAGACCTCGCAGATACTCACTATGATCAATGTAACTTTTATGGGTGCAAACGAGGGAATATCACATTCAAACGTAAGCTTAATACCGCCTTAGCAAAAGAAATAGTTACTTTAAAGTTAGAGCCCCATTTGCCAACTAAGACACTTAGACTTGGATAATTTAACAGTCGAAACCTTAAACTAGGCCTATTAAGTTTGATTCATGGATACTTTCTACCACTTCTTACCATCTTCATAGATAAAAAGGGCTATAAAACATAAATGTGTATTTTATTTGTCGCTTTATGCACACTATAAGGGGGAGTTAAAATTCAAACGGCATCGTAAAGTGTGAAGTTTACGCATTAAAGAATAACTGGTTCAGTTTTCACCCAATAAAATAATTAGAGCGGGAGATAGTCCTGGAGCCAGCTAGGTCACCGTGGCCTGTTCAATTGTGATGGATCCCACCCAAGTTTTCTTTTAATTTTTTTTTTGGCTGCTGGAAAAGAATCGAAATTCACCCTATAAATTACGAATTTCGAGGGTGGATTTCGATCAAAATTGTAAAAATAATTAACTAAACTTTCATCAAATAATAATTATAACTTGCGATATTGTAAAATTTGTGCAAAATGTTTGCAAAATAAATATCTTCCGAAGCTTTTCAATAACGGTACGTTCCGTTAGTCAAGTGTTTTTGAAATCTTTAATTAATTTTATTATTTTTTCCCTTAATTTTAATGACGTTTGTTATGAAATTACAGTCCAAATCGAAGTAATATTTTAAAAATATTTTTTAATGACGTTATACCTAAACGCACTTAAAACTACTTGTTAGGTTCTTGGGTTGGTTTAGGTGAAATTACTTCGTGTTCTGAGGTCGTCCCTGTGACAGACGGAAAGATCGGTTTTCAGTTTTGGTTGGAACTTGTGAGTGGCATGTGGCAAATTTTGGTCAAGTTTAGAGGTTAACAATACCTAGTTTTTAGTTAAATTGTTGGAATTTCAAAATGTGTATCAATAATGTATTCAGGAGTGTCTAGAAGAACTCAAGAAATAAATCTGTGGAGTTTTCCGGCATATAATTATTGCAGTCACATGCCACTCATGTGAAAACTTTAAAAAACCCCTCACATCAAAACACCGAGAGGCAACCAGTTCCAACCATTAGCCACTTGGGGAACAAGCTTTTGGAGCGTTCCAGCTCCATTTTCGTCTTGGCACCTTGGTCTACAGGAGGCATGGCTGGCACCAAATTTGCACAGGAGGCATTTTGCTTATTTTCGGGGATGCAGCAGCAACCTTTTGAGGAGTCGTTTGGGTTTGTTTGGGAACAATGAGTTTTTGTGACAGTATCTTTCTGTATATGGTGTGTCATATCACAGACATTTTGGTTTAATGCACTATGTTTAGTAATTATTATTTTTAAGATTTAGCTTGCATTTGTTGGGTTTTTTTATTATACACATAAGTTTAGTAAGTTCCCAAAGTCATGTATAATCCTGCGGTACTCTACGTTGAGCGCGTATCTGCCAAAAAAGGTATTATATTATTTTTTGGTTAATTTGGTTAATTTCATTTCATTATTTAAATTTAGTTTGTAATATTAATGGCTTGTTTCCCAGATATTTTGGTGTTCATTTGATTTTCTTCATTTGTTCGGTCAATTCAAGTCGTTTGTATAGGTCTTTATCTTAACTTCAATTTATTTAACGTACATTCATTAACTTTGCTTAATTCATTTTATTGTAATTCCCTTAGTCAGGCTTGTACCTGCTTATTTATATTATTATTCATATTTGTCGGTTTTTAATTTAATTGTACGTAGCAAGCGTACTATAATCATTTGGTGAAGGCAGTGTCATGTGAGTTGTACCATATATGTATAAGTAAGAGGTATTCAATTTTGTAACATCTAACAGGACTGTTGTTATATTGCAGGGGTGTCCAAACTGTGGCTCGTGAGCCACATGTGGCTCTTAGAAGGATTATTTGTGGTTCTCAATAAATGTCGCTGAATTACTTTCAATTTTCATTTCAAAATGTGGCAACAAATATTAAAGACTAAGCGTAACATCAGGACTTGGCCAATGAGACCCCTTATCACTGCTGCTATTCAGTTTGGCCTTTGAATATCTAATAAGTAAAATATCATCTGAGCTGACAGGAGGATTTTCGAATCGAGGATCAAAACTATTGTTGGCCTTTGCTGATGATATAGGTGCAGTCGATCATTATACAATAGATATGAGAGAGAAGTTTTCAGAACTCAAGGAAGAAACAGGTAGTCTGGGCGTTCGAACAAATGAAGAGAACACGAAATACATGCTAGTAACCAAAAAATCTAAGATCAAGAGTTAGGCAGAACAAAACTATTAATGACCACAACTTCGAAGTAGCAAAAGAGTTTAAATATCTAGGAACGGTAATCACACATGAAAATCACATTTTAAAAAGAGGTCTTAGCAAGGATAGCTGCGTGAAATAGAGCATTATACTAAGATCTAAAGCTGCTAGCTTAGAAGTGAAACTTGGACTCTACATCAGTGGGAAATAAATCTTCTTCAGATGCAAATCCACTAATGGATATTAGCCATCGCATTTTTCATTAAATCTCTATTTCTTGTAAAATGTATCAGAGATTGATTGTCGTTAAATCACAGTCCATTGCCTTATGTTTCGGAGCCATGATATTTCCTTGCGTCCCATTCCTCGCTTGCCTTAAATTTTACCCTCGATTATAAGTTGGAGGAACTGGTATTTTTCATTTCGCATGGGACGACCTTGATACACAGTCTTCCTTTTCTTAATGGTTTCGAAAGGTTGGCGTTCTTGGTTGATTCTTTTAAGGACGTCTACATTTGTGACTTTCGCTGTCCATGGTATCTTTAGGATATGGCGATAAAGCCACATTTCGAAAGCTTCTAATATGTTTATATCCCTCTTTTTGAGTGTCCAGCCCTCTACGCCATATAGCAGCACCGACCATACGTAGCACTTAGTAAATCTTAGCCTCAGTTGAAGATCGAACTCTGAACAGGTCAGTACCTTCCTGAATTTTACGAAAGCTTGTCGAGCTTGCTCAATGCGACCTTTTACTTCCCTGCCCGATGCCCAGTCTTCAAAAAGCCATTTTCCCCGGTATTTAATTTGCTCACTTTTTCAATGGACTTGGTATTCAGTGTTATGGTGGAGTCTTAAGGTGCATCCATGTTTCTGGAGATGATCATGAATTTGGTCTTTTTGGTATTAACCTCTAATCACATTCTCTTACTGTATTCTCCGATTATAGTGACAAGTTGTTGAAGATCGGCTATGTTCTCACAGATTAAAAAAATAAACCACTGGAAACTAATTAAGCTGCTGGTATTTGAAAGCAAAGTCCTCTGAATGATATTTGGTCCTCAAAGAGATGAATTGACAGGAGACTGAAAACATAGTCAGACATGCAAAAGCTAAGATAAGATGGGCATGTCATGTGGTAGATCAGAGGAAGACAGAGTGTTAAAGATGGTGTTTTTTGAGAGGCGATAGAAGACCAATACGCCATCCCAGAAAAATATGGAAGGATGATGAAGAATCGAAGTATCCTGAATTAGTAAAAGCTGCTTGTAGAATTATTTGCATATTATTTGAAACAACGTTGTGAACCATTTTATTTCAAAAATGAATAACCATTTTCAATTTCGTTGCAAACCGAAAATACAGCCGAACCATATTCTAGTCCAATCAGAGAGTGCAGCAAGCACCTCTACCGGTTTCGAAACTTATTAGTCTCTCATCAGGAGGCACATATGCTGCTCTCTCTGATCCAACCAAAACAAACCCTCAGCGTGCAGTCCCGGATTGCAACGAACGAAATGGCATAGATGCCCTAGCGGCAACTGCTAGCAAAAGGACTAAGTTTTCACTCTAATGGCATATAAAACAACATAATGCTATTCTACATCCCACCAGAATGAAAACAATGGGAACCTTCTCTGGTTACACCTCCGAGGCTTCTACAATTGTACAATTGTTTTATATGCCATTAGAGTGAAAACTTAGTCCTTTTGCTAGCAGTTGCCGCTAGGGCATCTATGCCATTTCGTTCGTTGCAATCCGGGACTGCACGCTGAGTGTTTGTTTTGGTTGGATCAGAGAGAGCAGCATATGTGCCTCCTGATGAGAGACTAATAAGTTCCGAAACCGGTAGAGGTGCTTGCTGCACTATCTGATTAGACTAGAATATGGTTCGGCTGTATTTTCGTTTTGCAACGAAATTGAAAATGGTTATTCATTTTTTATTTACATTTACTCTGATTGGAGTATGAAGGGAACCTTTCTCATTGAAACTTTACCGCGCTGAGCAGATGGGACGTGAATTTTAAATTGTAGAATTCCCTCATCTTCCTTAGTCTCAGCATCCGAATGGCTTGCAAATTGTAGAAGCCTCGGAGGTGTAACCAGAGAAGGTTCCCATTGTTTTCATTCTGGTGGGATGTAGAATAGCATTATCTTGTTTTATATGCCATTAGAATGAAAACTTAGTCCTCATTTTATTTCACTTTAAAATTCTTGAAATCCAAACGGTAAGAGAAAAATTCAATACCTTTTATACACTTTTTAGATAATTGCTTAATTGCGACTCGCGAAAAATTTCAAATTTTGAAAAATGGCTCGGACTATCAAGGAGCTTGGCCACCCCTGTTATATTGTATATTCTGTTAAAGTATAACTTTGTCATTTTAGAGTCACATAATATTCAATTTGGTTTAACTAATAGATTGTCAAAAATCTAGTAGTTATTTTTAATAAATATTTATTTAATTTGTATATCATTTCTTCTTATTCCTTTATATTTACATTTACTTATTGATTTAATATATTTACAGCAGTGTAAGATACCTGGGAAAGTGATCGAAGATCATTTCCTGTCGCCCATGAAAAACTAAGCTTTAAAATAGAACTCATTTATATGTATCAAAAAAATAAAGCTCATTTATATGTGTCAAAGCTGAGTTACGATTGAAAAAGCTTGGAATTTTTTTTTTGAAACCTTTTTGCACTAATTTTACTATGCCTCTAGTTCTAATTGTTGGATTAAAGTTTTGTAAACGCTATTTTCTTTATTTTTATTCAAGAAACAACTTTTATTTTCAATATTTTCTATCCATATTAGTTTACGAGCTATAAAGCCGTATAAAAATTAAATTGTTTTTTTTTTTACCACTCAGATCGAGATCTACCATCGAAATTCGTAATCAGTAGCCAAAAATACTTCAAAAAAAATACTTGGGTAGACCCATTATAATTGAAAAGGCCACCGTGATCCAGCGGGCTCCTAGACTAAATTAGAGCGGGAGAGGACTTTTGGATACAAAAGGCTATACTTCTTGGTTTATTGTAAATAAACTTTCGGCGCCCCAAATTGAGTTTAAAGCTTTACATAAGCTATTGTACTTTATCGAAATTAAGAAAGAACTTTAACGGAGAAATTAAACTGGAATTGAAGAAAGTTGGACGAGGCTTAAAGATCAAAACAGGACCAAAATTAAAAAAGGTTTCATAAAACTTTTGAAATTTAGCCCACACAATTAACTTTACAACAATTTAATCAAAATTTAATATTAAGTTTTTAAAAGAGAAAACAATAAATTAACATCTGCAACTCCATATAAACTGTTCTTATTTCAAACTTTAAGACGAAATATTATTAACTTTTAATTAAGCAGACAGAAACACATTATGTAAAATTGAATTAAACTGTAAGTACAGTCGAAAAAATGAAAGAATACCCATGAACGATCACATCAATCACATATTTTGTATTTGCTGTTTTTTTTTTCATAAATAACAAACGAGAGAGATAGATTATTAATAATATGAATAATATGTGATTGTTGTGATCATTCATGGGTATTCTTTAATTTTTCCGGCTGTATACACTATGAGCTCTTAGGTAGAGGGGATAATTAAAAATTCGCGAGCGCCAGTAGTGACAAGTCTGTAAGCTTTTACTTGAAATTTGACATAAATGTCAAAGTGATTAATTTAAAACATTGAAATTAAAAACATTAATAGGAAATAATATTAGTTGTGGTGTCAAAGCTGTGGTGTATATTTTTACTTTAAATGTATACCCTACTCCACGAATATACGAATGTGTAGGATTATTTCGACAACGAATATTTTAATGTGCAAAATATGAAGAACGGAAATAAATTGCAAATTACATTGCTGTTTATTGGAATAATTATTAGAGCCATTTACTTTCGTACTTCTTATGTTGCACACTGAAATATTCGTTGTCGCGATAATCCAAAACAGTCGTATGTTTGTGAAATGAACCATACTTACGTTTTAAATACTGAATTTAATTTTTTAATATTTCGTAATAATGTAATTATAAATTAATCTAAGCGCCATCTACACGATAATTGTGAAAGTATCCGAAGTAAGAAATTAATATTTCATTAATAGAACGTTAAAATGATTAGCAAAATCTTTAAAAAATCGATTACACTTTAATAATTTTTTTGAGTTGTAAATATTAAGCGAAAACAATTAAATAATAAATTTAAAAATTACCGGTGAAAGTGGCATTAGCAATCCGCTAGGAGCGACACCAGCGAAGCTCAGGGCGTATATACTACGGTTATTAGACATAACTACGGTTGTCTTGTCCGACGGTGGTGGGGAGAGTTATATTTTTGACTTTACGTCACAAGAATACACAATCCCATATTTTAAATGATTTTCGATCATTGAATGCGTATTATTGTGTATGTATGTGTGTATTATTTGTGTTATTATTTATCTCATATACCTATCCTAGTTTACTTTATATTTAGAATTTGTAATTTTGGTGTTGTTTCCCGTAAACACCTATTTTGAATTATTTATGAAGTTATTAATTATACACTGAAGTTATTTATTACCCTACGTAAATGAATGGCTTAACTAACAATATACATACAGTCGGAAAAATGAAAGAATGCCCATGAACGATCACATCAATCACTTATCTTGTATTTGCTGTCTTTTTCTATAAATAACAAACGTTTGTTATAAAAAAAGAAAGCAAATTGAAAATAAGTGCTTGATGTGATCGTTCATGGGTATCCTTTCATTTTCTGACTGTACTTTAAGTTGCTGAGTGGAATTCCTAAAATCAAAATAGCTAGATATCTATCTACAGTGCGGTGGAATAAGTGTTGCCCCCCCCCCTGTTAACTTGTTTATTTTAAGAATATAAGCAAAACGCTCGGACAGGTCCATTTTTAAACTAACCATAGTATATTATAGCATCAACGTTTCGAACTTTACGCGATACCTCTTCAGGTGACAGGCATAACTTTGATTTTTTTAAATAGTAAAGTACATCATGTGACACCCCATTTAACAGCTTTTAAAATACTGATTTCAAAAATGTATATTACTTTAATCCTTTTTGAGATCGTAGGCGCAAAATTTCGGTCGAACTCTTTTTAAACGTATTAATTTTTTTCGAAATCTGAGACAACTAATAAGCATTTCTGAAAAATTTAAACGCAGAATGAAAGATTAGTTTATTACCGAGGCCGACTGTCCTTTAGAATAAACAAAAAGATTCTTTTAAATGATATATTTGACATTAAAAATCACACTAAATTTTCTCTTTTTTTCACCACTGTGACTTATTAAAATAAACATTATAGGAGTTCTCAGGGACTTTGGACGATTGAGAATACTGTAATATTTCATTATGCGTTTAAATTTTTCAAAAATATTTATTAGATTTTTCAGGATTCGAAAAAAATGATTGCATTTAGAAAGAATTCGACCGAAATTTTGCGCCTACGCTCTCAAACAGGATTAAATTATTATACATGTTTGAAATCAGTATTTTAAGAGCTTTTAAATGAGGTGTCACATGATGTACTTTCCCATTTAAAAAAATCAAAGTTATGGCTGTCACCTGAAGAGGCATCGCGTAAAGTTCGAAACGTTGATGCTGTAATATACTATGGTTAGTTTAAAAATCGACCTGTCCGAGCGTTTTGCTCACATTCTTAAAATAAACAAGTTAACAGGGTGGGCAACACTTATTCCACCGCACTGTATAAGCGAGGTTCCTACAGCCTCTGCGGCTTTTCGCATTTAGACCGCCATTTTTTTCTGTCCATCCATTCGTCTTCTTTGATGGCTCTATCTCTCATGATGTGCCGTACATTTTCTTCCCAGGCAACTGAAGGCCTTCCCGTTCTTCTTTGTTGTGGTATGTAATTTAAAGCTTAATTTGGCCATCTATCTTCATTCATTCGTTTCACGTGACCATACCACGTTAGTTGTCTCGGTTTAATTCTATCTACACTGGAATACACAGTACTTGTTCTCATTCTAATATCTTCATTCCTGATTTGATCTTTTTTGGATATACCACACGCTCTCCTTAGATAATCCATTTCTACTACTTATATTCTTTTTCGATCTTTCTTCTTGATCTGCCAAACTTCTGCCACATAAGTCGTAATAGGCTCTACCAAGGTACGATAGATTATCAATTTCGTTTTTTGTCTTATATTTTTAGACCATAGTAGAGAGTTTTTGCCCTGGTGCGTTCTGTTTTCGATGTCTCTTTTGGTGGTGCCTTCTTTAGGCATATATTATAGATCCGAGATATTTATATTCTTTACATGTTTTTGTGGTTATAATTTCCAAATCTGGATCCTCTTCATCATCCCCTAATTTAAGATATTCTATCTTTGACATATTCATATTGAGGCCCCATTTTTCATATTCTTTCTTTAGTTTTCTAAACATGTAGTCCATGTCTTCCTCATCGATTCCTCAATCCATTCGCGACGACTGCCTGATCATCTGCGAAAAACAAAGTTGTTAGACATTTACCACCGCCTATGTCTATTACCATCCCGGGTACTTGTTTCCTCCACTGCTCTAGCGATGATTGAATATATATTTTAAATAAAGACGAAGACAGACAACATCCTTGCTTAAGCTCCTTTGTTATTGGAAATGATTTAGATATAAAGTTTCCTTCTCTAATGACATTTCTTGCATTTTTCCATATATTTGCGATAGCATCCACATACTCTCTACTAAGACCTACTTTCGTCAATGTTTGAAACAGTTTTTTCAAAAGTACCGTATCGTATGTCTTCTCTAAATCTACAAACAATAGGTGGGTAGATAGATTCCTTGCCTTCCGTTTTTCTATTACCTGCTGCAGAACGAATATATTATCAGTGCACAATCTTCCTCCACGAAATCCATTTTGTTTTTCCATGTCTTCGTATTCTGATTCTATTCTTTCTTTTATTATTCGACCGTACAACCTCCCTATTGAGCTGATAACAGTTATTCCTCTGTAATTAGAGCATATGCGTTTATCCCCTTTTTTGTATATTGAGCTGATGTATCTAACACTCCAATCATCAGGGATATTTTGTCCTTTTAAGCATTTATTAAATACTTGAACCAACATCTCATATAATATTTTTGGTCCGTACTCTACCAACTCAATTGTGAGGTCTCCAGTTCCTGCTGCTTTACCGTTTTCCGATCTTTTGAGGGCCTCGCTTAACTCTCCGGTTTTTATCTTAACTATTTGTGTATGTTCAGATGATCCTTCCATTTCGTTCTCTTGGAATTTACATAGCTAAATATAACAACATATCTAATTATAGCTTATTCTCAAAGCATAACTGCTTCTAAACCAGACTCATTGCATTTTCCAACTTTTTTATCTCGAATATGATGGGCAGTATATAGCGCAAACATCGCAGTGGTTAACACAAAGAATAAATCACCACAAAAGTGAATGCAAGAGAGAGAAAATTATAACTTTATTCTTTATTTGACCTTGCAATGTTGGAATTCCTCTACATTAACCCAGTTGACTTCTCATGTTGAGTTTTCTCAAAATAAAGACGGATTATAATTTTTAAGAACTAAACTTTGTCTATCTACTTTCTTTCCTTTTTAAATATGCGACTTGCATTCTTTATACAAGGTCAAAAGGAATAAATATCTATTGTGTAATGATAACATTTATACGCTCGTGTTAACTATTTATATGTATGTTGGGGGGACATGAAAGGAGCCTCCGGATCGCTGAATATATGGAGACCAAAATTATTCCAGAACAAGCAGGATTCAAATCCGGAAAGTGCTGCTGCAGTCAAATTCTTAATCTCACCCAACATATTGAAGATGGTTTTGAACGGAAAGAAATAACAGGAGTAGCGTTCATAGACCTAACTGCCGCCTATGACAGAGTTAACCATCAACGTCTACTCGCAAAACTCTACGAGACTACAAAGGATTTCCGACTAACAAAGTTAGTGAAATATCTCCTCCAGAATAGACGCTTCTACGTAACGCTCCAGTCCAAGATCAGTCGATGGAGGTACCAAAAAAATGGGCTGCCACAGGGAAGTGTCCTCATGCCGATTCTATACAACATATACACCAACGACCAACCCATATACCAACAAACAAGGCAATTTATTTACGCTGATGATACAGGTGTGGCAGCTCAGGGAAGAACCTTCAATGAAGTCGAAGTGAAACTGACAGATACCCTGGGAGACTTAGCTCTATACTACGATAAAAACCATCTGAAACCCAATTCCACAAAAACCCAGGTATGTACTTTCCACCTTAGAAACAAGCATGCCCGAAGGCCGCTGGAGGTGGAATGGCGTGGTCAGATGCTGGAACACAACAAGACGCCAAAATACCTTGGCGTCCGTCTGGATAGAACTCTGTCTTACCGATACCACTATCAATATGTCAAGAAGAAAATAAGTGCCAGAAATAATATCATCCGCAAGTTAATACAAAATGGGGAGTACAACCACACACTCTCCGCACTTCTGCCTTAGCATTATGTTTTTTCGGCCGCGGAGTTTTGAGCACCAGTATGGGCAAACTCTGCTCACGCAAAGAACGTTGAGGTGGCTCTAAATGAAACGGTTCTTATAATATCGGGTTGCCTGAAACCGACACCTACCGAAAAGGTATACCCCATAGCTGAGATTGCTCCACCACCTATCAGGAGGAAGGTCACGTCAGAGGTAGAACGAAAATAGTAGGAGACGGAAAGACACCCCTTATATGACCACCAAACTCAGCCAAGCAGACTAAGATCTCGGAAAAGCTTTCTGAAAACATCAAGATCCATCCCCGAAGCGCCATAGACGCACCGAATACACCTATGGCAAGCGTCAGCTACCGCGACACAATTTACCGTATCCGACTTGGAAAGCGCTAAACAGACAAAGAACCGGCGTTTCACGTTGTGCTAGTCACCTGAAAAAATAGGAATACCAGGAGGACGATACCTACGACTATGGCGCGGTTCAGACCAGCCGGCATCTACTATCATGCACAGAGATGAGAGAGTCCTGCACAGAAGAAGACTTAATTATAGCAAATGACAGGGCCATCTATGTGGCCAACCATTGGAAATACAGAATTTAAAGTTGTTGGTGTTCCGGACACGGAGATTAACCCATTAACGCCTACGGGTACCATATGGAGCCAACAAATTGCGTACGCATCGGAGTCAATTTACCATATTTTTAGGTAAAATTTAGCAGAGAGATTCGGTGTATTTGTAGTTCAAGGTTACCTCTTCTTGAGTGAACAACCCAAATTTAGTTTTATACCTATTTTCCAGTACAATAAAATTTTGAATGTACGGTTGGTTTTGTTTGAGCCAAAATATGGACATTCGTTTGGTGTAAGTGTTTTATTTATTATTTTTTGTAGTATCATCCCTGTTTTTGTTTTCAAAAGATGTTCTACAAACTTTAATAAATGAATTGTACAGGTTTCCATAATATTTCATATTTTCGTTTTTTCGTAAATAGGCCAAAAAATGGGTGTTCCCAAATGGAACCGCTAGGCGGTTTGCTGGATATGTTATTTTCACTATTCTTTTTTTACTTTTCTTATTTTTAGAGTAATTTCTTCGAAAAAAGATCTCGATATGGCTTTTGAGGAAAACGAAAATAAAAATGATGTTTCTGCTGTTTACATAGAATCTCCAGATACTAATATTTTAACAAACGAAGATTCGGCAGATGAAAATGACACGGGTTTATTGATAATTGAAATCGGAACCAGCTGTCTTCAGGCGCGGAAATTTTTCGAATGATACTAGAATCGAAGGCACTGCTGAAGACACGATCTTAGAAGAATCCACTTAGATCCACCCCATACTAGCAGAGCAATTCCATCTGCGGCAACTGATGGAGGTCTAAATATGTTCACGCTGCAGCAAAATGCAGACTTTTGCAAAGAAAGGGATTTGGTTTCTACAGTGTATGATTTTCTAGAGTCTGATTACTCAAAGTATGCTGGTTCAAGCCCTTCAGAACTTTTTATATTACAGCAACTAGACATGTTGAAAGGTTTTCAACATTTCTACATTTCTACTTCAACAAAACAAGAGAAAAAAAAAACATTGTTGTTCCGAGGCCAAAAATATTGTTTTCAAAATACAATAATAATATAGGTGGTACTGATTTGATGGATAGCGATGTATCTTGTTATCGAATTGGAATCTGTTCCAAAAAAATGGTATTGGCCTATTTTTACAAACCTAGTGGACGCGAATATTAAAAATGCATGCACGTTGTATAGAAAATCTGGTCGTAACATTAGCCAATTGGAATTTACACGGGATATTATCCAAATGTATCCAATAATATATAAAATCCCACCGAGAGCACCCGGAAGAGTGTCCGCAGCTGCAAGAAGTGACTCTCGAATTGGAGATATTCGGTACGAGGGATTAAATCATTTTGTGATTTCTGTACCAGAAAACAAAAGATGAAGATGCGCACGCATTGAATTTTTAAGCCGAGGGAGAACAATCTTCTGCAAATATGATGTGGCCCTTTGTATTGACTGTTTCGCAATTTTCATACCAAGTAACCCTTAACGAACATCTACCGGGTTCACGCCTAGTGGTCCCATATGGGAACAGTTTTTTTCTCAATAATTGTTTCATTTACAAAAAAAAATCTTTTTACGTTTTGTACAGAATATTGTTACATTTAACGATCTTTGATAAATTTGGTGGAAAACAATTTTCTTTGTCGGCGTTAATGGGTTAAAGTAACTATTTATATTTCTACTACCACGTTTTGGCATTGAACTAAATTAAAATTGAGCACATGTAAAACGAGTTTAATTTAAATTTATGAGTTGAAACTGTATAGATATTTTTGTTCTACTTGGCTATAAAACTGTTTCAATTCTTATTAAAATTGAAAAAGCAAAAACATACTTTACAGTCATAAAAAACTTTGGTCAGCAATTTCGTCTAGCGTACTCCCACAGAACTGACATGTTCTCTTTGACCCTATTTAATAAACAAAATCTATCGGGAGTTGGACATTTCAATGTTTGATTTAATGCATAAACGACATGCTATAAATTCACTTCGACCGTTACTGCATTACTGTGATAATTTAAATTCGTCCTCTCTTCCCCTTAACACCCTTCGACTCACCACTCTCCACCGTCATCTTTTATGGGTCACACAGAATATCAAATCTGAATCCGTGTTTAAATTGCCGAGAAGCACTCCAATATTTCTACTTGATATTTCCATATTCGCATCCTTCAACTACAACTAAATTAAATTTTAAGTGGAATGAGTAATGTGGAGGACATGAAATGATAAATACTTCAATTTACCTCAAAAACAGAGTCGGTTTCGTTAAAAAATACTAAAAAGATTTCTCCCCTAAAAACGTAAAATATGGTTACATAAATTATGTTAGGAAAGATTGGGAGAATATAATTTCAGAGTAATGTACATACAGGGTAGCGACAAAGTCTGGCAACACGTTATTTTACTTAAACGATTTTTATAGATTTTGGTGGGTAAGGGTCTATTAAAGCGGCCGATATTACAGTAGTAATTACATGGTTGTCAAATCTTCCGTTTTTTGGAAATCTATTGAACTTTCTTATTTCAAATGGAACACTCTGTATATTGCTTAAGTTTTGGAATCCTTAAGGGATACTGATTATTTTTCGTGGGATATTCACTATACCTAAATGCCATAATTTCGGAGTTATTGCTAAATTTAAAAAAAAAAAAATTTTTAAACAATTTATCAAAATCAATATTTGCGGTCCGGATAGACATTATTTTACGTTCTTTGGATCATTGGGAACAAAAAAGGTCTTTTGTAATTTCTCTCTAAAGTTAATGGTTTTCGAGTTATAAACAATTTAAAACTGAAAAAAAGAAAAATGACGATTTTCAAGGTTCAAAAACACAAGTAAAAAAAATATTTTTGAAATTACAAAGTACCTAACTTCCTCTATCAGATACCTATTAGAATTTAGGAGATTTTACTGTAAAATATTATTTTTTAATTATTACTAATGCGCATATGAGAGAACGGGCGACCGGCCCGCCCGGTAAAAATAATACTTTAAAATGAAACAAGACCAAATTGCTTATCGGAAACTGATAAAATAAGGCTTGTACCTACTTGAATTTAGGCACTTTGTAGCTTCAAAAATAATATTTTTACTTGTGTTTTTGAACCTAGGAATCGCCATTTTTCGATTTTTTTCCGTTTTAAATTAAAAAAAGACCTTTTTTGTTTACAGTGATCCAAGGATTTTAAAATGATGTCTAACCGGGCCTCAAAAGTTGATTTTTATAAATTGTTTAATTTTTTTTTATAAATGTGGTAATAACTCTGAAATTATGGCAATTAATTATAGGGAATATCAAATGAAAAATAATCAGTATCCCTTAAGAATTCCAAAACGCAAATATACAGGGTGTTCCATTTAAAATAAGAAAGTTCATTAGATTTCCAGAAAAACGGAAGATTTGACAACAATGTAATTACCGCTATAATGTCGGCCGCATTAAATTATAATCTCATATAAATCAAAGAAAATATTTAAAATGGTATATAGGTATAATATTTATATAATAGTAATTAATTTATACAATATGAATTTTTATTATATCAACTTTTAATTATTTACTAAAAAAATTAAAAAAAGATTCGTGCAGCCGGGTTCGAACTCGGGACCTCTCGATCTACAGTCTAATGCTCTTCCACTGAATCACATTATTTTTAAAATAGTTTGAAATTTAAAAAAAATCGTTTTATTCATATAATAGCGTCGGAAGCATTGATAGCTAGTTCTAAACTATTCTGAAAATTTCAGGTGCCTAGATAGCCTAGAAGTATTTTTAAAATGGATTACAATTTGCGGACATAGTTACATAGTTACAAAGACCAAGCCAAGTATATAAAACCGTTTTAATAATATAAAATTTCCTAATAAATCGATAAACTTTCTTTGAACACCCACGCCGCACTGCGTTTGATTTTTTGTCCGCCGAAGAAGAAATTTTCATTTACTGCTACGAAGGCTGTCTATTAATCAAAACCTTCTTTATTAAATGAAATATAGTTATTTTCCAGATGTCGCTATCCCTTTCATTACCGAAGCCCTTTATATATAAAAAAAGAAAACCGTCTATAAATCAAGCGTTCTCTTTTGTGCTTGTGCTTGTGTATGCTGCAAGACATACCATAGAGCGCCGGTCAACGATTTTTTGCCGCAACGGCCTTCTCCAAAATAAAAACAACCGTTATTTCCAGCTTGCGGCGTGTTCGACGTAAATCCGTCGGGACGGGAGTATTATGATGAAGGAAACATGCCAATTCATCTTAGAAGCTGTGAACAACGTTAAGAAATATGGCTGGCTGGCGGTGTGGGATCCCAGATTTTCTTTTAAATTAAAATCATCTCTTAACTCAATAATTGTACTGCAAAATATGACTTTGTAATATATTTTTTATTTATGCCAGGTATTTCTGAAAAAGTTCCTCTGCCAAATTATTAATCTTTAAGATTTTAGTTAAAAGAGTTATGTCCTATAAATATTTTGGGGTTTAATTCACTGATACTAGTGACCAGACAAGAGAAATTAAGAGGCGAATAGAAATAGCGAGACAACCATTTATCAAAGTGCTGCCGAGACATAATAGACGGAGAGGCAGCGCTGAAAAATCTCTTTGAATTTACTAAAGCTAGATTTTTCACAGTTGATTACTGTGAGTGTGTAGAGAAACATACTGCGGTCGGTCAAGCGAAACGTAGAACAGGGGTTACTGAGAGGGTATCAAAGTTGCTTTCCTACGAAGGTAATTATTTCCATTTCCTAAGGCTGAAAATCAGTACACACATTCTAAATTAAATATAAATAACAGTTATTATAGTCGGTCAGCTGTGTGACGGGACAGAGCCGGTCGGTCGGCCCCAATAGTAGATTGAGGAACTGAAGCATTTTGGCTCGCAATTTTTTCGTCCAGCATGGATTTACTTGAAATTTTCACAGAAGGTAGGAAATAGTCCAAGGATCATTTTCTATATCATGCCTCTATCATACGCTAAAACCCTGGGGTGGTTGCCACCCCATCTCGGGGGTGGGAATTTTTTATTACATTTTAACCATGTAATTCGATAGAAAAAGCGATTCTAAGAAAAAAATGTTTTTTACATTTTCTTCGTAAACTAATATTTTTCGAGTTATTCGCTCATAACAATAACAGTTTTTCGACGGAAAAATCGACTTTTTTAGAGGGTTTTTTGAGAATACCTCGAAAAATATGCATTTAATCAAAAAAAAACTGTAGATATCAAAATTGCATCTTTTTATAACTCAAACCTAATTCTTTTTCTGTAATCTCTTTAAGACCAATACAAACTGAGATACGGCATGTTAAAAGTTAGCTTTTTTAGTCAAATGCATAATTTGAAATATTCAAAGCAGAATAACGGAAAAACTTTGCATTTTTTAAGGAATACTTAAATAATCTTTTTTAAAGTAGGTATGCCATTAAAACTTAAAAAAAATATGCATTTAATCAAAAAAAGTGTAGGTAAATATCAAAATTGTATCTTTTAGTAACACAAACCAAATTCTTTTCCAATAATATTTTTAAGACCAACACAAACCGAGATACGGCATGTTAAAAGTTAGCTTTTTTAATTAAATGCATAATTTGAAATATTCAAATCCAAATAATGGGAAAAATTTGCATTTTTCGAGGAAAACTTAAATAGGTAATCTTTTTTCAAGTATACAATTAGACCTTTCAAAAAAAAAATAATAAAAAGTTTCTAGCATGAAAATTAAGCGACTTATAATTAAAAAATTATCGGTACCTGCTTTTCTCTACGAAAAAATCAGTGAAAACAACCCCCTAACTACCTTCATAATTCAAAAATGGTCTTCACCTTTCTGTAGTTCCTTTTATATTTATATTATCAATACACTCAAGGAGTTTGACTTATTTAAAACTATTTAAAATGCCTAATTTTGAAAAAATTGGAATTTAAAGAAAAATAGATTTTTTGCAATTTGGTATTTTTCACCTTTTACTTCAAAATATCTCCGAAAATACTGAAGATACGAAAAAAATTACAAACTACTAAATTGTATCTTTTTTAATGACTAAAGTTACCCTGTGCACCGATTTTCATTATAGTGAATATTTAGTCAGATATAGCTGTTTAAATCCTCTATTTACCAGCAAACACCCCCTTATTCGAGCCCTTTAAACCCGCCCCAATTAAAAACTAAGGGATCTTACGGAATCTAATTTACACAGTCTTATAGCTCTTTAAAAATCCTACAAAATTATTTTTAAAGAAACTTTTTATCGCCAAAAATATATAGAATATTTTTCGAGGTATTCTCAAAAAACCCTCTAAAAAGTCGATTTTTTCGTCGAAAATCTGTTATTTTCAAGCGCGAATAACTCAAAAAATATTAGTTTTACGAAGAAAATGTAAAAAACATTTATTTCTCAGAATCACTTTTTCCATCGAATTGCATGGTTAAAATGTAATAAAAAATTCCCACCCCCGATATGGGGTGGCAACCACCCCCAAGGTTGTAGCGTATGATAGCAGCATGATATAGAAAATGATCCTTGGACTATTCCCCACCTTCTGTGAAGGTTTCAAGTAAATCCATGCTGGACGAAAAAATTGCGAGCCAAAATGCTTCATTTCCTCAATCGACTATTGGGGCCGACCGACCGGCTCTGTCCCGTCATACAGCTGACCGACTATAATAACTTTTATTTATATTTAATTTAGAATGTGTGTACTGATTTTCAGCCTTAGTAAATGGAAATAATTACCTTCGTAGGAAAGCAACTTTGATACCCTCTCAGTAACCCCTGTTCTACGTTTCGCTTGACCGACCGCAGTATGTTTCTCTACACACTCACAGTAATCAACTGTGAAAAACTAGCTTTAGGAAATTAAAAGAGATTTTTCAGCGCTGCCTCTTGGTCTATAAGTATAGTAAAACCTGTCAGTAACGGCCACTAAAAATGAAAGAACTATTGGCCGATATAGAAAGGTGGCCGCTATTGCCAGTTTTTGTAATCTACATATAATTGTTTTGGGAAATTTTTAAACTGGCCGTTATGACAGGTGGCCGATGTTGACAGGTGGCCGTTAACACAGGTTTTACTGTATATGTGAAATTGAGAACGAGAATGTTAAGGTGCTATGTTTCCTTCGTTCTGATGTACGGCATGGAAGCTTGGACACTAACAAAGAACAAACATTAAAATCATTGAAGCTTTCGAGATGTGGTGCTATAGGAGAATGTGGAAAATACCATGGACAGAGAGAGTAACAAATCAAGGTATTTTGTTGAATATGGGGAAGGAATGCAAAGTCATAAAAACCATACAAATGAGAAAACTTGAACATCTAGGCCACATAATGAGAGGGGAAAAGTACTCCCTGCTAAGGCTCATAATCCAAGGAAAAATCTCGGGAAAGAGACATGTGGGATGTAGGAGAATTTCCTGGTAGCAAAATTTAAGAGAGTGGCACGGATGAAGTTCAATACAATAATTCTTCACAACTGCAGCCAACAAAGTTAAGATTGCTGTCATAGTAGCCAAGCTCCTCTAGGGGACGGTACTGTAAAAAGGAAAACGATTTTAGTTTTTGTGACTGAGGATTTTAAAAAGATTTAATATTAATAGACTTATAGATCTTGTAAAAACCTACAAATTTATTTTTTACCAAACTTTCTAAGATAAAAAATAAAAAACTTTCGGTTAAAAAAATCAATATATTTTTTTGAAAGAAAAAAGGAGAAATCCAATTGGAAGCATAATAATATAAGTTAGCGGTGTTTTTAGTCATTGGCCTTATTAATTCTTCTTTATTTATGTATTATTAATAGATTCTAGAAGTTTGACTGGATTAGCATGATCAATTTTTAAAAAACTGGAGTTAAAAGCGAATAACGAATTTTTGTAGTTTGGTAAAAAATGCCATTTTCTTCAGAATAGAAAGATTAGCACAAGAGATTCGAGGTTATTTAATTCCCAAGAACTTGGTTTAAAAAAATTTTCTGTACGGCAAAAATTGAGTGAATCGTAAATGAGTATTGTCGAAAAACACTGATTTTTTCAATATAAAACTAACACTTTCGATAGCGAATAAATCGAAAACTATAAAACGTTTTTGCCAAAAAAATTTCCATCCCCGAGATGGGGTGGCAACCACTTCGATGGTAAAAGCGCCTTTCAGCATCATTGATTTTGATCCTTGGACTATCTACTACTTATTCTCAAATTTTCAAGCAAATCGATCCATTCTGTAAAAATTGTGAGGTGAAAAGCTTCGGTTCCTGAACTGGTATAAGTATAACCGTTCAACAGAAACGACATAGAGGGGACTTTCGGCTAGCACTGTATAACATGTATGTATAAATTAAGTAACAGTTCTAATAGGCGAGCGGGAGAAACCCCTTAAATGACCAGGTACTGACCACAGAGACGTGAATGGCTAATTTTATTCACACTTTATATTTTTGAAGGTGCTGAAAACGAAAATAAGGTTTACATTGAATTTTATGTGGGGGAACATTGTCAAAATCGCAATTTTAACCAAAAAAAATAAAAAAAAAGAAATCACGTTTTTTTGCGTTTACCTCGCTACAACTCTGTTCAATTTTAATATTTTTTTCTGAAATTTTTACAGTATATAGCCCTATCATTTCTGAAGACAACGGTATCTGTTTTAAGCTTTAATTTTTATTGTGATAAAGTTTATGAATTTTTCAAAGAAAAAGGTGCCGATTTGTGCATTGCAAAGTTTAATCGCAAAAGTTGAGTGGCGAAATTTAAAATTTAGCCTTTTAGTCACGTTTATGTTAAAATAGAGAGTACAAAGAAGTTTTTTGGAAAATTTTAGATCAAAATGTTTTATAGAAAAAAAAATAGTGCAACTTTTATTATTGACATTATAAATCCCCAATAAAACGGTTATTTTTCGAGATACTGACCATGGGTGATGAATGGCTAATTTTGGTCTTAGATTATGTTTTTGACGATGCTGAAAACGAAAATCAAATTTATTTTAAATTTTTGGTGGGGGAATATTGTCAAAATCCCAATTTTACCATAAAAATAAAAAAAGTGAAATCACGTTTTTTGAGTATAACTCGCTAATAACTCTGGTGGATTTTAATATTTTTGTCTAAGGTTTGTACACTATATTATATTCCTCACTTTTTTTAAGACAACAGTATCTGCTTTAAGATTTTAGTCTTATTCTAGTAAATGTTATGAATTTTTTAAAGTACAAGGTGCAGATTCGTGAATTGCAAAGATTTATCGCAAAAGTTTAAAGACAAAATTTAAAATTTATCTTAATAATTACGTTTATTTTAAAACATATAGTCCAAAGAAGTTTTCTGGAAAGTTTTACAAATGTTTAATAGAAAAAAAAATGGCGCAACTTTTAATGTAGACGTTATACATCCGCAAATTAACGCCTATTTTTCGAGATACTGACCATGGGAGGTGAATGGCTCATTTTGGTATTATTTTATGTTTTCGATGGTGCTGACAATGAAAAAGAGGTTTATTTTGAATTTTATGTGACGGAACATTGTCAAAATTGCAATTTTAACCTAAAAATCAAGTGGAAAAAAGTAAAGTCACGAATTTTTACGTTTAACTCGCTACAACTTTGTTCCATTTTAATGTTTTTTTCTAAAATTTCTACGGCATGTATCTCTTACCTTTGTGAAGACTATGAAAGTAACTGTAGCCTTTCAGTCTTTTTTTTATAAAAGGTATGAATTTTTAAAAATAAAAGGTGCAGATTCGCGAATTGCAGAGTTAAATCGCAAAAATTAAGTGACAAAATTTAAAATCTATTTATTTGATTACGTTTATGTTAAACCATAGAGTTCAAAGAAGTTTTATGGGGAGTTTTAGGTCTAGATGTGTTATAGAAAAAATATGGTGCGACTTTTAATTTTAAGAAAAACATTGTTTAACTTCTTTTTATTTTTAGGGCAAAATTGCGACTTTGATAATTTTCTCCCACCTACAATTCAAAATAAACTTGATTTTCGTTTTTAGCGCACCATAAAAACATAAAGTAAGACCAAAATTAGCCATTAACCGCCAATAATCAGTATCTCGAAAAATTAGAGTTATTTTGGGGATTTATAACGTATATTATTAAACGTTGTACCATTTGTTTTCTATAAAACATTTTGATCAAAAATTTTCCAGAAAACTTCTTTGTACTCATGTTTTATTTTTGAATTTAATTTAAAATGTATATTTCAAATTTTGTCAGTTAAATTTTGCGATTAAACTTTGCAATTCACGAGTCTGCACCTTATACTTTAAAATATTCATAACTTTTACTAGAATAAGACTAAAAGCTTAAAGCAGAAACCATTTTCTTCAAAAAAGTGAGCGATATATAGTGTACAATTTCAGAAAAAAATATTAAAACGGACCAGAGTTGTAGCGAGCTAAACGAAAAAAAACGTGATTTAATTTTTTTTATTTTTAGGGTACAATTGTAATTTTGAAAATATTCCCCCACATAAAATTTAAAATAAATTTCATTTTCGTTTTCATCACGGTCAAAAACATAATCTAAGACCAAAATTAGGCATTCTTCACCCATGGTCAGTGTCTCGAAAAATAAGCGGTATGTTGGGGATTTCTAATATCGACATTAAAAGTGGCACCATTTTTTTTTTCTGTAAAACATTTTGATCTAAAGCTTACCAGAAAACTTTTTTGTTCACTCTACTTTAAGATAAATGTGATTAAGAAGCTAAATTTTAAACTTCGTCACACAACTTTTTCGATTAAACTTTGCAATGCACAAATCGGCACCTTTTCCTTTGAAAAATTCATAACCTTTATCGGGATAAGAATAAAAGCTTGAAACAGGTACGTTGTCTACAGAAATGTTAGAGCTATAAACTGTAAAAATTTCAGAAAAAAAAATATTAAAACCGAACAGAGTTATAGCGACGTAAACGCAAAAAAAACGTGATTTCATTTTCTTTATTTTTAGTTTAAAATTGCGTTTTTGACAATGTTCCCCCACATAAAATTCAAAATAAACTTCATTTTCGTTTTCAGCACCCTCGAAAATATAAGGTATGAATAAAATTAGCCATTCACCCCTCCGTGGTCAGTATCTCGAAAACTAAGCGCTTTTTTGAGTGTCTCCTGCTCGTGTATAAGGGTGTAATAGTGTTTTATCCACGAGAGGATTTTGAACACTCTAAATATTTTCTTAGAAAACGTCCCAACGTTTACCTACCTTAAAATCGCAAATACAAAGTTTGTTAATGACTACTCTTACCGGCAGAGTCGTGACGGTGCTGTAAGCAACCATCAATTATAACCCGCGGAGTGTTTATTACAACAAACTTCCTACTTATCAAGAGTGCCTTTGCTGTTTAACAAAGGGTTATATGAAGTGTCTAAGCCACCTCGGATCTGCTCGCGGCTCTACTGTTCCTGACTACTTGATTTTCTTGATGTCTTGTTTGGATTTGCCCTAATTATTTTATTGGGTGAAAACTGAACGAGGAACTGTTTTAGTAGCTAACTTGACGATTTACGAACGACATTTAATATTTTAACTTTCGGTTTGGCGTATGTTTAATTTGAATTTAAGTTTATGGACATAATCTTAAGGATAAAGTGTTGACAAAGTGACAAAAGTTGATGATTTTTATACTTAAGGATAAAAGTGGAATTAAAATAGGTAGGCGGCGTAAATTAATTACAGGCGAAATTACAGGGTTAACTTTGCCTTCCAATTTGGATGAAGCAATCAAATTAATCCATGTAAACATATACAGACTGAGTTTTATGTATAGAAATCCTCAATTATCTCGGAAACGGCTTGCACGATTTTTAATGTCTACTAAGCTAGAATACCCATTTCATAAGGGAGCCATGAGACTACTTACCCCATATTTTTTGCTATATTATTGCTAATTTATTACGCAAATTAAAAATTAATTGCCTCATCCCCTTCAGAGAAACAGGTGGCTATTCCAGCTTAATATTAAGCTAGAATAGCCAACATTCATATATCCGGAACGAAAGCAGATAGAGAGTAGCTTCCGGCGGCATATATTATTGCTAATTTATTGCTGAAAGATTGGGTATACAAGAATTTACAAACTCACCCCCTTCAACCCCCACCGTTATCATCATGCTAATTAATTACTAATTTATTACGCAAATTACAAATTTATTGCTTCAACCCCTTCAGAGAAACGGGTGGCTATTCCAGCATAATATTAAGCTAGAATAGCCAACATTCATATTTCCGGAACTAAAGTAGATAGAGGGTAGCTTCCGGCGGCATATATTATTGCTAATTTATTGCTGAAAGATTGGGTATACAAGAATTTAAAATCTCACCCCCTTCAACCCCTACCTTTATCATCATTCCCCGGAATCCACAAAAAGTGAAAATAACCAGTTTAAAGACCTAAAACCAAGTGGGTATTTTTGCTTATTAATTGCTACAGGTCTAAGCCAAAAATGAATGTTTTGCTTCATCCCCTAAGAACAACAATGGCTACTGCCGTTTAGTAATTAAGCTACAATACCCAACACTCCTATTTCAGGAAATAAAGCAGATAGAGGGTCGCTTCCGGCGGCATATTTTATTTCTAATTAATTGCTGGAAGATAGGGTATACAACAATTTACAAACTCACAAGTTCACTTTCTGTAAAATCCGGGAATGATGATTACGGTAGGGGTTGGAGGGGGTGAGTTTGTAAATTGTTGTATACCCTATCTTCCAGTAATTAGCGACCCTCTAGAAAGCGACCCTCTATCTGCTTTCGTTCCTGAAATATGAGTGTTGGGTGTTGTAGCTTAAGTATTAAACCGCAGTAGCCATGGTTGCTCGTTAGGGGATGAAGCAAAAAATTCGTTTTTGGCGTAGACCTGCAGCAATTAATTAGCAAAAAATATCCACTTGGTTTTAAGTCATTAACCAGGTTATTTTCACTTTTTTTGAAATACGGGGAACGATGATAACGGTAGGGGTTGGAGGGGGTGAGTTTGTAAATTCTGATATACCCCATCTTTCAGCAGTTAATTAGAAATAAAATATTTCCTGAAATAGGAGTGTTGGGTATTGTAGCTTAAGTATTAAGTATTAGGGGATGAAGCGAACATATTCATTTTTGGCTTAGACCTGTAGCAATTAATAAGCAAAAATACCCACTTGGTTTTAGGTCTTTAAACTGGTTATTTTCACTTTTTGTGGATTCCGGGGAATGATGATAACGGTAGGGGTTGAAGGGGGTGAGTTTGTAAGTTCTTGTATACCTAATCTTTCAGAAATTAATTAGCAATAAAATATGAAGCCGGAAGCTATCCTCTATCTACTTTCTTTCCGGAAATATGAATGTTGGCTATTCTAGCTTAATATTAAGCTAGAATAGCCACCCGTTTCTCTGAAGGGGTTGAAGCAATAAATTTTTATTTTGCGTAATAAATTAACAATTAATTAGCAATAAAATAGGCCGCCGAAAGCGACTCTCTATCTACTTTCGTTCCGGATATATGAATGTTGGCTATTCTAGCTTAATATTGAGCTGCAATAGCCACCTGTTTCTCTGAAGGGGATGAAGTAATACATTTTTAATTTGAGTAATAAATTAGCAATAAAATAACAAAAAATATGGGGTAAGTCTCATGGCTCCCTTATGAAATGGCTATTCTAGCTTAATAGACATCGATTTTTATAGATTTTAGTGGGTAGAGACTTTCTAATGCAGCCGATATTGTCATAGTGATTATTTCATTCATAGGAGATTCTGACCAATAGAAACCTACATAAATAAAAATTAAACTGATAATTTTTGATAATTTCCCGTCGTCAAGTATATTACGTCAGATGCCCTTCGATGCTATGAAAAAATACATTCAGTGACTTTAATGACAATTAATGTTTTAAAAATTATGAAAGTGATGACTTTTAACCGTCAAATATTTATAACAACTGTGTGTTTAATTGTACTAATTTGTACTTACATAAATAAATTACAATAAAATTTTGGTTTTGCACAGTTTTAATCATGAAATAATCGCAACAAATTGCACTCGATCTCTAAAATTTTAGAGCTCTTGTGCAATTACTACTGATAATTTCATTGTTGTCAGATCTTCTGATTTTCTGGAAATCTAACGAACTTTCTTATTTCACATAGAACACCCTGTATATGTTTTGCGTTTGGAAGTCCTTAAGAAATTCTTATTATTTTTTATGTTATATTTCTTATACCTAAATTCCATAGTTTAACATAGTTTTTCCTATACCTGAATGCACTTTATTAGTAAAGCTTTTATTTGATACATGTACATTTGTCCATTAAATAATATTAATACATATAGATGTGTGGACGTTTATAATATATTTTGAATGTTACCACTATATGATATAAATATATATAAATTATAATTATAAGCTGGAAGATAAATCGTTTTTGCCATAAACTAACACCTAATGAATAGTGATGTATTATAGTCAATAGCTTTTTGGTGGTTTTGATAAAACTGCATAAATGCCATCGCATTTATTTAATATAATTAAAATTCACTATGGGATTATCAGTTATCATTAGTTCCTGCTTTGTCAGTAAATTTATATATAATTTAATACATATTATGGACACTTTATCCAAATTTTACTAACCCCACGTTAATAAACTAAAAGCGACAAAACAGTTTAAATGAAAAGCTCAAAGATAATGATATTCTAGTAAATATTTTAAAACTGACACATTACAAGTTAAAACATATTACGACTGGATTGAAACACAGAGACATCAGTGAAAGGTAAGTGATAATAAATACATATTTCACTAACACGTTGATTGCCAACTACCAGATATATTGTAGGTTATTTACCTACTCAGGACAATAAATATGAAGTATCTCATGCAATATTAACATAAATTTTAACATTTCTTCGCTGATAATGTTATACTGTTCTCTGGTCCGATCTCAACTTGAAAATTCCATTATAATCTGGTCTCCCTTTGCCCAATCCTCTGTTCAAAAGTTGGAGAGAGTGCAAAGACGGTTCTTTATGCACTGTGTCTTTAAATTACACAGACCTTATTCATATCTGATATGATAATATACTTAGAATTTAACCCTCTTTCTACTAGACGAGTTAATTTCGATCTCATCTTCATTTTTAAATTGGTTAACGGAATGATACATTCACCTGAACTGCTTCAATTAGAGCTACACGATACGATACAATACCGATACTTTTTAAGTATTGAGTATTGTACTGGTTATGTTAATGAAGTGTCGTATCGAGTATTGATATCGGCAAGACTTTCTTATAAAAATATCGTATTGATATTGATTTCTATACGATATCGAAAGAATACTCGATAAAATATCGACATAAAAATAATTATACGTCTGACCTGTGTAGGCTTTTTATGCCCACTTTTGCATGCTTGGTAAATGGACATTATTCTAAAAATATTACAAATATTTCTTATAACTTATATGTATATTCTTATTAGTCTGGGCTGATTATCGGAGAATAGGCCATTTTTGGGAAAAGTTATTTACCAGCAATTTTATTGCTGGAATCGAATTATAAGATCCTATATATTAATAATATAGGTATGCAAAGTCCTCAGACAGTGTGCTACTTTTTTTATAAACAAAATGGCGCCCGAAAATCGTGTTTTTTTCAATTATTGCTCTAGAACTCCGAAGATTTTAACTTTACAACAAAAACACTCAAATAAAAATTCACCGTGATTAAATTCTGCATAGAGACGTGTTTTTCCCGATCTGCTCTGACGAAAATTTTCCTAGGAAAATGTGGGTTTTCCCAACAAAATCTTTAATTTTCAAATAATGTTTTAGATAAGTAATTATTTACCAATAATTAAATAATTTGGTGACTTAAAAGCCTTCTTGGTTTAGATTATAGTTCCAGAAGCTGGTGAAAATTAAACGAATATTTTAGCAACAATTCAATTGTTAATTAATAATTTACGGTCGCAATAATAACCAAAATAATTATGATACACTGATCAAACTTTGAAATCTTAAAAAGATGAGGTGCCTATTTAACATTTTGTCGACAAAATATAAATTTTTTATTTTTTTGCATAATCTTTAAATGTTTAAAAAAAATAGTTATAAACAAATTAACGTTTCTCAGAAAGTTTTTATTATATTATAATTTTAAAAAATAGCTAAAATGCGCATTTCAAATATCTTGAAAATGAATGTTTTAAAACTGTTTTGCAACCATTTGCAAAAAAGTTATGAAACAGCAAAATAAACATACGATTACTACGGTGTTAATAATTTTTTTTTAATTCTTTCAAAGCGTAGAAGTGAGTTTAAAGTACAAGCTAATTATTTATAAAACAATATCGATTATCAGCTTAATGGTTATATTTTAATTAAAGATTATAAATATATTTTTTTGTAATTTACACGCGCGAAAGTAGAATAATACAGTACCGTAGCTACCCGCCCACATACACAAATCGCGCGAGTTTAAGCGTGTCAGTCGCTTCGAGTGAACATTTTATCTCCGGCTCTGTATGAAGTCTACTTTCGCGCTAAAAATTACAAAAAAAAGTATTTTTAATCTTTGATTAAAATATAACCATTGCACTAATTTTTGACATCCTTTGTGAGTAATTAGATTGTACCATAGACTCACTTTTAAGCTTTGAAACAATTAAAATAAATTATAAACAATGGAGATATCGTATATTTATTTTGCTGTTTCCTAACTTTTTTGCAAATGCTTGGAAAAATTTTTTAAAGCATTCATTTTCAAGACCTATGAAATACGCATTTTATTTATTTTTTAAAATTACAATATAATAAACAATTTCTAAGAAATGTTAATTTGTTTATAACAATTTTTTTTAAACATTTAAAGATTATGCAAAAAAATTAAAAATTAATATTTTGTCGACAAAATATTAAATAGGCATCACACCTTTATAATCTTTCTAAGTTTGATCAATGTCTCATGATTATTTTGGTTATAATTGAGACTGAAAATTGTTAATTAACAATTGAATTGTTGCTAAAATATTCGTTTCATTTTAACCGGCTTCTGAACTTATAATGTATACCAAGAAATCTTTTATTTCATCAAGTTATATAATTATTGATAAATAATTACTGGCCCAAAAAAATTATTTGAAAATTCGAGATTTTGTTGGGAAAACCCACATTTTCCGAGGAAAATTTTCGTCGGAGCAAATCGGGAAAAACATGCCTCTATGTAGAATTAAATTGGGGTGAATTTTTATTTGAGTATTTTTGGTGTAAAGTTAAAATCTTCGGAGTTATAGAGCAATAATTGAAAAAAATACGATTTGTCAGCGCCATTTTGTTTATAAAAAAAGTAGTACACTATCTGTGGACTTTGCATACCTATATTAATAATATATAGGATCTTATAATTCGATTAAAGCAATAAAATTGCTGGTAAATAAACTTTCCTTGTACTTTACTAATTAGACCAACGTATTATAACTATTTTTTTTCAAAATTTAAAGATTATGCAAAAAAAAGAAAAATTTATATTTTGTCGATAAAATATTAAACAAGCATCTCATCTTTATAATCTTTATAAGTTTGATCAATGTATCATGATTATTTTGGTTATTATTGCGATCGAAAATTGTTAATTAACAATTGAATTGTTGCTAAAATATTCGCTTAATTTCCACCAGCTTCTGGAATTACAATCTATGGCAAGAAATCTTTGATGTCACTAAGTTATTTAATTATTTATTAATAATTACTTACCAAAAACTTTATTTGAAAATTATAGTTTTTGTTAGGAAAACCAACATTTTCCGAGGAAAATTTTCGTCGGAGCAAATCGTGAAAAACATATCTCTATGCAGAATTTAATTGTGGTGAATTTTTATTTGGGTGTTTTTGTTGGAAAGTTAAAATCTTCGTAGTTATAGAGCAATAATTGAAAAAAATACGATTTGTCGGCGCCATTTTGTTTATAAAAAAAGTAGCACACTATCTGCGGACTTTGCATACCTATATTATTAATATATAAGATCTTATAATTCGATTACAGCAATAAAATTGCTGGTAAATAACTTTTCCATGAATTTTGCTAATTAGCCCAGAGTATATAGAGATTGAATATGGCTGAATTCTTCTTTGAAAGTCGACAAATACTTACTAATTATGTATTGTTTAAAAACTACTTTTGAAAATATAGGGAAATCCCTATATTTCGGAGATTCGAAATAAATCACAATTTAATAATAATAATAATAATATATTTATTGCTTCTTGGAATACAATAAGTCCATAGCAAGAGGTTTGTTCGACAATACAATAATAAAATTTTTTGAACAAATACGTATAGTGACATGCAGAGATAGTATAACAAAATAAATAGGTAATAAATGAGTAATACACACATGACAAAATTACATTACAAAGAGACGAATAATAGTGATACAAAAATTACAAACAAAAAAAAAATGTAAACATATATATAAATAAACAGTAAATATAGAATTGCACAATGGAACTTATATGAGAAAAATTATTCATTCAAGATAAACGCCCTGAGTTTTAAAATGTTCCATATGTACCCCGCAATGATTTTAGCGTTGTTGGGAGTGAGATTATCAAGAGCATTTAATAGTGAATCCATGCTTTGAAAACAAATAACCACTGGTTTCATAGTGCTATAGATAGGACAGTTAAATAGAAGGTGATCAATAGTTTCGAGTTGTCTTGTGTTACAGGCTGTGCAAATATTATCTGGATCGATAGAATAGTAACATCCCTTATAGGTGAATGAAATTCGAAATTTATTACACAGTCTCAGTTGGGTTATAGTCCGCGTGACCTGTATTGGCAGTTTAAGTAATAGGTAAGGGTTTGGGGTTCTATGTACTTTAAATGTAGGGTAGAAAGACAGAAAAGAAGACCTCTGAGATAAAGTTATGTCCATTTCATGCAATTTGTTATAAAATTTTAGCAGTAACATTTTCTTATTTTTATTAAGCGAAGTAAGACTGAGATTAATCCATATATCTGTACAATCAATGAAATCAAACATACCTTTAACCTGTGCTGCCCAATTATATGCTTCATCTGCTAAACCTACTAATCGTAGTTGTTGATTGTAACAAAGTTTGGGATAACGTTTATCGTCTATAAGCAGAATTTTTTGTAACCAACTCAAAGTCATTTTAAAAAGATTATACGAATATTTTACACGTCCCGTTTCTAACCGCGTTGCATAGTCAGGGGTGTTTTTTGGGAGTAACAGAATTCGTTTTAAATAAGTAGTTTGTACTTTTTCGAGAGCTTCAGTGTATCTAAGTGCCCAAACGGGAGCGCAGTTTGACATCACACTCAATGCCAGTGACTCAAAGAGTTTGATTCTTGGTGACCACGAGTCTATTTTACTAGATGTTAAAATTGGAAGAATTGATCCAACTGCTTGCTTGGCTTTATCGATGGTTGTATACGACATTTCGCGAAAAAGTGATGATTTAGTAAATGTCACTCCCAAATAGTTGTATGCATTGGTTGAGATCACTGGATTATTGTTGTAAAAAAAATTAATGTTTTTTGTGGTATGGCCACCTTTTGAAAATATGAGTATTTTTGTTTTTGTGGTATTAACAGTGAGATCGTTGGATTTAGTGTAGGATTCAAGTAATTTTAATTTTCTTCCAACATCTGCTTCAGAGTCAGCTAATATAACTAGGTCATCAGCATACAGGAGTAGCAGAATTTCATTTTTTGAATCAATGCTTACACCTCGAGCACCATTTCCGTAGAAGAATGTTTCAATATCCGCAATAAATAAGGAAAAAAGTAATGGGCTTAAAGTTTCACCCTGTAGTACACCAGCCGTAACATCAAATGACCTAGACAGACCATTTGAAGCATTTACTTTAAAATAAGCAGTTTGGTATAAATTTTTAACGATTTGTAGGATCCTAGATGTCACACCAGAACGGTATAATTTTTGCCAGAGTAATGCGTGATTTACCGAGTCAAATGCTCTTTTAAAGTCAACAAAGATGGAGAATAGCTTACGTTTTTTATGTCTTATGTGAAACTGAATAATAGAGCTCAAGGTGTAAACATTGTCAATACAACCGCGGCCTGGTCTGAAACCTGCTTGAGATTCAGGTAGAATACGGTATTCCTCGCACCAAGATGAAAGTCTAGACTGAAGTATGTTGGTAAAAATTTTAAGTGAGCAATTTAATAGTGCCAGACCTCTATAATTTGTGGGTTCATCAGGAGGTCCACTTTTATGAAGCATCGAAAGAAGGATTTCACACCAACTTTTAGGAATGGTTCCGGTTTCAAAAATCTTATTAAACAGAGATGACATATAAAGCACCCAATTATGAGGAAGACTTTTATATACTTCATAAGGAATAATGTCCAAGCCGGGAGATTTTTTATTTTTGCACTTGTTAAGTGCTGCGTACACTTCAGAAGTCGTAATTGTTGCATCTAAGTAAGGATGACGGACATCTATAAAGACAGAGCTGTCAGTTAGGCGGTTGGCGTACAACTGATTGTAAAAGTTTTCCCAAATTTCAATGCTTAGTGAAAAACGTTTGTTATAGCCACGCGCCTGCTTTACCGTTAGCCAAAATTCCTTTGAATCGTTTACGTTAGATAATTTGGTAATTATGTTGGTTTCGTATGTTCTTTTTTTGTACTTAATTAATTTTTTATACTCTTTTTTCCGTTCAATATAGTTGGCTCTAACATTTGCGGTAAAGTTTTGTTTCCTACATTCGGTTAATAGTAATTTTAAATTTGTTTTTCCATTAATACAATCTAGATCAAACCAGGGTTTATTTAAACTTCTTCTACTATCATTGGTTTTTATAGTTACATGTTTAATTAAATCTAAACTTTCACAACATTCTACAATAGTTCTGTAAAAATTGTCATATGAAAGTTGTACGTCATTAATAAATCTGACATTAGGGGACGACCGCATGCACAATTTAAACGATAATGCTTTATCATCATCCCACAATAATAATTTTTTAGTGAATGAACTAGGAGCGCTCACATTATCTATAGCAGTAGAATATTGTTGATGAAGTTTCAGACAAACCGGAAAATGATCTGATAAATAATCGTCATCACCAACTTCCAAATCAAAAACGTTTGAAAGGTAAAAACTATTTACCCACACCAGGTCGACAGTGCTGCAACCTTGAGGTGTGATACATGTAAATTTCGCTGGACGATCGCTAGAAGTTCTGCCGTTAAGCAGGTTGAAGGAATTGTTATTCATAAAATCAAGTAGAGTTGTGCCCCTTTTGTTTTTAATAATATCGCGGCTTAACCTAGTTTCATATAAACTTGTATTACGAATTATTTCATCCGGAATAGAACCCAACGTCCCGAGACGGCTATTAAAATCACCTCCAATTATGATAGCGCAGTCAGAGTAATTATTTGTTATCTCATTCAGGGTACATTGGAACAGATTTAACATATGTTCAATATCAAATGACGGCTTAAAATATAAGTTGCATACTATATATTTTTCACAAGGTGCATCTATTAACATAAACAACCACCATGAACACTGATGGAGAACAATTAGATCTAAAGTTTTTTTATATACAACACAGAGACCCCCACTTGGTCTACCTAACGACTTTTCTTTGACAGCAGGTATGAAAATTATTTTATATTGTTCGTTTAAACATATTGGATTTGACACAAGCCAGGTTTCACTAACGCATAACAAATCAAAATCAAAGTGGTCTCTTAAGTAATTTGCTAGATTTGAATAACCGTGACAGTTCCAAAAAATAATTGTTTTTAGTTTTTTGATGAATTAGCCAATTTATTACCCTTTTTTGTATTATGAATAGGGGAACTGTCTTCTTCCCGATTGCGTTTTGGACGGTCAGATTGTGTTGAGATTATAGTCGGGTTGCCATCAATAACAATGGTTGGTTGTCCCTTAACATATTTTATTGTTAGGTTTTCTTCACCTTGATCTTTTCTTCTTGTGAGCTCATTTCTGACCTCGGATAAAAGCTGTAATTGTTGGGGTGTGGAGTCCGATATAATGTTTACCCTGGGATACTTATCTTTTGGAACCTTATATTTATTTTTTAATATTGACAATACCTGATCCCGTGAATTTAAAGTGATGCGGAACACTCGAGGTTTGTTTAAATCTATTTTTCCTAATCGAGCAGCTGATTTGATCTGAAAGTGGTTTTTTGGTATTACATTCTCTAAGATCTCTGATGCTTTAGAAATATCATCTTCGGTATTATTGCTTTCTGGTACGCCCGTTATTATTATATTTTCAGATCTTTTAAGCCGTTCATATGACTCTTGAAATACGCTTTCACTCGTAGTTGGCACATTTTTGTTTTCCAGTTTAATAACCTTATTTTCTAAAGCCTTTAAATTGTTATTAAGGCTTTGATTTTCTTTGCGTAAGTCTGAAATGTCAGCAACACATGTACTTATTATTTGTGACTGAGCGCTTACTAAATCTGTTAAATTATTAATTTGCGTTTTGCAATCAGTTAAAGCGCTATTAAGGATTGTAAACTGGGCCATTATAGCATTAAAGTGCGAGGTTTCAATATCACCGCTTGGCGAAACACATCGAAAACATTTCCAATTGCGAAGTGTAGTAGAATCTCCATCAGTAGGCTGCGGTTCGGCACAAACTCCGTGCCACGGCCGTTTACATTGTAAACAAACCAGAGAACTGCTGTCATTAGATGGTATCGTCTTCCCACACGCATGGCAATCAGACATTTTGATAGGATAGCAGTTTTGATAGTATGTTGGTGTCAATACAATAATTATTAATTTCAACTTACTTCAGAAGTTTTTTCTTCAAACTTATAACACTGTTTATTGTTGACAATCCACTTTTTATTCACTGAACTGTACTAGTAGTATAGTAAAAACTCAGAATACCTACGTAATTATTTTGCCGAAAACCAGTGTTCTAGAACGATGTGAACTGGTCGGCGGTTACGAACAAACTCATAAATCACAATTTAGTATTTGTTAAAAATTATTTTTGCGTCATCATCACTCACTTCCATAATATTGCCACAAATGCCACATGATATAAACAGTGTAATCATAACAGTCATTTACTCACTCTCAAGAGTCTCAAGTTCAGGCACTCAAGTGTAAAATATTATAACAGCTGATGCTTGGGTTGCAGATCACTTATACTTTTATGTTATCAATAATTATGATCTAAATACCTATTCCACTAAATATAATCAAACAACTGTGGCGTTTTATCTTTTTTTCGATATCGATATTTTCTATAATATCGAGGCAAGCGTATCGAAAATACAAGAGTATTGTATCGATTTTAGATAATGGGTATCGTATCGACATTAATATTGCTAATGTATGTATTTGTATCGGTATCGTATTGGTCTTCAATACGATATCAATACAATATCGATATTTTTATTCAATGATTATGATGACGATGATGATTAGATTTGATAGTGCTTTTCAAAAAAGAACCTATTTAACTCATGTCCGAGAAATCCGCAAAATTCGCTACGTTAACACATTATTTTTGAACTTTACATTTGGTCTCTTATAAATGACTACCTCATTCTGAGTAACGTTATATAATGTTGTTCTGAAGCTATTTTCTTGTGGCATTTTTTATAATCAAGTATATTCAAATGGGAAATAAGCCACAATTTTACCTAAAAATGATTTTATTAACGTTTCGACGCCCAAGTCGGGTGTCGTTGTCAAAATACAATATAATACTAAATAAACAAAAATGTTGTTGCTTAGTAAAAAATTCTTCTAATAATTTATTTAATCTGACTCATTTATATCGGCAATTCAGACACGTATTATACATTTTAAAGTAGACGACTTTAAAATGATATTGCCAATATTGATGAGTTGCGTTCCTGGGACGACTTTACTAAAAGATAGTTCATTCGATTACATGAAATCAATCCCAACTCAAGAATATCCGCCACAAAAATCATAGCATGTGATCTGTCTTTAAAAAGACAACCAAATGCAACGGTGGCACTGAAATGTAATAAAATATACAACCTGTAAGATAATTATTATACTTAATTATCGAATAGAAATTAAATTATGGATGTTACAACTGTTTTATTTTACAATTTTATTCTTAATAAACATTTTATAATTATCAATTAACCAGTAAGGATTAAGCAACCTCAGCAAGATACATCGAATGAAGTAGGTTTGGTGGAAATCCATGACTGTGTAAATATAACGTCAAATGTGACATTATCTTGTAATACTTTATTTAAAATAGTTTAAATTTAAACAAATTAAGGAAGTATATTAATTTTTAACTGATTTCTGTGTAATTTGTTTCGGTAAAAGGAATTTAGATTGATTAGTATTAATGAAATACAGTTTAAAATTTAAAATTTATTATTATAATAAATCTTGGTTTGGAAATTGTAAATTTTATTTTTAGCAAAAACTTTGGTTGTAGAAAAAGTATAGTGTGTAACACGTACAGAAAGGTAATTTCTCACTCGTTTGAATTGCGGCACTCGCTTGCGCTCGTACCACAAATTTTCAAACTCGTGACAAATTAGTGCCTTTCTGCACTTGTTGCACAATATACTATATTTATATATGTTCCGTTGTGTTTTTTCGTCTTCGACATTATTTGTGCGCCACCCTGTATTACCTCTTTTACTTCAACCCATATCGTACCGCCAGCTAAACTTCCTATAGTGTTAGTTTAGTCAACTGTACTCAAACCCTATTAGTAACAACCCAAATCAGTAATGAAAGTAAGTATGAAAGTTTCATTATTCCTTTCATGTGTTAATATATATTGCGGAGTTAGTGGTTTCCACTTCGCTTATTGGAATGTAGCTTTCCCAAGAAAAGCTATCGCGATTCGATAGTGAGGCCCCGATGTTTAGGTTCGCTCGTAATCATTTATCAGAAATAGAAATTCCTGCTTATCCACTGAAATGGCTTAAATGAAAATACTTTGAATTTGCAAGAGGCGCACTTTTAATTTCACAGCAGAATGGGCTTGATAAAGACTGGTAGAGGTTTAACTGTTAAATTGAACTGTTATTTCTTCGACATCATGTTACAATGAATATTTTTCTGTTCTGAAGTCGAATTGAAAAAAGAATATTTAGATTCTAAATCAGAAGAGCAAGCATGATTTCCTACAGGTCGATCTACTATTGAGCACTGCTTAACCCAAACAATAGAAAAAGAGGTGGTATAGAATTAATAAATTCATATGTTGTTCGTTATCTTAGGTTCCGTCGGGTTCCGAGGCTTTATATCGGTTCTTTGAGCCTTGTTTTTTTTTACAACGGGTAGGATGTTAAGCTGGCCCATCAACCCTTATCTTTTATCCGGGCTTGGGACCGACCAGAACCATCTTTTAATAAGGAGGCAATGTGACCTAATTATGTCACACACTGTTTTCAGCTCTCGGCCTAAGTTGTTTACCAAGTAACCTTTTTATGATTTATGATATTCCATTCCCTCTGGACTTGTTGGAGTAAATTCTTTCTTGTCTCGTGTAAATATAAATACTATTCGAGATGTTATTTATTTCTAGAACATTGAATGTTGTATAAATGGTAGGTTTTTGTAAATTAGGAGGGCAGTTGTGAATTTGAAAAGTCGGTGTACTTTGATATGTAACGGGCGCGGTATATTTTTGAATTTGTAATTAGATAAATTATTAGATTTGGTGTAATAATAAATTAGATATTGTAGTTTGTAAAATAAAGAATATAAATCCAGTGTTGTTCATTTGTTTAGAAGTAAGTAAGTAAAAATAAAAAAAGTAAAAAAACTAAAACTAAACATACTAAACATTACTGCCTAAAAGATCATAGAAAAGTCAGCTTTTTAGCAATACCTTGCTGACATTTTTGCTAAAGATGGAGCTAATACTGTAGTGAGTAGTTGCTATAGTATATCCAAAATCTCGAATTGTAGATGATTTTCTAGACCTAGAGTATCTTAATGGCAAAGATTTTAGGCCAAACACAAGTAAATTATTATTATAACCTTCTACTTACCTTCTACGCAAAAACAGTATTGAACATTTGGAAGACTGAATTAAAAGTAACAAGATGTACTCACCGTAATGAACACTGAACAGTGGCCATTGATATATCATCTTAACGAATACTGCGTGAGATATATTGTCTATACGGGCAAGACCGAAAGTATGTACCTGAAACAGGTCATTTGAGAACCTGAAAATGGTAACAAATATCACTGCTAAACGGTTTAAGGGCCTAGATCAGTTCGACCACACATAAATGTAGAGGGTGTATAAAAGATCAGTGAGGATGTAAAGACGAAATGTTTTCGAAAACAATCGACTAGTTAATAATCTAGTCTCCAACAAAAGAAGAAAATCTTAACAATAAATGTTGTTCTGATAATCATAAAAATATTAACAAATTCCAAAAATACGAGATACTTTGTAAAAGGTACAAAAACTCCCTAAAAATGATTACATCAAATCACATAACGTTTTCGGATTAAAAATCCGTCATCAGTGTTACTAAAAGCCCTAAAATAAGTGTAAAATAATTAATTAGGAAAAAATGATTTAAAAGGTTGACTAATGTTAAAAAATTATTAGAACTAAATTAAAAATTATTAAAAATTATCGGTCATTAAAACAATTACCCTTTAATTATCGTTAGAATTGTACATTTATGTACACATTTTTGTTGTCCTAGACGTTTTAACGTAAAAGGCCTTAATAGTAATTTTTCTATACTAAATTTACAATCAAGATGCAGTAGAAATAAATAAACCAAGAAACGTTAAATGCTACTAGGAGCACTCCTGAATCATAATTTACAATGTATATACATTGTAAATCCCAAATAATGATTTCCAAAGTTTATACATTGTAAATTATGATTCTAGAGTGCTCCTGGTAGCATTTAACGTGTCTTGGTTTGTTTATTTCTACTGCATCTTGATTGTAAATTTAGTATAAGTGTATTTATATCACATGACTTTCATAATATAACAAACCTGCATGTATTTGCTTCGTAGACCTAACGAAAGCATTTGATAGAGTCACACTTAGCGATATAATAAAAAAATTAAGCAAAAAGGACACCGGCAAACATTGTTGAAGTCATAAAACCTGTGAACAATAACAACACGACAAAAATTAAAACAAACGACACCACTACGGCCAACATACCAACACAAGGAGGAATCAGACAGGGAGACGAGACAGCCTCAGTCCATTTCTATTCAATATGCTAATGGATGAAATAATAGAAGATGTGGAATCGCTCTAACTAGGATACAGACTCGGCCACAGTAAAATCAGTATAGTCTGCTATGCGGATGACGCAGCCCTGATTGCAGAGGACGAGGATGACCTACAAAGACAACTTTATCAATTCTATCAAGCATGTCGACGACTCAACATGAACATATCCACGCAGAAAACAAAATGCATTACCATTAAGAAAGACCCAATTAGATGCAAGCTAGTGGTAGACAGGAAACCCATAGAACAGCTAAACCAGTTCAAATATCTAACCCTAGAGTTATCAAGTTATCCTCACCCATCCAGAGACCTAAGAAGACAAATTCACAAGGCCGCTGTCTTATCCGGATGTTTGAGAGATGTGGTCTGGAATAACCCATATATGAGAATGGACAGCAAAGTTAGCATTTATAAAACTTGCATCAGACCTGTTATGACTTATGACATTGAATCAAGAGAAGACACAAATAAAACCAAAAGCATGCTACGAACAGCCGAAATGAAGACACTAAGAGCAATAGCAGGGAAGACAAGAAGAGATAAAATAGGAAACAACATCATCAGGGAACAATGTGGCGTGCAAGATGTAGTCAGATGGGGCAGGCAAAGACGAAGAGAATGGTTCAGTCGTGTAGAAAGAATGGAGGAGCATAGACTACCAAGAATTGCTCTAGAAGGAAAACCAGCAGGCAAGCGTCCACTGGGGAGACCACCAAAAAGATGGAGAGATAGCTGGCAGTCTACCTCTCAAGAAATACTTCAACGTCGGAATTAACAGATCGACAGTTCTACAACAAGTATAAGAAGAAGAAGAAGACTTTCATAACATCTATAGGAAAATCTGACTGCATGACTACGTGTAACCTAAATATCTTAGGTTTGTTCCAACACAACGAATAACCGTCATGTAACGATCACGCTACTATACCGGGTGTCCACTTATATTTTCCCAGATTTTAACTGCCTATAACTTCTAAACGGCTCAAGATAGAAATATGCGGTTTTCGATTAAATGTTTTATTTTAGTAAAAGTTTTGTCTAAAAAATGGCGGATTTTTTAAAGAAACGTTGTTGACTTTTTTTTTAATGGAACACCCAGTATATTTTTTTGTAAATTGAAAGAAAGGTTATTCACCTATCCAGCTGTATAAAGTTTTTTAAGATCGGTTCTCAAATCACTGAGTAATTAATTTTTAAAGTGAGAGGTGCAACGTGGATATCACATACCTAAATAACATAACTAAGCAAATTGATATTATGTTATGTGATTTCCACATTGCATCTCTCATTTTAAAAATTAATTGCTCAGTCATTTGTCATTTGATCACTGATTTTAAAAAAATTTATATCGTTGGATAGGGAAATGACCGCTTTTTCAAGTTTTTAGGTAAATGACCATTTTTTATGTCGCTTTTAAATAAAAAATGGCGGATTTTTGAAAAAAAAAACGTTGTTGATTTTTTTATTAAAACACCCAGTATATTTTCTTGTAGCTTGAAAAAACGGTCATTTACCTATCCAGCGATATTATTTTTTTAAAAATCGGTTGTCAAATGACTGAGCAAATAATTTTTAAAATGAAAGATGCAATGTGGAAATCACATGTTATGTTATTTAGGTATGTGATATCCACGTTGCACAGCTCAATTTAAAAATTAATTACTCAGTGATTTGACAACCGATTTTGAAAAACTTTATATCGCTGGATAGGTGAATGACCTTTCTTTCAATTTACAAAAAAAATATACTGGATGTTCCATTAAAAAAAGTCAACAACGTTTTTTTCAATAATCCGCCATTTTTCTTTTCGTATTTAAAAGCGATATAAAAAATTTAATTCATTCAGACAAAACTTTTACTAAAATAAAACATTTCATCGAAAACCGCATATTTCTATCTTTAGCCATTTAGAAGTTATAGGCAGTTAAAATGGGGGAAAATATAAGTGGACACCCGGTATAATTAACGTTCCATGGGAAAGAAATAATACCTTTTATGGGTTATTTTGTTTACTGCGCAGGACGGTGATCATTTCATGGACGGTTTCTCGTTCTGTTGGAACAAACCTCTTGTCTTCCTATTTGATTATTTAATTATTGGATATTTTACATTTTTTCATTTAGGTTCGAATAACTTTAACACCAACATTTGGATATTTGATACTGTTTTTATTTTAAATCTCAACACAAATTTTAAATTCTGTAACTGAATTAACAATATAACATTTTCTAACGTTGCATTGACAGTTTGTCGTTGACATTCTTCTAAGGGCCTTTTGTATTCAGTTGGCCATTTAACTCCAATACAGTTGAGTCCCTGAATCTTTACCCGTGCGTCATGATTTAAAGCATACGAAATAAGTCGATGATAAGTCGGAAATTGAAATTTACTATACGCAACAGCAAGTGACAGTAAGTGACTTGCTGTTGAGTTTAGTAAATTTCAATTTCCGACTTATCAACGACTTATTTCGTATGCTTTAAATGATGACGCACGGGTAAAGATTCAGGGACTCAACTGTATGTGAGGTTTCAATCCTTAAATTCCAACCACGTGGGAAGAGTCCTGTGTTGCTCTGGCTAATATCCAGGAATATTGGCAACATCACTAAATATTATTAAAAATATGTAGGAGATATATCACAACAAGTTTTAACATTTAAAGGGTTTTACCCAAAACGTTTTGATGGCTCAATCATGATATTTTTTGTAAGTATAACGTCTTGAATTTTTTAACCTTAGTCAACTTTTTAAATAATGTTTTCTTAATTAATTAGGTTATAATTATTTTAGGGCTTTTACTAACACTGACGATGGATCTTTAAATCCGAAAACGTTCTGTAATTTAATGTTACTCTTATTTAAGGAATTTTAAATATACCTTTTACAAAGCATCAAAGATATTCCTTATTTAGTAATAATACAGTAATAGAATTTGTATAGTTTAGTTGAAGGTAGACTGCATAAATTTCAGTTACTTTATGCTCGTAAGTTTCCATCTCAATATCCAAGATTATTGAGAAATAGCTCGAATTGGAAAAGTCAACCGAGGAATCACAAAGTGATCAAAGCGTACGAAACGAATTGTGATTCTTTTTCTATTTTGAAATTATTTATACTTGTAGAAACGTGTTTTCGACAGAAATTCGAACAAAGAATACGTACAGCAAATGTACTTATTGCATTTAGCAGAATCTGAAAATTTAGAACCGCTCGTTCTTTTGTCACAGGCCACTCAAAGCTAAATTTTAACCTTTGATGTACACAAAAATTATTTCTATGACAAGTAGTTTACATAAAAGTATTTTATTCGATTAATAAAAAGTCTTGTAATCTACTTTGAAATACTTTATAAGCAGTATAATATGCATAAATAACAATGAAACGAGAAATTTTCAACCAGCAAATGCAAAAAAATTGAGTAGATTTCTGTTAGTAATAAAACTTTTCTTTTAAATTAGTCTGCGGACTGCTTGAAAATAAAAAGAACAAATTATGTACAAAAAGAAGACAGAATGTATATTACGGATAATTCAGTTGCAAAAATGTTATTTAAATTAAATTTCAATGTGCAGAAATTCTGTAAACCAGCTTCTTAAACAATGAATGCAAATTTGATGATGATAAATCTATGTCACGGTGAAGTTATAATATTAACTTCATATTTAATTTGGTTAATAATTTAATTTAATTTAATTTAATAATTTAATTTAATTTAATAATTTAATTTAATTTAATAATTTAATTCAATTTAATAATTTAATTTAATTTAATAATTTAATAATATTTAATTTAGTTTTTGTGGTACACCTTGAAAAAGTATTTGCACCAGTAGATTTATTCGAAGAAATAAACAGCTACTTAGATGCTCTCTGTCAACAATCACCACCTGCTAGATCAATTACTCCATCAGGAAATTATGGAATAGATAAAGAAAATCAACTCCCATAAAGCTCCAGGTTATGATCTAATAGTGGGAGAAATTCTCAAACATTTATCAAGAAGAGCTATCGTGTTTTCACTACTTTATACAACCGAATTCTTCATCTTTCCTACTATCCAACGCAATGAAAATTTGCTGAAATTATCATGATCGCCAAACCTGGAAAGCCACCAACAGAAGCTGCCTCTTACAACCTGCTGCCTATACTTTCTAAAATATTTGAGCGACTACTGCAAAGTAGAATAAATAGTATAAACTCGATAAATAATTTAATACCAAATCATCAATTTGGCTTTAGGGGAAATCACACAACAACTCAGCAATGCCATAGGATAGTAAATTTAATCAGAGACGGTTTGGAAAACAAGAACATGTGCACTGCAGCATTTCTAGATATTCAGCAAGCCTTTGATAAGGTTTGGCACCAAGGGCTGTTATACAAACTAAAAGCAAACAAGCAGAGTCAGATTTACTTACTTCTTAAATCATACCTTTCCGACAGACATTTCGATGTCAAAATGGAAAAAGATAACAGAAGCTACCAACTCATAAGGACAGGAGTACTTAAAGGCAGTGTTTTGGGACCATTTTTGTACTTACTATACACTGCTGATATACCAACTACCAACGGAACAACTATCGCCACGTTTCCCAATGATGCAACAATAATTGCGCTTGACCATGATCTAGTAGTGGAACCATTTACGAACAGACATGTAAATTGTCCACATGTTACAATAAACCACAAAGTTATCCCAGTGAAGACAAAAGTCAAATATTTAGGTGTTCACCTTGATCAGAAACTAACATGGAAAGGACCTACGGGATTGAACTATGGGGATGTACGAAACCATCAAACACCAAAATTCTGCAGACATACCAATCAAAAACTTTAAGAATCATTGCAAATACACCCTGGTATATTTCAAACCAAACATTACATGAGGACTTAAAAATACCATTCATAAAGGACGTAAAAGGACTGCATGCCACGAAACATAAAAAAAACTATCAATCACAACAACGAGCTGATTTCCACGCTTTCCAATCGTCCATTACCAGTTCAGAGACTCAAGAGACAGTGGCCAGAAGACTTGTGCGAGTGACATTTGTGTTAGTGAATACAGTGGTGAATAAGGTGAACCGGCACTGGCTGGCAACGCGTACAAAACATTACATAATTTATCAGTTTTACTTATACTCCTTTGTACAGGGTAGATTTTAAATTTGCAAGTTTTCAAATAAAAAAAAAATCAATTTAATATTTGCTAATAGGTAAAAGGTGGTCGAAATGAGTTCCTATATCTTAAAAACTAAGGTTGCTATGAAGATAGGTTTCAAAAATGGACAGTTCAGTTCTAAATCCAATCGTTTCGATAGTGTGTTGAAATTTTATTTATTTTACAACAGTCATCAATGAACTGTTGAAAGGAAAGAGCTGATACACATGGTATCGATATTAGGTAAATATAATGATAACTCTTTATTTGTAGCAAGAGTCCATCATAAGGGATCTCCAGATCGTCAGCAACCGAGTAAGAGAAAGTTTTTCGAAATAAATAGAAGTAATCCTACAACCTTACGAAGGAGAAAAGATAGAGGAGTAATCCGAATGAGAAAATTGATAGAAGTAATTAGTCTATGAGAGAACAGCCTATTTTTCCTTGTAAAATCCGATAATTTAACACTAAAGTTATTCTGGTGGGGTACTCGTCTGATCGTGATGTACGAGACCTCGATAAAAAGTGGGTAGATCACGAACTAATTATTAAAAGGTTGCAGATTCAAGAGTGGAAACTAATGGGCCTTAGATATGTAGAGCCCAAAAAGCCTCTGATGAGCTTTTAAACAGGTCATGAAAAGCTGTATATAGACCTTGAACAGGTTTGAATATGTCTTGAACTCAAGACCCGTTCAAAGTTGTTCCAAACCTATTTAAATCTGTTCAAGATCGGTTCCAGCTACCAGTTATCATCTTTGTAAGTGCGTGGTATAGTACGTCTATTGTTATGTCCGAAATTTCTTCTTGTTCTTGGTTTAGTTTTTTTTGGTACATAGTTTTCGTGGTTTTCGTGTTATTTTGTGCTGTAGCTATTTCATCGTCTCTTTTTTTTTTCTTAAATTAGGCAAGACTTGTTAGGCCTTTGTAATATATCTTGTCTTTTCTTCTTAAATTGTAATAAAATCTATGATCTCAACAAAGGCCAACCGTTTTTTTATTGGTAGTTTTAGGAACTATTCTGCTTCAAACCCCAGACGACCAGTGAACTCTTGCCTCACATCACTTAACACATTGCAATTACATAGTATGTATATGTATATGGCAGTCTGTTCTTCTATTTTGCAGATTCTGTACCATCGTTCATTAACCTTACCTTGTTTGTATAATATGTAGAGGTTTCTTAATCTAATATCCAGACAAAATTTCAGTGACCGGTTCCCTTGTTTATTGGGGTACACAAAATTATTCCAGAGTTTTTGAAGTTATACTTCTTTACCGGCCATATGAGGGTGAATTTTTATATGTTAAAACCTATGATCCCGGCGCATGCGCATTATAACTTTGTTCTGATTGGATGTTCAAATGACATGTCAAGAATTATTCAATATGGCGGCTGTGGCACAGCTGTACGTAGTTTGATTATTTATGGTTGTTGCGTTTTGAAATTTGTGGGAAAAGAAACAAAGTTAGTTAATAGTTATACTGCCTTTTTAAATAGTTTTCATATACCTATATTTTTGGACTTTTGGACCTTTTTTGGACAAGGAAAACTCATTCTAATTTGGTAAGTAGTTTTTATTATAATCATATTGTAATTATACATTTGGATAAGGTTGGAATACATACATTTATTTTCTCAAGAATGGGGATTTTAGAGAGAAATCCCAAATTAGGTCCGATTTTTATTTTTAAATTATGATTTTTTGGCGTAGATTTATTTATCTAGTAGGTATGTAATGCTTTGATTTACATACTTAATTTGATTACCAACAAAAGTTCTACCAATCTTCATCTAATATATTGTTTTCTTACTGTTTTGTTATATTTTAATATTTTCTTCCACAAAATTTAAACTACATAATTCAATTATATTCAAAACAACTGTCAAACAGTAAAACGTTCAGTTACCCTATTTTTCCACATGACAAATAATGTGGAATTGGACGAGTGAGTCTAGGCTTCGATTACGAATCAAAGCGCCCCGAAATTCACGGGTTCGATTCCCGATGCAAGTTTTTATTTTTTTATTTTTTTATGCATTTTATGATTGTAAGTATATTTGTTATATAATTTTTTTTCAGAAAATGCGTATTTCAAATTTTTGCCAACAATTATTATCGTTCAGAAATAATTTTTTCTTTGTAGCATTTTTCAATGTGTTTGTGTGCGTTTTATTCTTTAATTTTTTTAAATTTTTGGTATTGTCTTAAAAATCACATAATATGTAGCAGAAGTATAACTCCTTACGTGCGTACAAAGTACACACACATTCTTTTTTTTATCAATTTTGTTGATTATTTTTTTAGTGTGAATTTGGCCTTTAGTGGCTCTCCATTTATTTTGACGATTCCTTATTAGTAGACGAGGCAACGAAGCCTTAAACCTAGAAATTTTGAGCAGTAAGATGAATCGTCATGCAACTTTTTGCATTCGATTCGAGAGAGTGTCAGGCAATTTTGTGAACTAAATTGATCGCCGGCAAAAATTGTTGTGCATGAAAAAATGCATCTGTAAAGTGCATCGGTGGAGTGGAGGATCGTGTTTGATGTTATTCGATAGGTTCTTGAAAAATATTAAATACGTATTTTTGGTCTTTCATTTGGTATTTCTCGAGATATTAGACCGTTTCTATAATTTACCTATGGTATCACGATAAATCGTTTTTTCCGATTATAGCGCCATCTATCCACAATTCTAAAAAATGTCTCGAATAAAAGTTGCTTATTTTTACGTAAGAAATCCAAATTTGTAATAACAAATGGGGTTTCCACTTACGATTTTAAAGTTACCCCCACCCCACCTCCAGGGGGTGGAGTGGGGAGGGATCGTCTTTAATGTCATTCGATAGATTTTTGAAAAATATTGAACGTATATTTTTCAGTTTTTAGATGCAAGCTTCATTTCGCGAATTATTCGATCGTCCCAGGCGACGAGCTTCACCCTGGGCACCAGGTACCTCAGAGACCATCGCCGTCATGAAATTTGTGTTCAGTGACTTCCAAAACCCCCAAATGTAAAAATTGAACTCATTTCAGTCAATATTTCTTAGTTCTAAATTTTTCATTTTCTATCTCTTCGAGATGCACTTTTAAAATGCATTTTCTCATGCACAAAATTTTTTGCTGGAGATCAATTTAGTTCACAAAATTGTCTGACACTCTCTCTAATCAAACGCAGAAAGTTCCATAACGATTAATCTTACTGCACAAAATTTATAGGTTTTGGGCTTTTTAGTGCTTTGTTGCTTCGTCTATAGCCATTTCTGAACCCCGTTTTTCGTAGCATCTTTTGTGATGCCACAGAAAGGTTTTGGGCCTTCAAAAGTTTCTCCTGAGCCTTGTTTTATCAACATAGATGCTGGCTCAATCCCATGCCCCTCATTATAACCCAGTTTGTAGTATTTTTGTTTCTTGCTAGTAGTAATATTTTTGCTTTTAACTTTCTTTCTTTTTTAGTTTGTCGGACAGAATTTATCTTTCAGCTGCGAAGGTTCTGTTAATGATGTTATTCATGATTGTGTTGTATACTCAATGAAGATCACAAGAAACAATAGGGCCAGACTTAAGCTGTAGTGCCATTGGAAAGAGTTGTTAATAACCTTTTCGGCTAGAGCAGTTTAGGATTATGGTAAGGTAATCTGCAAATTTATCGATGTCTAGTATACATGATGCACATGGGTTGAACTGGATATATTTATATTTTTAAATAATTCTATAGTTATTTCATCAGGAACTAAATCCAAATATCTTAAATTCTACCCTTTGACACGCCATACGTATTATCTTTAGTATAAGTATTAATACGTATTAATTATTGAAAGTATTTTGCAAAAAAATATTAAAACATTGTATCAATAAAACCTTTTAAATTCTTTTACATTTCCACCAACAATTTATAAAAACTAATATAAAGTACAAGAAAATCGTGAAAGTGGTAGATGTCTTCCTTCCATCAAGTTTTAAGTGCACTACAATTTCTTACATGATTGCACTATCGAGGGCTCTTACTAGAAACTTTATTCATAAAATGGGTAAAACATTTTCTTATACTTGCAACACTGTAATGCTTTTGTTTAAGCTTCGGGGCTTTATAAGAGAAAGCTTTATTTTTAAAGAAACCAAAAAGTTTGGGAAACTGTTTTAAGTTGTAGAGTATAATATGTAGTGTACAAGCTTGTTAAAAATGTATAAAATGTTAGCTTAAATTTTCTATTTTGTATTTTAGGAGATAATCTGAATGTATTTTAATAAATTTTCTGTTGAGTTTAGACATAGCATTTTTTATTTCCTCATTAAAAATCTGTATTGGGTGTGTCATTATAAATTATAAAGCTTATTCATCATTAAAGGAAGAGATAACTACAGTAAAATTTCTATAAGCTACCACTGTTATCGAGTGACCACCTGCATGGAACGACCGATTTTGTATTCCCGGTTATTAGAAATGGAAATCAATATATATATATATATATATATATATATATATATATATATATATATATATATATATATATATATATATATTGTTATATTTCTATTTGATATGAAAATTAAAATTTGATAATTATAGACAAAATTCAATTTAATATAAAATATTTTCAATTTTCTCAACCACGGGCATATAAATTTAGAACAACCTGTATACAACAAATTGTTATATTTAATTTTAAGAAGTGATTAAATAAGACTCAAGTGAAATCGTTAATAGGTCATTATCGTTGTTCGCGGAAGGATCGGTCATTAGCCGATGCTAATTAAGACTAAGTGGAAATAGAGAATAGGTCATTAAAATTTGTATATAGTAGAAAGTAATTTTAGAATGGGAATTAACTATTTTCTTTGAAATCCATTAAGCATATTTAGAAAGTTTAAAAATTGGTTTTGAGGAATACTGCGAATGAGAGTTGGTGGTGGAAGTTTGATTTGTGAATCTGGAAGGGATATTTAGAAAGTAGGGGAATGAATGACAAAGTGAGATCAGAATGTTTTGAGCTGTCGAGAAGTGAAGTCGAGTAGTAGACGGTAGTGTACGGAGAGTGAGAAAGCCTGTGTAGTTCCGTGAGTGTGGAGTATCTATCGTAGAACGAGAGGTAGGCCAGGTTGAGAGTAAAAGAACCTCCTTGAGCCAAGAGTTCCCGGTAGCTGATTGCAGTTTCGAAAAAGGTAGAAGACAGCATCACGACAGAAGCAGGAAACGAGAGCTATACGAGCTAGTTTCAGAGGAGAACATTACTGGAAGCCAGGACGAGGTTTTGATTGCAGCCAAGGATAGCAGGAAACGGGTCTTGTGTGAAGACTTTCTCAGTGCACCAGAAAAAGGTCAGTCTCATTTTTTTGGACATGAATGTATGGGTTTTTCGTAGTAAATACCACATTTAAAATTGAAGAAACATAATCAATAATATCAGAAAAGCTTCATCAAACTTAAATAGAATTGTTGCTAATAAATTATAATAGTTAAATGTTAATAAAAACTTTCAATTGGAAATCAAAAGAAAATAAGATTCCCATGTGTAAATGTTATGTTTAAGAATAATAAGATATAGCAAATATTAAGCAGTGATTGCCATTTGAATAAAATAAACAATATTTTGATTACAATTGTAACCCATATGTGTTATTATTTTACTCTTTTCTTTCCTATCCCGATTAGGAACCATTAAGAAATACTTAGAAGCCACGTATGTAAGTAATTAATTTTATAAAAAGCCCTGAGATTGAAAACATATTGATATGTGATCTGGTAAATTAATTAGATTATTAGTAATGCATTGATTAAATTAAATGACATATAAAATTATCATCTCATATCAATAATCAAGATCACAACAACTGTCGTCCAACGTGGAGGGCATTGTAAAGTATTTCTAGTGGCAAATTTGAAGGATAGAAAGAGTAAAGCCGGTATTTGAAAATTTATATGCCTGTGGTAAAAAGTGAGATACTTACATTTGATAACATAAAATTTTAGATCTCTTTAGGTACAAATTTTACATAACTGATTTAATATTTTATTTTTACGATATTTACATTTGATATATTTATTGACAATTTATAATATTTGGGTGAGAAAAAGTCGTCTTGGTAACATACTAGTAAAATTTCATATTTGGCGGGGACAGTACTTCTTGAAAACAAATGTCTGTGACAAGAAGCCAAAGCAAAGACAACAAAAAACAAAAAGAACATTCAGACCAAGAAGATATCTTAGACACGACAATCATGGCATCAGAACAGCAAGAATTATCAGGAATAGATAAACTATTACAAATGAGGCAACTCCAGTCACAAAGAATGGAACAGAAAATGGATGAAACACAACAAAAACTGGATGACAATCAAAGAGAAACAAAACAAGCAATGGATGAAGCAAAAAGGACAATGGATAAAGTGGATCAAAAAATGGATGAAACACAACAAAAATTGGATCAAAAAATGGATGAAACACAACAAAAAATGAAACAAGCAATAGAAGAGAACAACAAGAAAATGGAGGAACGCATAGGAAAGTATGAAAAGGAAGTAAAAGGATGTTTGACAATGATCAAGAACGATATGGGACAACAAGAGACAGAGATTAAAGAAATCAAAAGCAAAATAAAGGAAATAACGAATTGTCAGAAAAAGGAAATAGAAAATTTGGAAAATAAGTTGGAAAATGCTATTCAAGTAGACAGAGAAGAAGTGGAAAAAAGAATCACAGAAATAGAAAAACAAGTCAACGAAAACCGGACACAACAAAATGTAGGAGAAAGAAGAGAAATGGTTATACATAGCACAGATGACGTGAAGATAAGGTTTGGCGGGGACGTAAGAAGATTACACCCAGTGCCGTTCATAAATAGCCTGAAAAAGAAAATACAGCACATCGGAAATTTCGAAACAGCAAAAGAAACTATCAGAAACCATCTCAAATATGAAGCAAGCCTATGGTTCGACAGTAAAGAAGAAGAATTCGGCAATTGGCAACAATTTGAACAAAAATTTTTGAATTATTTCTGGGGAAAAGTCCAACAATTGGAAATTAACAAGGAATTGCAAAATGGGAAATACAATGATAGGATGGGTGTATCAGAAAGGATATATGCTTTGCAAATTTACAATAATGCAAAACATTTACAATATAATTACTCATCGGAACAATTAGTCGAACTGATTGCAAGACATTTCGAGGAAACGCTGGAAGACCATATCACATTGCAAAATTACAAAGACATAGATAGTTTATGCCAATTCCTACAAATAAGAGAATCACGTCTAAGAGAAAGAAAATCAAGAAGGTCGCGAGAAGATTACAGGCCCCGAGAAACACAAGATTACAGAGGTAGAAATCAAAATAGCAGGGACTATACAAGACGAGATTTTAATCCCAGAAGGGAAAACGAAAATAGAGACAACGGAAGAGGAAATTATGAACAAAGAAATAGGCAATGGAATGAGGACAGAAATCGAGAATACCAGAATAGAAACACCACACGCTCAAATCAAGAAAACAGAAATAATGGTAGACAAAATGAACAGGGATATCGAGAAAACCGAAACAGATCCGACAGACCAAGAGAAAATAGAAGAGAAGTAAATAATACCCAGACAGATGAATATGACGGAGAGAGACATTATGACGAAAATATAAACAACGATGAGCAACCGGCGTCTTTTCACGACGGCGCTCACTAAAAACCAAAAATCAAACAGGAATCTTTTGTCACCCCAAGGAGTTTATTAAATTGGCAGGAAACAACGAAAAGAAAAATGGAGTTAATTTAAAATTTGTGGATGGATTTATCAACGAGAAACCAATTAAAATTATGATAGACACTGGATCTGAAATAACATTGGTCAACAGAAAACTAATAGAAGAAGTTAACTTAACAAATTTAATTTATAAAATACCTAGGGTAAATTTAGTGGGCGCAAACAAACGGACATTGGCAACTATAAATGAAGGCATACGAGTAATGGTACGACTGGGCAAGAATATGTATGCACTACAATGTGTAATAATGCCAAACATGTCACATGACATGATAGTAGGAGTGGACGAATTGGCAGAAAAACATGTAGTGATAGATTTTAAAAATAATACGATGAAACTAACAGAAGAAAAAGAAAAAGAACAGGACAAGGAACATGAGAAACAAAATACGGACGAATCAGGTAAAGAACAAACAGTGGAAATGAATTTGGCAGCGAAGCAAGGACAAAGAAAAAAAAGGAGAAAAGGTCAGAAAAAGATAAAAGAAAATGAAACCTGCGGCTCCTCAAAAGAAGAGTTGAGCCCAGAAGAAGAAAATTTGAGAGTATCAGAAACAAAGGAAACCTGGGATTCCTCAAAAGAAGAGACGAGCTCAGGAGAAGAAGAAATAAAGCAAAAAAATGAAAGTGAAAAGAATATGATTGAAACAGTGGTATTTGAAGAGGAGGTATATGCAAACGAGGATGCAGAATGCACGGTAAACATGTGTGAAGAATCTGAGAAAAAAGACAGAAAATTGATATGTGGAGAAGGGAAAGAAAAAGAATTGCGGTTGATGTTAAGAAACTACGAAAATTTGATCAATGAGGAAAACAGAGTGGCTAAAAAGTACGAACATTCATTTGAGGTGAAAAACTTGGGAAATTTTCGATCAAAGACTTACCCGATTCCATACAAGTATCGACAAGAGGTGAAAGAAGAAATAAATAAAATGTTGGAAGATCAAATCATCGAAAGATGTGATTCACCGTATGTTAACCCGATTGTGATAGTAAAGAAAAGCAGTGGAGAATTGAGATTATGTTTAGATGCCAGGAATATCAACCAGCACACTGTATCACAATATGAATCACCTCTAAACATCGAGGCCATTTTTGGAAGAATCACGGGGTCACACATATTTTCGAAAATTGACTTAAAACACAGTTTTTGGTTGATACCGTTAGCTGAAAAGTGTAGAAACTACACCGCTTTTTCTATTGATGGTATTGTCTACCGGTTTAAGGTAGTGCCGTTTGGATTGCAGAGTGCTTGTGCTGCACTCGTCCGAGCTCTACATACCATTTTGAATCGCCACGAAGATTTCATAGTTCATTATATCGATGATTTATTAATTTTTTCACAAGATACTCAGAGTCATCTGAAACACATAGAAATAATTCTGGAAGAATTGGACACAGCGGGATTGAAATTAAACATTGAAAAATGTCAATTTTTTCAAAAAGAAGTCATTTATTTGGGTTTTCAATTGGACACCAAAACAGTAAGATTAGCCGAAGACAGAGTCAAGCTCATAGATGAATACCCAAGACCAACGAATTTGAAAACATTGATAGGTTTTCTTGGCACGATTAATTATTTTAAAAAACTGATTCCCGATTTGAGCCAAAAGGAAATCCCTCTGATAAAGTTGCTTAAAAAAGGAATAAAATGGAATTGGAAAGAAGAACAGGAGGAAGCTTTCGAAACATTAAAACGAGAATTCGCAAAAGGAACGAAAATATACCACCCCATTTACAATTTACCTTTTGTACTCCGAACTGATGCGTCCATACAAAAATTTGCAGGAGTTCTGTCTCAAATACAAAACGACCAAGAAGTGCCGATATGTTTTATATCGCGAGTGACTAAAACACATGAGAGAAAATATAGTGTTACAGAATTGGAGTTTGCCAGTGTACTATATTGCGTAAACAAATTGAGGTTTTACTTATTGGGAGCAAAATTCACAATCGAAACAGACCATGCAGCTTTAGTACATATCATGAAGAATAGATTAGTAAATAATAGAATACATAGAGGCATTCTATTATTACAGGAGTATGATTTTGAGTTCCGATATATAAAAGGAAAAGACAACATAATAGCCGACGCTCTAACACGGGATGAGGACACGGGAAAAAAGGAAACAATTACTCTACAGGTGGGACTAAATAGATTAATACAAGAAGAAGGGATATATTCGTTAAATGAGATAAGGTCAAACCAAGAAGACCTAGAGGAAAGAGAGAAAAGAAGAGCGGAAGTAGAAAATGACATATATTTTAAGAGAATAGACGGAAAGGAACTATATTTAGTGACACAGACATTGGCCGAAAAGATAATAAAGAAATTACATGAGGACAATGGGCATATCGGTAGCAGAAAAGTTTGGCTCGTTTTTAGGGAAAATTACATCAGCCGACAGGATTACCGCATTGCAAAGGAAATTACCCAGAAGTGCGATGTATGTCAAAAATATAAGAGTCGGAATTTCAAAAACGAAAATGTTGCCAAAAATATTGAAGCCCGAAACAAACTAGACATTGTAGCAATAGATATGTTAAGCGATCTAATTATGACCACTAAAAGGAACAAACATATTCTGGTAATGGTGGATGTGTTTTCAAAATACGTAAAATTATATAGTTGCCGCACCACAAAGGGGGAGGAAATATTAAGAAAAATCGACAATTTTATAGCCATAGTAGGAACACCAAAAAAGATTCTACTGGACAATGCAACGTATTTCCGAAATGATCGTTTCAAGGGACAACTTCGAGAACGAGGAATAGAGACAAATTTTGTCAGCATCAGGCATCCACAGAGTAATCCTTCGGAACGATTCATACAGGAAGTGACGAAATTTCTTCGCATTGCAACAGATGGTCAACATCGCCACTGGGACAGGAAAATGGCGGAAATAGAAAGGTATCTAAATACAATTCCGAGCACAGTAACAAAAGAGACCCCAGAATACATCATGAAGGGTGTATTGCCGATAAGGCCATGGGAAGACCAAGAGCCAAAAGAATATCAACAGGTGATTGAAACCGTACAGAGAAGATTACGGCGAAGCAACGAAAAATATATCCAAAGACAGGAACAAAATAGAAAAAGAAGACCAGTGACTTTCCAAAAGGGTGAAAAAGTACTCGTGAGGGCATTACGAGTATCAAATCTTCCTGGGGGCATTTGCGCAAAGTTGATGCCTGTTTTCGAAGGCCCGTATATCGTGAATAATGAAAATGGGATAAATAGTTATGAGTTGAGGCACAGGAACTCGGAAAAGATCCGAGGAATTTATAATATTCACGATGTATACAAATATCACGAATAAAAGACAGAATTACATGAAGTAGATAGTAAGTTAAGGTATAAGACATAGATTAAAGTAATGAAATATACAGGGAGTTGGTTTTGCCTCGAGAAAATTTATTTAAAAATGCAGATAAATTTTATCGAATACAAGGCGGGGATTTGTTATATTTCTATTTGATATGAAAATTAAAATTTGATAATTATAGACAAAATTCAATTTAATATAAAATATTTTCAATTTTCTCAACCACGGGCATATAAATTTAGAACAACCTGTATACAACAAATTGTTATATTTAATTTTAAGAAGTGATTAAATAAGACTCAAGTGAAATCGTTAATAGGTCATTATCGTTGTTCGCGGAAGGATCGGTCATTAGCCGATGCTAATTAAGACTAAGTGGAAATAGAGAATAGGTCATTAAAATTTGTATATAGTAGAAAGTAATTTTAGAATGGGAATTAACTATTTTCTTTGAAATCCATTAAGCATATTTAGAAAGTTTAAAAATTGGTTTTGAGGAATACTGCGAATGAGAGTTGGTGGTGGAAGTTTGATTTGTGAATCTGGAAGGGATATTTAGAAAGTAGGGGAATGAATGACAAAGTGAGATCAGAATGTTTTGAGCTGTCGAGAAGTGAAGTCGAGTAGTAGACGGTAGTGTACGGAGAGTGAGAAAGCCTGTGTAGTTCCGTGAGTGTGGAGTATCTATCGTAGAACGAGAGGTAGGCCAGGTTGAGAGTAAAAGAACCTCCTTGAGCCAAGAGTTCCCGGTAGCTGATTGCAGTTTCGAAAAAGGTAGAAGACAGCATCACGACAGAAGCAGGAAACGAGAGCTATACGAGCTAGTTTCAGAGGAGAACATTACTGGAAGCCAGGACGAGGTTTTGATTGCAGCCAAGGATAGCAGGAAACGGGTCTTGTGTGAAGACTTTCTCAGTGCACCAGAAAAAGGTCAGTCTCATTTTTTTGGACATGAATGTATGGGTTTTTCGTAGTAAATACCACATTTAAAATTGAAGAAACATAATCAATAATATCAGAAAAGCTTCATCAAACTTAAATAGAATTGTTGCTAATAAATTATAATAGTTAAATGTTAATAAAAACTTTCAATTGGAAATCAAAAGAAAATAAGATTCCCATGTGTAAATGTTATGTTTAAGAATAATAAGATATAGCAAATATTAAGCAGTGATTGCCATTTGAATAAAATAAACAATATTTTGATTACAATTGTAACCCATATGTGTTATTATTTTACTCTTTTCTTTCCTATCCCGATTAGGAACCATTAAGAAATACTTAGAAGCCACGTATGTAAGTAATTAATTTTATAAAAAGCCCTGAGATTGAAAACATATTGATATGTGATCTGGTAAATTAATTAGATTATTAGTAATGCATTGATTAAATTAAATGACATATAAAATTATCATCTCATATCAATAATCAAGATCACAACAATATATATATATATATATATATATATATATATATATATATATATATATATATATATATATATATATATATATATATATATATATATATACTGTTGTGATCTTGATTATTGATATGAGATAATATTTTTATATGTCATTTAATTTAATCAATGCTTTAATACTAATCTAATTAATTTACCAGATCACATATCAATGTGTTTTCAATCTCAGGGCTTTTTATAAAATTAAGTACTTACATACGTGGCTTCTAAGTATTTCTTAATGGTTCCTAATCGGGATAGGAAAGAAAAGAGTAAAATAATAACACATATGGGTTACAATTGTAATCAAAATATTGTTTATTTTATTTAAATGGCAATCACTGCTTAATATTTGCTATATCTTATTATTCTTAAACATAACATTTACACATGGGAATCTTATTTCCTTTTTGTTTCCAATTGAAAGTTTTTATTAACATTTAACTATTATGATTTATTAGCAACAATTCTATTTAAGTTTGATGAAGCTTTTCTGATATTATTGATTATGTTTCTTCAATTTTAAATGTGATATTTAATACGAAAAACCCATACATTCATGTCCAAACAAATGAGACTGACCTTTTTCTGGTGCTCTGAGAATGTCTTCACACAAGACCCGTTTCCTGCTATCCTTGGCTGCAATCAAAACCTCGTCCTGGCTTCCAGTAATGTTCTCCTCTGAAACTAGCTCGTATAGCTCTCGTTTCCTGCTTCTGTCGTGATGCTGTGTTCTACCTTTTTCGAAACTGCAATCAGCTACCGGGAACTCTTGGCTCAAGGAGGTTCTTTTACTCTCAACCTGGCCTACCTCTCGTTCTACGATCGATAATCCACACTCACGGAACTACACCGGCTTTCTCACTCTCCGTACACTACCGTCTACTACTCGACTTCACTTCTCGACAGCTCAAAACATTCTGATCTCTATTTGTCATTCATTCCCCTACTTTCTAAATATCCCTTCCAGATTCACAAATCAAACTTCCACCACCAACTCTCATTCGCAGTATTCCTCAAAACCAATTTTTAAACTTTCTAAATATGCTTAATGGATTTCAAAGAAAATAGTTAATTCCCATTCTAAAATTACTTTCTACTATATACAAATTTTTAATGACCTATTCTCTATTTCCACTTAGTCTTATTTAGCATCGGCTAATGATCGATCCTTCCGCGAACAACGATAATGACCTATTAACGATTTCACTTGAGTCTTATTTAATCACTTCTTAAAATTAAATATAACAATTTGTTGTATACAGGTTGTTCTAAATTTATATGCCCGTGGTTGAGAAAATTGAAAATATTTTATATTAAATTGAATTCTGTTTATAATTATCAAATTTTAATTTTCATATCAAATAGAAATATAACAAATCCCCGCCTTGTATTCGATAAAATTTATCTGCATTTTTAAATAAATTTTCTCGAGGGCCAAACCAACTCCCTGTATATTTCCTTACTTTAATCTACGTCTTATATCCTACTTACTATCTACTTCATGTAATTCTGTCTTTTATTCGTGATATTTGTATACATCGTGAATATTATAAATTCCTCGGATCTTTTCCGAGTTCCTGTGCCTCAACTCATAACTATTTATCCCATTTTCATTATTCACGATATACGGGCCTTCGAAAACAGGCATCAACTTTGCGCAAATGCCCCCAGGAAGATTTGATACTCGTAATGCCCTCACGAGTACTTTTTCACCCTTTTGGAAAGTCACTGGTCTTCTTTTTCTATTTTGTTCCTGTCTTTGGATATATTTTTCGTTGCTTCGCCGTAATCTTCTCTGTACGGTTTCAATCACCTGTTGATATTCTTTTGGCTCTTGGTCTTCCCATGGCCTTATCGGCAGTACACCCTTCATGATGTATTCTGGGGTCTCTTTTGTTACTGTGCTCGGAATTGTATTTAGATACCTTTCTATTTCCGCCATTTTCCTGTCCCAGTGGCGATGTTGACCATCTGTTGCAATGCGAAGAAATTTCGTCACTTCCTGTATGAATCGTTCCGAAGGATTACTCTGTGGATGCCTGATGCTGACAAAATTTGTCTCTATTCCTCGTTCTCGAAGTTGTCCCTTGAAACGATCATTTCGGAAATACGTTGCATTGTCCAGTAGAATCTTTTTTGGTGTTCCTACTATGGCTATAAAATTGTCGATTTTTCTTAATATTTCTTCCCCCTTTGTGGTGCGGCAACTATATAATTTTACGTATTTTGAAAACACATCCACCATTACCAGAATATGTTTGTTCCTTTTTGTGGTCATAATTAGATCGCTTAACATATCTATTGCTACAATGTCTAGTTTGTTTCGGGCTTCAATATTTTTGGCAACATTTTCGTTTTTGAAATTCCGACTCTTATATTTTTGACATACATCGCACTTCTGGGTAATTTCCTTTGCAATGCGGTAATCCTGTCGGCTTATGTAATTTTCCCTAAAAACGAGCCAAACTTTTCTGCTACCGATATGCCCATTGTCCTCATGTAATTTCTTTATTATCTTTTCGGCCAATGTCTGTGTCACTAAATATAGTTCCTTTCCGTCTATTCTCTTAAAATATATGTTATTTTCTACTTCCGCTCTTCTTTTCTCTCTTTCCTCTAGGTCTTCCTGGTTTGTCCTTATCTCATTTAAAGAATATATCCCTTCTTCTTGTATTAATCTATTTAGTCCCACCTGTAGAGTAATTGTTTCCTTTTTTCCGGTGTCCTCATCCCGTGTTAGAGCGTCGGCTATTATGTTGTCTTTTCCTTTTATATATCGGAACTCAAAATCATACTCCTGTAATAATAGAATGCCTCTATGTATTCTATTATTTACTAATCTATTCTTCATGATATGTACTAAAGCTGCATGGTCTGTTTCGATTGTGAATTTTGCTCCCAATAAGTAAAACCTCAATTTGTTTACGCAATATAGTACACTGGCAAACTCCAATTCTGTAACACTATATTTTCTTTCATGTGTTTTAGTCACTCGAGATATAAAACATATCGGTACTTCTTGGTCGTTTTGTATTTGAGACAGAACTCCTGCAAATTTTTGTATGGACGCATCAGTTCGGAGTATAAAAGGTAAATTGTAAATGGGGTGGTATATTTTCGTTCCTTTTGAGAATTCTCGTTTTAATGTTTCGAAAGCTTCCTCCTGTTCTTCTTTCCAATTCCATTTTATTCCTTTTTTAAGCAATTTTATCAGAGGGATTTCCTTTTGGCTCAAATCGGGAATCAGCTTTTTAAAATAATTTATCGTGCCAAGAAAACCTCTCAATGTTTTCAAATTCGTTGGTCTTGGGTATTCATCTATGAGCTTGACTCTGTCTTCGGCTAATCTTACTGTTTTGGTGTCCAATTGAAAACCCAAATAAATGACTTCTTTTTGAAAAAATTGACATTTTTCAATGTTTAATTTCAATCCCGCTGTGTCCAATTCTTTCAGAATTATTTCTATGTGTTCCAGATGACTCTGAGTATCTTGTGAAAAAATTAATAAATCATCGATATAATGAACTATGAAATCTTCATGGCGATTCAAAATGGTATGTAGAGCTCGGACGAGTGCAGCACAAGCACTCTGCAATCCAAATGGCACTACCTTAAACCGGTAGACAATACCATCAATAGAAAAAGCGGTGTAGTTTCTACACTTTTCAGCTAACGGTATCAACCAAAAACTGTGTTTTAAGTCAATTTTCGAAAATATGTGTGACCCGGTGATTCTTCCAAAAATGGCCTCGATGTTTAGAGGTGATTCATATTGTGATACAGTGTGCTGGTTGATATTCCTGGCATCTAAACATAATCTCAATTCTCCATTGCTTTTCTTTACTATCACAATCGGGTTAACATACGGTGAATCACATCTTTCGATGATTTGATCTTCCAACATTTTATTTATTTCTTCTTTCACCTCTTGTCGATACTTGTATGGAATCGGGTAAGTCTTTGATCGAAAATTTCCCAAGTTTTTCACCTCAAATGAATGTTCGTACTTTTTAGCCACTCTGTTTTCCTCATTGATCAAATTTTCGTAGTTTCTTAACATCAACCGCAATTCTTTTTCTTTCCCTTCTCCACATATCAATTTTCTGTCTTTTTTTTCAGATTCTTCACACATGTTTACCGTGCATTCCGCATCCTCGTTTGCATATACCTCCTCTTCAAATACCACTGTTTCAATCATATTCTTTTCACTTTCATTTTTTAGCTTTATTTCTTCTTCTCCTGAGCTCGTCTCTTCTTTTGAGGAATCCCAGGTTTCCTTTGTTTCTGATACTCTCAAATTTTCTTCTTCTGGGCTCAACTCTTCTTTTGAGGAGCCACAGGTTTCATTTTCTTTTATCCTTTTCTGACTTTTTCTCCCTTTTCTTCTTTGTCCTTGCTTCGTTGCCAAATTCATTTCCACTGTTTGTTCTTTACCTGATTCGTCCGTATTTTGTTTCTTCTGTTCCTTGTCCTGTTCCTTTTCTTTTTCTTCTGTTAGTTTCATCGTATTATTTTTAAAATCTATCACTACATGTTTTTCTGTCAATTCGTCAACTCCTACTATCATGTCATGTGACATATTTGGCATTATTACACATTGTAGTGCATACATATTCTTACCCAGTCGTACCATTACTCGTATGCCTTCATTTATAGTTGCCAATGTCCGTTTGTTTGCGCCCACTAAATTTACCCTAGGTATTTTGTAAATTAAATTTGTTAAGTTAACTTCTTCTATTAGTTTTCTGTTGACCAATGTTATTTCCGATCCAGTATCTATCATAATTTTAATTGGTGTCTCGTTGATAAATCCATCCACAAATTTTAAATTAATTCCATTTTTCTTTTCGTTGTTTCCTGCCAATTTAATAAACTCCTTGGGGTGACAAAAGATTCCTGTTTGTTTTTTTGTTTTTAGTGAGCGCCGTCGTGAAAAAACCGCCGGTTGCTCATTGTTGTTTATATTTTCGTCATAATGTCTCTCTCCGTCATATTCATCTGTCTGGGTATTATTTACTTCTCTTCTATTTTCTCTTGGTCTGTCGGATCTGTTTCGGTTTTCTCGATATCCCTGTTCATTTTGTCTACCATTATTTCTGTTTTCTTGATTTGAGCGTGTGGTGTTTCTATTCTGGTATTCTCGATTTCTGTCCTCATTCCATTGCCTATTTCTTTGTTCATAATTTCCTCTTCCGTTGTCTCTATTTTCGTTTTCCCTTCTGGGATTAAAATCTCGTCTTGTATAGTCCCTCCTATTTTGATTTCTATCTCTGTAATCTTGTGTTTCTCGGGGCCTGTAATCTTCTCGCGACTTTCTTGATTTTCTTTCTCTTAGACGTGATTCTCTTATTTGTAGGAATTGGCATAAACTATCTATGTCTTTGTAATTTTGTAATGTGATATGGTCTTCCAGCGTTTCCTCGAAATGTCTTGCAATCAGTTCGACTAATTGTTCCGATGAGTAATTATATTGTAAATGTTTTGCATTATTGTAAATCTGCAAAGCATATGTCCTTTCTGATACACCCATCCTATCATTGTATTTCCCATTTTGCAATTCCTTGTTAATTTCCAATTGTTGGACTTTTCCCCAGAAATAATTCAAAAATTTTTTTTTAAATTGTTGCCAATTGCCGAATTCTTCGTCTTTGCTATCGAACCATAGGCTTGCTTCATATTTGAGATGGTTTCTGATAGTTTCTTTTGCTGTTTCGAAATTTCCGATGTGCTGTATTTTCTTTTTCAGGCTATTTATGAACGGCACTGGGTGTAATCTTCTTACATCCCCGCCAAACCTTATCTTCACGTCATCTGTGCTATGTATAACCATTTCTCTTCTTTCTCCGACATTCTGTTGCGTCCTGTTTTCGGTGACTTGTTTTTCTATTTCTGTGATTCTTTTTTCCACTTCTTCTCTGTCTACTTGAATAGCATTTTCCAACTTATTTTCCAAATTTTCTATTTCCTTTTTCTGGCAATTCGTTACCTCCTTTATTTTGATTTTGATTTCTTTAATCTCTAACTCCTGTTTCTCGCTCTTTTCTGCAATCTCTTCTATTTTTTTAACCATTTCCTTCTTAATACTCTCTATATTTCTGTTGTTTTCTTCTATGGCTTGTTTTGTTTCCTGTTGATTGTCATCCATTTTTTTCTGTGTTTCATCCATTTTTTGATCCACTTTATCCATTTTTTTTTGTGATTCATCCATTTTCTTTGATGTTTCTTCCTGATTTTTATCCATTGTCCTTTTTGCTTCATCCATTTTTTGTGACTGGAGTTGCATCAGTTGTAATAGTTTATCTATTCCTGATAATTCTTGCTGTTCTGATGCCATGATTGTCGTGTCTAAGATATCTTCTTGGTCTGAATGTTCTTTTTGTTTTTTGTTGTCTTTGCTTTGGCTTCTTGTCACAGACATTTGTTTTCAAGAAGTACTGTCCCCGCCAAATATGAAATTTTACTAGTATGTTACCAAGACGACTTTTTCTCACCCAAATATTATAAATTGTCAATAAATATATCAAATGTAAATATCGTAAAAATAAAATATTAAATCAGTTATGTAAAATTTGTACCTAAAGAGATCTAAAATTTTATGTTATCAAATGTAAGTATCTCACTTTTTACCACAGGCATATAAATTTTCAAATACCGGCTTTACTCTTTCTATCCTTCAAATTTGCCACTAGAAATACTTTACAATGCCCTCCACGTTGGACGACAGTTGTTGTGATCTTGATTATTGATATGAGATAATATTTTTATATGTCATTTAATTTAATCAATGCTTTAATACTAATCTAATTAATTTACCAGATCACATATCAATGTGTTTTCAATCTCAGGGCTTTTTATAAAATTAAGTACTTACATACGTGGCTTCTAAGTATTTCTTAATGGTTCCTAATCGGGATAGGAAAGAAAAGAGTAAAATAATAACACATATGGGTTACAATTGTAATCAAAATATTGTTTATTTTATTTAAATGGCAATCACTGCTTAATATTTGCTATATCTTATTATTCTTAAACATAACATTTACACATGGGAATCTTATTTCCTTTTTGTTTCCAATTGAAAGTTTTTATTAACATTTAACTATTATGATTTATTAGCAACAATTCTATTTAAGTTTGATGAAGCTTTTCTGATATTATTGATTATGTTTCTTCAATTTTAAATGTGATATTTAATACGAAAAACCCATACATTCATGTCCAAACAAATGAGACTGACCTTTTTCTGGTGCTCTGAGAATGTCTTCACACAAGACCCGTTTCCTGCTATCCTTGGCTGCAATCAAAACCTCGTCCTGGCTTCCAGTAATGTTCTCCTCTGAAACTAGCTCGTATAGCTCTCGTTTCCTGCTTCTGTCGTGATGCTGTGTTCTACCTTTTTCGAAACTGCAATCAGCTACCGGGAACTCTTGGCTCAAGGAGGTTCTTTTACTCTCAACCTGGCCTACCTCTCGTTCTACGATCGATAATCCACACTCACGGTACTACACCGGCTTTCTCACTCTCCGTACACTACCGTCTACTACTCGACTTCACTTCTCGACAGCTCAAAACATTCTGATCTCTATTTGTCATTCATTCCCCTACTTTTTAAATATCCCTTCCAGATTCACAAATCAAACTTCCACCACCAACTCTCATTCGCAGTATTCCTCAAAACCAATTTTTAAACTTTCTAAATATGCTTAATGGATTTCAAAGAAAATAGTTAATTCCCATTCTAAAATTACTTTCTACTATATACAAATTTTTAATGACCTATTCTCTATTTCCACTTAGTCTTATTTAGCATCGGCTAATGATCGATCCTTCCGCGAACAACGATAATGACCTATTAACGATTTCACTTGAGTCTTATTTAATCACTTCTTAAAATTAAATATAACAATTTGTTGTATACAGGTTGTTCTAAATTTATATGCCCGTGGTTGAGAAAATTGAAAATATTTTATATTAAATTGAATTCTGTTTATAATTATCAAATTTTAATTTTCATATCAAATAGAAATATAACAATACATATATAATCGGTTTAAAACGTTTTATAATCGGTTTAAAACGTCCTCCGACGTCTTCCGATGCCCAATCTCCATGCATCTCTATCTTCCCAAATGTCTTCGTCTAAACCTCTCTCTCGGATCTCTCTGTCTATTCCTTCTCTCCAGCTCTTTCTGGGTCGGCCTCTATTTCTTTTTCAATTTGGTGACCAACCTAGAATCTGTTTGGGCAGACGGTGTTCTGGCATTCTCTCCACATGTCCATACCACTTTAATTGTTGTACTTTTATATCTTCGACAATCGTATGTGTGACTCCCATAATCTCTCGTATACGTTGGTTATTAACTCTTTCGAGTTTTGATTTTCCTGCGGCACGTCTCCAGTAATCCATCTCCGTGGCTTGTAGTATTCTTTCAGTAGTTGTCTTTAATTGCCACACGTCACTTCCATACATTACTATGCTCTTTATAATAGTGTTGTATATTCGATGTTTATTTTTTTTGGATATATGTCGATCCCAAATAATACTATTTAGTTGCGATATGGCCCTTCTACCTTGAATGTTCCGTTTTTTTATAGCCTGATCTGATTTGCCGTCGTCCGTGATTTCTACTCCTAAATAAGAATATTTATTGTTGTACTTAATGTGTTGTCCGTCATTTAAAATTAGACTCTGCTCGTTGCCACCGATGTTCATGTACATTGTTTTATCTATGTTAACTTCTAATCCCCATTTTTTGTATTCTTCGATTAATTTTCGAGTCATGTATTCCAGATCGTCATATTCGTTAGCAATCACAATTTGATCATCAGCAAAACATAGAGTGTACAGGTTGTTATTATTTAATTGTATACCCATGCCGCTGCATTTCCGCTTCCAAAGTTTCAATGCTTGTTCCAGATATATTTTGAAAAGTGTCGGCGATAGGCAGCATCCCTGCTTCAGTCCTTTGTCTACTACGAAACCTTTGGAAACATTCGTTCCTATTTTAACTTTGGCGTTGGCGTTATCATATAGTTTTTCCACTGCTGTTATGAGATTTGAGTTGATGTTCGTTTGTCTTAGAGTGTTCCATAACTTATTTTGGGGGATGCTATCGTAGGCCTTTTTTAGATCAACAAACAAAAAGTGGACTTCTTGATTTACGGCAACCTTTTTTTCTATAAGTTGAGTGATACAAAAAAGGTGGTCTATGGTCGATCTACCAGCTCTAAAACCTGCCTGTTCTTCTGCCTCCATATCAGTGTATTCTCTTTCTATTCTATTTTTGATCATTTTCCCATAGATTTTACTAATAGTACTAGTAACTGCTATTCCACGGTAATTATCGCAATTTTGTTTGTTTTCTTTTTTATGTAAAGTTGAAATGGTAGAGGTTTTAAATTCGGCTGGAACCTCTACTTTGTTTATGCAGTTTTGAAAGAGTATTGTCATGGAAATCAATAAAGGACAATAAAATTAGACCATTCTTAAGGAATATGAATAGGTATTAATAGAGCAAACTTCTTAAGGAAGGAGGTTCCTCTTCATCATAATCGTGATCTGCGTCATCATTCAACCCGGATCTATCCTCTGTTGGATATAGGTCTACCACAGTATTTTCCATATATTTCTTGTTTGTGCTGTTTGCATCTAATTTTGGTCGATCTGTTACATGTCATCAGACAATCTTGTTGGCGGAGGACATCTACTCCGATATGTTTCTTGTCTTGGTCTCGGTGTATTATTCACTTTGTCCATCTGTTATCCAACATTATGTGTACCCCGCCCAGTTCAACTTAAGGGTCATAATTCTTTCTATGACATCTGTCACTCCTGTTCTCCATCTTATTTCCTTGTTCATAATCCGATCCCTACGAGAAATGCCTAACATCGAGCGTTCCTTGACTCTTTGGCTAACACAAATTTTATTTCTTATTTTATTGGTTACTGTTAAAGTTTCTGTTCCCTATTTAAATACTGGCAACACGCATTGATCACAGACTTTTCTTTTGAGACACATAGGCTGACTTAGGAGAACATAGGCATAGGTTCTGACTTAAAGACATGACTCAGCTTGCCAAATGCCACCCAGGTGAGTCCTAATGTGACGGCTTAGTTAGCACGTTTGATTATCTCTTTCTAGGTGGATGTCACGCCGTAAGTACTTATATGAGGTTTCTTCAATATGCATGCCATTTACTGAAATATTTTCGCTTAACACAAGATTTACCATTGTTTGTTGTTTGTATGGTTGATTTTTAACCCAACTTGTAGGGAGGTCAGTTTCTCCTGTTGCGATACTGCATCATCGATGCTGTCAGCAAAAAAAAAACAATATCGTCAGCGAACCTCAAATGACCAAGTATTTCTCCGCCTTAAGCATAGTATGCTCTATTAGTGTTTTAAACAATTTTGGCGAAATTGTGTCTCTCTGTCGCACTCCCCGTTTTATTTTAAATGCGTTGGTCTTTTTATCTGCCACTTTCACTCTTGCTATCGCATTTTGATAGATGTATTTAATCATGTTTATATAACGATGATCTATGCGACACTCTGTTAAGTCTATTAAAATTTTTTGAAAACTTATTTTATCGACAGCTTATTGTCACAAGTGTCAAGTGTATAAGCTAATCACAAGAGTTATTACCAAATGGATAGGAAGTAAGAGTCAAGAGAGCAAGCAGGTTTTAGAGCAGGATATGGCACGAATAATCATTTACAAATAATAAAACTCAATAGAAAAGAATGTGGAATATAACAAGCCATTAGGCGTGATATTTGTTGGATCATCTTATACTATTACAATCTTAAGAAAATTTGCATTAGTTATTCTAAAGATTTTCTAAATAATAATAAACTTATTCTTTTTTTTGGTGTAGACATGACATTCTGTCTGTTTTTTCAATGTGCTTCCTGTAAGTTTTCGTTCCATCGTTTTCATGGTCTTTCCACTGATCCTACCTACTGGTTTGTTTTTTACCCAGTTATTGTTCTCTACCTTGCATCTCCGTCTCGTCTATACTTCTAGCTCTGCCCTTATAGTGTCCCTCCATCGATTTTGCGAAGGATTTTCATCCCTGCTATCTCTAGCATTTCTTTTGTCCTCTCTGGGTCAGGTCGTATTTCTGTCGCCTATGTCAGCACTGGTCTGATGGCAGTTTTGTAAATTCTGCCTTTCATTTCTTTTTACTATACTAATATGCAGAGTAATAATAATATATTTAAAATAAGGAAGTTTTGGACAACTTCCGGTATAACCGGAAGGGGTTAAACCGTATTCTAAATTTTCAAATATTATTTTGTGTCAATGGGGATTTAGAATGGATGTTTCTCTAAAACATCCATTCCAAATCTAACCTGTTTGAAGTTTTTATAGTGTTTTATTTTTATGGATGTTTTGAGTCATTCGCCAAACTTTTAAAAATATACGGAAACTTCAATTTTTGGTGAATGCTCCACATTACGCAATCGGTAGGTAGACAGTGGTCTTGTCTGACTCAGCTAAGATCGGTGTTTTAAAACTGGAAAACCTTATGGTTGAGGTTAATTCTCCTCAATTTGAGATACAGTCGAACCCGCTTTTTAGAATACCGGTATTATTTACTGTCTGTTTCTTTCTCCCACTATTCATTGTTAATCAATATTTTGTACCTTATGTACAGGTACTGTCGGATAATGAAAGAATACCCATGAACGATCAAAACAATCAGTTATTTTGAATTTGCTCTCTTTTTCTATAAATAATGAGCTAAAATCATTATCTTATATTTAAAAACAATTGCTCATAAGTTATACATAATATAAAATAATGTTCATTTGGATTATCAAATTATACTTATCATATTATGATAAAAGTTTGTATCATTTAGTTCAGAGAAATAAAGAAAAAAAAAATGTGCGTGTACTTTGTACGCACCTTACAAGTTATACTTCTATTATAATAATATAATCTAACTTCATATTATCATTTCAAAGAAATCAATATACCTATCTATTTTATACAGTTTTTTTGTATTGTATTTAAATATTAAACTAATTTTAGAAAGAACAAAAAGAATACCAAAAATTAAAAAAAAAGATATGACAAAATAAATAAAAATAAATTTCGACTACGAGTCGGTGGTCGAAATTATTTTGTCATTCCCCGTTAGAGGACAGTCTAACCACACTCTGCTGCAGATGTTTTAATATATGCAGTTCTTCTTCGTTTCGAGTTGATTCAATTCAGTCTACTTGCATAGCCTCTTTGATAAGGGGTAGAGACCCCGAAACACGGTGTCAGAGGATGGCAAGAGACTCGAATTGAATCAAAACAAAAACGATTATTTTCTTTTCTTTTTAGAAAGATATGAGTTTGTCAGGATTCGAACAGGGGCCCTCTCGATCCCTAGGCGAATACTCTACCAATCAGCTACCACCGCTTTTGTATTCAGTCGATCATTTCTCGGACATAATTACAATCACGGTGACAGATACAGTAATTGAAAATAAACATTTTCAATAATACTTATAAGGAGGAAGACAAATCCACAGAAATAAAAATTATAATAAATATATTTACTAAAATCACAAATAATAATATTCTTTTCACGCACACCTTATTTGCGCTACATAACTTAAAAGATGTAGCGACTAATACCATACTGTAGGTGTGCGCATGCGCCAGGGAATGTAAAAATTCACCCTCGTACCTAAAGAAGTATAACTTCAAAAATATCCTGTTGGTGACACAACCCATTTCAAGCCGAAACCAAATTTTTGGAGTAGTATATACATCTATAATAATAACCAATATGTTTCCTGCGTCAGATTTTGATGATATACATAGTTATAAACAAATGAAAATAAAAAAAACGGTAAATTTTCGATTTTTTCGTCTATTACAAAAAGTTAAGTATTTCAAACAAATTTTAGAGTAAGAATCCCATAAATCGTATAATAAACTTCAATATGGCGTTCGCCGAATATGTCTATCCTTATTGGTTGCTTAGAAAATTGCAAAATAAATCATAAATTTTGGTTTATATAAATATTTATAACTTATGTAAAAATTAACTTAGAACCTTCTTATTACACGGAATGCTGAGATTTCTGGTGCTTAAACAATACCCTAAATTTTAAAGCAATTGGTCAAATAGTTTAAAAGTTATTTAATTTGATTTTCCCAAATTATTTTTTTTTCAACACTAGTCAGAAAATAATTAAGTTACAGTAATACTTTGGATAGTTTATGAAAGAAGAAGATTTACACTATTAATTCTATTAATTTAATTAAAAAAAAGTGACAAAAAATAGTTCTAAACATTGCAAAATTATTGTGCAAAAACATGTGAATTAAAAATAGGGCGGGGGCTAACTTCGTCCCTAAAATTGTCCTAGGACAATTGTTTTTCTTTCTAAATGCGTATAAAAATTTAATCTTTCTAATCTTTTTAAATATGAAGAAATATTTTTTCTTCGCGTAACGGTTAAAAAGTTATTCTAATTGTTTATAAGTAAGGAAAAAGTCGACATGATGTGCAAAAAAATTTTACACTGTTTAAATTTTTTTTTAATTAAGTTAGTAGTATAAATGTTCTTCGTTCACAAACTGTCTGAAGTATTTTTGTAACCTCATAATTTTCTGACTTATATTGTTGCAAAAAAAATAAATTTGGGATAAACAATTAAATAACTTTTAAACTATTTGACCAATTGCTTTGAAATTTAAAATATAATTTAAGTACCAGAAGTCTAAGCATTCCGTGTAATAGGAAGGTTCCAACTAAATTTTTAAATAAACATTTGAACATAAAGTTATGAACATTTATAAAACCTCAAAATGTATTATATGAGTTATTTTGCAATTTTCTAAGCAACAAATAAGGATAGGCATATTCAGCGAACGCCATATTGAAGTTTTTATATGATTTATGAGTTTCTTTTTCTCAAATTTGTTTAGAATGCTTTACTTTTCGGTAGTAGACCAAAAAATGAAAATTTACGGTTTTTTGATCTCTATTTGTTTATAACTATATATATATATATCATCAAAATCGGTTGTAGGAAACATAATATAGGTTATTAATATAGATGCCTATACTACTCAAAAAATTTGGTTTTGGCCTGGAGGGGATGTGTCACGAGAAGAATCTTATTTCTCTGGTCTAATTTTTATCTGCATAAAAGTAGTTTTTTGACAGACATATCTAGTTAATTTATTCAAATTTCGCTACAATCCTGGCAATGTAGGTCGCATAAATATGAAAGCGGATTTGGCTGTTACCTAACCTACTTTAAAATTCTCGTATACTATATTATGGTCGAACACACAAAATCGATTTAGTTATGTAGTCCTGCGACACATGATTTAATAATTTCAGTTAACTGCTATCTCCAAGCATAATGTGTTGAAGTTCACTTTGCGGCATACTCCACGACCACAACTTGTATTCTGATATGTAGAAACGTCAAGTAAATTCGGCGAATTCTGTTGTGAATACGAGTTACCAAAACTAATTTGGTGCGCTATTATTTTTGTTAATTAGGCTGATTCTGTTAAACGGGTTTGTATATGTCGGACCGAAAATAGTTTGGCGTTTTCGTTCACTAAGAATGAAAAGTTTTTATCATTTTACTTTAAATCCTCTAAAAAACTACTTGATAAGATATTAGTTTCTTTCCAGAAAGGCTTAACATTGAAAGACAAAAATGTGTATAAAACAAAAAGAATGAAGCCATAATTCTCTTTCAGTTTCGAGAGTATCCTAAAAAATATAAACAAAAATTACCAGAACTGTCTGATTTTTCACAACACTATTATTAAACACTGGCAACTTTTTATTATTTAAAAAAATGGGTTTTCTTCCGTAGTAACATTTCTGCTTTATCAAGAAGAAAACGGAACAAAAAATGATATATCTTACAGTTTGTAGTCATGCTTTTACGAAAAACTTCATGTACTGCAAAAACACTTTTTACTCGCATACTGCCATTAGATCGCTGAAGCTTTATTTCATTGACTGCATAACATTATCAAACAAAACTACTGCCAAAGATACTCTTGATTTAAAAAAAAAATACTGTAGAAACAATATCTCTTAAATCTTTTTTCATGGCTTTCGATATATCGTTTTAATGCTCTTTAAGTCTTTTTAGTTTGTATTTTCAGCTCTTAAGTTTTTCCAGGGTCTCATTTTTGCTTCATTTTTAGAGCTATCTCACTTGTTGTTGATCTCTTGGACAGGATATATATTGAGTAGACTGTTTTGGTAATTGTGTTTTTATTGATTTAATAATTTCAATTAACTGCTATCTCCAAGTATAATGTGTTCAAATTCACTTTGCGGCATACTCCACGACCACAATTTTGTATTCTGATATGTGGAAATATCAAGTAAATTCGGCCAATTCTGTAGTGAATACGAGTTACTAAAACTAATTTGGTGCGCTATTATTTTTGTTAATTAGGCTGATTCTGTTAAACGGGTTTGTATAAGTCGGACGGAAAATAGTTTGGCTTATTCGTTCACTAGGGATGAAAAGTTTTTATAATTTTATTTTAAATCCTCTAAAAGACTACTTGATAAAAAAGTTCCTTACCAGAAAGACTTGACATTAAAACACAAAAATGTGTGTAACACAAAAAGGATCAAGCCAAAATTCTCTTTCATATTCTAGAGTATCCTACAAAAATATAAACAAAAATAACTTGAACTATCAGATTTTTCACAACACTATTATTAACACTGGCAACTTTTTATTTATTAAAAAAAAATAAGTTTTCTTCCGTAGTCAATTTCTGCTTCACCATGAAGAAAAACGGAACAAAAAATGATATAACTTACAGTTTGGCATGCTTTTACGAAAAACTTCATGTATTGCAAAAGCACTTTTTACTCGCATACTGCAACTAGATCTCTGAAGCTTTATTTCATTGACTTCATAACATTGTCAAACAAAACTACTGCCAAAGATACTCTTGATGTTAAAAAATAATACTATAGAAACAATACCTTTTAAATCTTTCTTTATGGTTTTCGATATATCGTTTTAGTGCTCTTTAGGTTTTTTAGTTTGCATTTTCAGCTCTTAAGTTCTTTATCGGTTTTATTTTTGCTATATTTTTGGAGCTTTCACACTTTTTCTGTTGATCTTTTGGAGAGAATATATTGAGCAGACTGTTTTGGTAATTTTATTGTTATTGATTTAATAATTTTAGTTAACCTCTATCTCCAAGTTCACTTTGCGGCATACTCCACGACCACAACTTGTATTCTGATACGTAGAAACGTCAAGTAAATTCGGCGAATTCTGTTGTGAATATGGGTTACCAAAACCAATTTGGTACGCTATTATTTTTGATAATTAGTCTGATTCTGCTAATTTGTTTGTATATATCGGACGGAAAATAGTTTGACTTATTCGTTCGCTAAGAATGAAATTTTTTTATCATTTTACTTTAAATACATTAAAAAACTTAATACGAAACTAGGTCCGTGCACAGAAAGGCGTGATATATACCGCGTAGTGAATCGTCAAACGGGCCATGGGAAACTCAATCTTCTTCTTTACGTGCCATCTCCGCGACGAAGGTTGACAATCATCATTGCTATTCTTACTTTTGATCCACACCATTCTCTGAGATTTCTTAGCCAGGACATTTTTCTCCTACATATGCTGCGTCTTCCTTGAATATTTTTCTGCATAATTAATTTTAGGAATTCATATCTGTCATCACGTGAGCGTACGTGACGTATATGACCCAAGTATTGAAGTTTTCTTATTTTGATGGAATCCAGTATCTCCCTGCTGTTCTGTATTCTCCTTAGTACTTCCTCATTGGTTATTCTCTCTGTCCAGGAGATTCTCAGCATTTTTCGATATGTCCATATTTCAAATACTTCCAATCTATTGAGACATTGTTTATTAAGGGTCCATGTCTCCACACCATACAAAAGAACTCAATGGGAAAGTTTAAATTTTTGAATTCCTGCTTCCCTAATTATTTCACATTAAAATTTATGAGAGACTATTTGTACATAATTGAAATCTTTATTAAATATAGATGAGTTCTGCGAACAAAACATATTCCCAAAATTATGCAAAAATATAATACATTTGTCAGAGTATTATTAGTCCAATGCTGAGAGATTTGACATAAAAAACTCATTCGAACAAGCTAAATTTTGATGAAAACATCAATTTTAGGACCCCAAAAAAAGATAAAAAAAAAGTTTGCGGCTACTACCGTGGACTTACCTCTAAAATCCCGCATAAAAATCCTAAAGACTGGCAAAATCCGCTCAATTTTTATTAATTTAACAGCTGTATAGAAATTGGCATCATTTTGTAGTATGGTATAGCTAGACCCAAACCCAGACCTCCAAAGTGAAAGCTATCCTCCGAACACCAAATTGTTCTAAATGGTCCACATAATGTTCAAAAAAAGTCACACCATTTTGGGCGTCGAGTTTAAGGGGTGGGGGGAGGGGGAAGAAATCTGTAAATTCGTAGTTTTTTAAGTTGCTTCAATATTTCTAAAACTGTGCGGTTCAATGAACAACCTTCTATACAAAATTGTTTTACATTAAATTTGAAATAAAAATGGCTCTATTCATATTCCTTCTAAAATGAACATTCCAAAGTTACGGAGGTAGTATAGTATATTTGGTCCCAAAAAAGGCCTAACCCAAACATCTAAAGTAAAAGTTTTCCTTCAACACCAAATTGTTCTTTATGCTCCACATATTGTTCAGTAAAAAGTTACACCATTTTGAGCGTCCGGTTTGGTGGGAGAAATCGTTAAATTAGTAGTTTTTTTAAGTTTTTCGTCAATATTTCTAAAACTATGCTTTAGCGTAAACAATGTTATATACAAAAATATTCTACATAAAATTTAAAACAAAAAAAGTCCAATACATAATTGTTATAAAATCAACGGTTCCAGGGTTACGGAAGGTGAAAAGTAGGGGTTTTCGATACTTTTTATATTTTTTGGGCAATTTATATTATCATTACTGTTGAAAGAAATTTTCTTTAACAGCATTGTGTTTCGTAAATATTTTGCTAATTCTGTGGTTAATGGTATGTTAGTGATTTTGTCTTTGAAGAAGAAGAAACCTCACCACCCAAAATCATCATCAATTGCCCAAAATATATAAAAAGTATCGAAACTTCCACTTTTCACCCTTCGTAACTCTGGAACCGTTGATGTTATAACAATTATATAGGACCTTTTTAATCGCTTTTATTTAGTTCAATAGTTTGCGTCAAATCTTTAGACGTTAATTTGACTGCCTTTTCTTCAATGCAAATAAATGAAAATTTGCAGATATATGCATTCGCGGGAACAATACACGAATAGTCAATAAAAAAAATATTTCATGTTTATTAATTGTTTAAATAAAAAAAAAAAAATTTTTATGGGAAACGCTTAAATTCTCTCGTTTTTTACAATGTAAAAACTTGAAACTTTTACGGATTGTATAGCTAATGATAAGAACAATTCATAATTTCACTTTTTACGTTGTTTACGTTATGCTTCATTAATAAACAATAAAGTTTCAAATTTTTTGCCGATTCAGACTACTTTTCATGTTAGTACATCATATGTTTTATACATATTTTAATAAACATGACGATATATTTTAATGTTTGAAAAGTGTAAGACTAAAAAGTAAAAAATAAAAAAATATGAAAAAAAATTTTTAAGAAACGCTTTTCTTTAGTTACGAGTGACTAAAATTAAAAATATTATAAAAAAATCAACTAAAACGTAAAAAATAAAAAAGAAATTGAAAAAATCTAACACATTCGTTAAAGAAAAGCGTGGGGCAAAAACCGTTTATTCGATAAACACGCGCCACGCTTTTCTTTGACGGGTGTGTTAGATTTTTTCAATTTTTTTATATTTTTTACGTTTTAGTTGATTTTTTTATAATATTTTTAATTTTAGTCACTCGTAACTAAAGAAAAGCGTTTCTTAAAAATTTTTTTTCATATTTTTTTATTTGTTTTATATTTTATGTCGAACATTTTTGTATAGAACATTGTTAACGCCAAAGCATATTGTCGACAAACGTAAAAAAACTACTAATTTACCGACTTCTTCTTCATCTCCCCCGCACCTCCCAAACCGGACGCTCAAAATGGTGTAACGTTTTACTGAACAATATGTGGACCATATAGAACAATTTGGTGTTGGTGGAAAAATTTACTTTGAATGTCTGGGTTAGGCCTTTATTGGGCCAATTATACTATACTACCTCCGTAACTTTGGAACCGTTAGTAAAAGTGGAAAGTACCCACTTTACGGAAAACTTAACTTAACTTTCTTTATTTTAGGACCTAACAATCACAACCCAATAGGTCCCCATAACGCTCGAGTGACTACACATTTAGCATACTTTGCTCCCCTACCATTATGACTTACATAAAAAATTATATCAAGACATTGCTCCAGAAATAAATTCCAGTCTCCATTTACTTTTAGATTAAGGACCTGCTGCAATATCGATTAAGCTTAACTTTACACTTTATTCATAAAATTTTAAGGACTTTTAAAAGTTAAAATTGTACCTGTCGGTGCTTTGTTTAAGAATAAAAAGCTTACTCCAAAGTTAAATGTGTAAGCAACTGAAAACTTTTTAAATCCCTTTTATTCGGTCGTTAATAGATTAACACAAGATTAGCCATGAAAAAAAAATTACTGATCCTGCTAAAGTATTTAATCGACTACCAAAGTCTTAATTGACGGAAACAGATTCTATTTTACCTGATGTAGTATAGAGAAATGTTAGATATAAATTTGAAACGAAAAAGGCGATTGACTACCCCAGCTAATTGAAATGATATTCGAAAATATTACCCCAACTAACCAAGATAGCCATCGCTACACCCTCAGCTTAGCTCAGTCACTCAGGTGTGTGTTCGTCTTGTCCTAACCTCAGATATGAACTATGAAAATTGGAATGGAAGCAAACAAAACAATATATTTTAACTAATCATGTTTATTGTTCATAAAGATATAATAAATAAAATGACTTAGTAAATTGCATTAACAAATGTATTCAAATTCTTGCCAAAAACTAACAATTCTGGATTATACTTATGGCTTTTGGTAGCTGATGGTATCTTCTTGATGTCGTATGGTACTGCTGTCGACTTGTAGACCTGGGCAGGTGTTATGGCCCTAGGTCGCTGCAGCTACGGTCTTGGTGATGTCTATGATGTTGGGTGCTGTTGTCTGTCTAAAGATGTTAGGTTGTCAGCCATCTGGTGCATCGCCGGCGATGGGCTTCATGCTCCCGAAAGGAGAAAGTAGATTTTATTCCAAAAACTGTAACAGTAAAACACATATCAAAAATCAAGAAGAAAACCAAATTGTACCTTTGCCAAATAGTATTCAGAAATAGTAATTGGCAAGGTTAAATTACGTAGAATTAAGATGAGGAGAATAGTTAAAATTTTGATAACTAAACGTGCATATTAATAGATGAAAAGAAATATTGAAATCAAACACATTGTTGAACATTTGAAGGTTAGATAAAAAAAAACAATATAAAAACTGTTAGATGGAGAAATATAATTATAATATAATGTTATTCTTACCCCAAGAGATGATTTGATGGAACGAAAATGATTTAATTTTGGAATTACATGCCTTTTTAAGGATTAATTTTTCCCTTCCAGTTTGTGTCTTCTGGTAGAGATGAAGTATGAAGTGACACTTTCATGACAGTGCGACATAGGTGGCGGGCATGTTCCGAATTGAGACAGATACTTACGGAGTAAGAATGTATACAGGGTACGTTCAGTATGTTGATTTAAATGAAAAGAGATGTAGTAAATACAAGATAATAAAAAAGGATAATAAAATGATAATCAAAGAGGATAATAAAAGAGCGCCAACCAATTTTTAAAGGGGGAAATGGGTAAACCAAATAGAAGAAGATAATTATTAATTAAATATTAAAGAAAATAAGGTAAAATAATTATTTAAAAATAAAATATCAAAGATGTGACGTTTGTAACGTTACAAATTAAATAAATATGTTCTTCTTCCTGCTCTATCGGTGCCATGTAATTTGTTGAACTATCTCTATCCAAATTATCTCTCTTATGTGCGTGTTGTTTTGCTTCGGAGAATAAGCCTTCCTTTTCTTCTAGTTATATGTCCAAAATATCTCAGTATATTTTGGTTCTTGCTTTATATTTTTGATGGTGCTGAAAGCGAAAATAAAATTTATTTTAAATTTCGGGTGGGGGAACATTGTCAAAATCGCAATTTTACCATACAAATAAAAAACATTAAACCACTTTTTTCTTAAATATAAAAGACGGACCATTTTTTTTGCTATAACACATCTAGATCTCAAACTTCCTATAAAACTTCTTTGGACTCTATAGTTTAACATACACGTGATCAAATAGTTTTTTTTTCTCCAATTTATTTAACAATCTGTTCCGTTAGGAACAATCAGTTAAAGTTATGACTTTCTTAGGCTATGACATGTAGGTAAGAATTCCAATGAAAACTTTCCTTTCTAAATAATCAACAAATGTATAGATAGTACTACTAGTAAAATAAAGTAAAACTTAAAATAGTTCTAATTGATCTAAAATCTATTTGGTAAGTCAGTTGGTTTATAACGCTTGAGTCTGCGAACTTCACCCTCCGTGTTTAATAATTCACTCGCGAAATCATTTGGGTGCGCACTAAGTCTTTCTTCATACTTTTCACTGTATTTGCTGATTTCTTCTTTGATGCTGGGAACTTTCAAGTCTCTCTCTATTATTGCGTTGGGGACGTACCATGGAGCGTTTACTGTGGTTCTTAATGCCTTATTTTGAAAACGTTGTATAATTTCCAAGTTGCTGGCTGAGCGCCATAGCTGTATGCCATAGGTCCATAAGGGTTTAAGTATGGCTTTGTATACCACTAATTTATTTTCGATTGACAGTCTTGAATGTCTACCCAGAATCCAGTACATTTGTTGAAGTTTGAGTCCAAGTTGCTTTCTTTTGGTGAATATTTGTTTTCTCCATGGTAGTCTTTTATCTAGATGTTTGCCCAGGTATTTGGTTGTATCTACTTGTAATAATTGTTTGTTGTATATGTATACTGGTGGACAGCTCTCTCTTCGCATGGTAAATGTCATGTGGGTCGATTTTGTTTCATTAGCTCTTAGTTTCCATTTTTTTAACCATTTTTCTATTTTATTTAAGTGCGCTTGTAAGTTATGCGAAGCTCTTTGGGGGTCTGTGTGAGATGCGATAATACCTGTGTCATCCGCGAATGTTGCGACTGTTGTCAATCTAGTTGTAGGTAGGTCAGCAGTAAATATCAGGTACAGTAAGGGACCAAGTACACTACCTTGTGGGACGCCGGATTTTATTTTAAATAGTTTTGAGCGAGCATCTTGTTGTTTTACTAATGAAAAGCGATCTGTCAGATACGATTTTATAATTAAATAATATTGATACGGAAGATTTTTCTTCAGCTTATGGAGTTAAAATAGTTAAATTTTAAATTTTGTCTCTTAGTTTTTGCGATTGAACTTTGCAATTCACGAATCTGCATCTTTTATTTTAAAAAATTCATAACTTTATGAAAAAAGACTGAAATCCTACAACATAGTCTTGAGTCTTTTCATAGTCTTTAGAAGGGTGAGAAATATATGCTGTAAAAATTTCAGAAAAAAATATTAAAATGGAATACGGTTGATAGTTGCGGTAAGTCTTGTTTTTATATCAAATTCTGCTAGAATTGAGCTATTTGTGCGGTGTGCCATCCATGGTATTCTTTTTCTCATGATCATCTTTCAGTGCGTCACAGTTTTTCGATTTCTTTCTGACGCATTAAATTATATGTGACAGAAAAAAAGGCACGTCCGTGATTACAGACATTTACAACATTTATTCTAGTTATTCTAGTTGTCGATAGATGGCGCCATAGTAAAAAAATAATTTTTTTTAACTAGATAATAATATTACAAATATAATCTGTATAATTTATAAGACTATACAAATCAAAGAAAAGACCATTTTATAAATGCAAGAAACACATTTGATTTGTTTTTATTCCAAATTGAAAATAAAATGTGACAACTGTCAGATTTAACTAAAATGTCATGTTAGGATAAATGTCATAAATGTGTATTATCACGGACTTACCCTTTTTCCTATCATTTGTTACGCACTGAAAAATGCTCATGAAAAGGACAATATGCGCAAAATTCTACGGTAGACCCACTTGTCAAATGCCATTATACGCTCCGAATCAGATTTTTTGATTGTCCAAGTTTCTGAAGCATAGGTGGCGATAGGAAATATCAATGCTCGAACAAGACGTAATTTTGTGTTTTTTGTGATGTCAGTGTTGTCTGTTTATTTAGCTTATTGCCTAGACAACTAATGTAGGCGAGCGGCACACCCCCCAAAAAACGCTTATTTCTTGAGGTACTGACCACGTAGAGGTGAATTGCTAATTTTAGTCATACTGTATGTTTTTGATGGAGCTGAAAACGAAAATAAGGTTTATTTTGAATTTTATGTGGGAAAACACTGTTAAAATCGCAATTTTACCCTAAAATGAAAAAAAATGAAATCATGTTTTTTTGAGTTTACCTCGATACAACTATGTCAAATGTTAATATATTTTTATGAAATTTTTAAAGTTTATATTTCTAACATTTCTGAAGACAACGGTACCTGTTTCAAGCTTTCAGTCCTATTCTCATAAAGGTAATGAAGTTTTTAAAATAAAAGGTAAATATTTGTTCATTGCAAAGTTTAATCGCAAAAGTTGTGTGACGAAATTTAAAAGTTAGAGTACAAAATGTTTTCTGACGAGTTTTAGATCAAAAAGTTTTATAGCAAAAAAAATAGTGCAACTTTAAATATCGACATTAGAAATCCCCAAAATAACGCGTATTTTCGAGATATTGACCATGGGTGGTGAATAGCTACTTTTGGTCATACATTATTACATTATGTTTTTGACGGTGTTGAAAACGAAAATGAAATTTATTTTAAATTTTAGGTGGGGAATATTGTCAAAATCGCAATTTTACTCTAAAAATAAAAAAAAATGAAATCACTTTTTTTTGTGTTTAGCTCGCTACAACTCTGTTCCGTTTTAAAATTTTTTTTTAAACATTGTACAGTATATGTTGCTTACCTTTCTAAAGACAATGGTACCTGTTTGAAGCTTTCAGTTTTATTACGGTAAAAGTTATGAATTCTTTAAGGTAAAAGGTGCAGATTCGTGAATTGCAAAGTTTAATCGCAAATATTGACAGACAAAATTTAGGTTTTTAATTACATTCTTGTTAAAAAGTGGAGTACAAAGAAGTTTTTTGGAGAGTTTTAGATTTTTTGAGATACTGATCATGGGTGGTGAATGGCTAATTTTGGTCTTACTTTATATTGTTGTTGGTGCTGAAAGCGAAAATAAAATTTATTTTAAATTTTAGGTGGGGGAACATTGTCAAAATCGCAATTTTACCATAAAAATAAAAAAAATTAAACCACTTTTTTCTTAAAACTAAAAGACGGATCATGTTTTTTTTCCATAACACATCTAGATCTCAAACTTCCTATAAAACTTCTTTGGACTCTATAGTTTGACATACACGTGATCAAATAGTTAAATTTTAAATTTTGTCTCTTAGTTTTTGCGATTTAACTATGGAATTCACGAATCTGCATCTTTTATTTTAAAAAATTCATAACTTTATGAAAAAATACTGAAATCCTACAATGGTTTCCGTAGTCTTCAGAAGGGTGAGAAATATATTCTGTAAAAATTTCAGAAAAAAATATTAAAATGGAATACAGTTGCACAGAACTCAGTTCGTCTGTGCCCATTGAATTGGCAAGTACCTAGCATCTTCGAGCAGGGAAGCGTGGTGCCCTTTTAGCATGTGTTCCATTATATCTATCAACATCGACTTGTAGTCATCAAATTTTACTAAATTATGTTATGTAAACCATATATTATGGGGTTTCCACTACATTATACAGTGTGCTAGTTTCAAACTACTCGGCAGAATGCACTGAAGATGTTCTGTATTAGAACGAAAACGTTTTGCAATCCATGACATTTTAGATAGTTTTTAAATAAACAATTTTATACCAGAATACATCTCGAAGTTTTTACTTCTGTATGAGTTTTTTACATAAATAATAACTTATATTCATTAATTTTCCTAACCAACATGTTTATTGGGTTCAATTTGATTTTCTGTAGTTTCGGTTTCATCGCGGCTACCTTATATTTAGGTGTAAACAATTTTTTTTTAAAGTTTGGACTTTGTTCTTCTTTTTTAAGTGACATCTCCGCCGCGGAAGTCGGCAATCATCATAGCTATTTGTATTTTAGAGACGGCTGCTCTAAAAAGTTCATTTGATGTACATCCGTACCAGTCTCTCAGGTTGCGCAGCCACGATATTCTGCGTCTCCCTATGCTTCTCTTTCCTTGAATCTTTCCCTGCATAGTCAATTGGAGCAAGCTGTATCTCTCTCCACGTGTAATATCTCCTAGATATTACAATTTTCTTGTTTTGATGGTATTTAGAATTTCCATTTCTTTATTCATCTTTCTCAGAACCTCTTTGTTTGTGACGTGTTCTGTCCACGATAATTTCAGAATTCTTCTGTACACCCACAGCTCGAATGATTCTAGTTTTTTCATTGATGCAGCATTCAAGATCCAAGCTTCCATTCCATAAAACAAAGTCCAGAAAACGCAGCACCTAGCCAACATAACTCTTAGCTCCAACTTCAAATCTCTTGTGCAGAGCACTTTTCTCATTTTGTTAAAATTTGCTCTAGCCTTTCCTATTCTGATTTTGATTTCCTGTAAATAATATCCTGTGGAGTTGATCATTGTTCCAAGGTATGCATATTGGTTGTCTCGTTCGATAGTGAATCCGTTTATGAAGAGATTTTTGTTATTTCTTTGAGTTTTCGATATTCTTATAAACTTTGTCTTCTTGACATTCATTGTTAGCCCGTATTTTTGTCAAAACTCTGCTATTCTGGTCACCAGCCTCTAAAGATCCCCAATATCTTCAACTAAGATGACAGTGTCATAATGTTGTTAATGGGAACTCTATTTACCTTTATTCCAGCTGCTTCACCCTCAAGAGCTTTTTTTAAGATCTCTTTCGAGTAGACATTAAAAATAATTGGCGACAACAGGCATCCCTGTCTCACTCCACGTCTGATTTCAATTTCCTCTGAAAGCTGGTCGTTAAAACGTACTTTTGCTCGTTCTTTATAGTATAATAATGGACTTTGTTAGGGGGGAATTTCGGGAAAGAGAAATGTGCGACGTAGGAGGATTTCCTGGTTGCGAAATTTAAAGGAATAGCACGGGTGCATTGCAATACAATTGTTTAGAGCTGCAGCCAACAAAGTTAAGATTGCTGTGATGGTAGTCAACATCCGATAGGAGACGATACTGCAAGAAGAAGAAGGGGGAAATTTCCCCATTTTTTCCTCCCCGTAGATTTTCCACTGGACATATTGCATCTTAAACATCTGTTTTATTGGTCGTCATGAATAATGTTTGCAAGGCTATATCATCTATCCTAGATATAAATATAAATATTCAGTAGTAATTGCACAAGAGCTCTAAAATTCTAGATTAATTTTAGAGATCGAGTGCAATTTGTTGCGATTATTTCACGAATAAAACTGTTCAAAACCAAAATTTTATTGTAATTTATTTATGTAAGTAAAAATTAGTACAATTAAACACACAGTTGTTATATAGTTATTTTCCTAACAAGTGCAGAAAGTCATACTTTTCCGCACGCGACTGCAGTTTGCCAAACGACGCGAAGCGGGAGTTCAGCAAGCAGTCGAGTGCGGAAAAGAGACTTTCTGCAAGCATTAGGAACAATATTTTCTCTACGAGTCTTTAAAAAATGACCAAATCTTAATCAATTAATTTAATTAATATGAAAATACATACACAAATTAATTCTTTGACAAGGTTGTCAGAAAAAAACTTTCAGCATAATTGGTTAGTATGACGACGATCTTGGTTTCCATGACGACTATTCAAAACCACTGTTATTGTCTACTGATTTGACTTTGGAATATTATGTCAAAATTATTTTATTTCATCGAATTCTCACGTTAATTTCATTAAAACATGAACACCATAAGATATATTCGAAATAAATTAGTAAATAATACCTAAATATAGTATTTTTACTACAAAAACGTTATTAAGTAGGTCAAAATTTTTGACGTAAGAGAACTGTCAAAACATTAGAATGTGACTTTTCATTATTGCCGTGTTTATAATAAACATAGCAATAATGAAAAGTCACATTCTAATGTTTTGACAGTTCTCTTACGTCAAAAATTTTGACCTACGTAATAACGTTTTTGTAGTAAAAATACTATATTAGTTTATTGCATGTATTATAATTACTTTAAGGCCATATTAACATATCTACATTAACACGCGAGCGGAAAAGTAAAACGCATGCGGAAAAGTAAAACGCGTGCGGAAAAGTAACACGCGTGCGGAAAAGTAAAACTTTCTAAACTAAAACGCGTGCGCGAAAGTAGACATTTTTGCACGCTCGTAGAAAAAATATTTTACGGTTAAAAGTCATCACTTTTATAATTTTTAAAACATTAATTGCCATTAATGTCACTGAATCTATTTTTTCATAGCAATGAAGGGCATCTGACGTAATATACTTGACGACGGGAAATTATCAAAAATTATCGGGTATAATATCATAAGAGAGTGAGAATAAATTGGAAATAATGCGACAGTTTTTCGAAAATTTGTCGTCTGGCAATAGACACGAGAGCCCGCAGGACTCGAGTGGCTATTGCCCAATGACAATAAATTTGAGTAAAAATGAAGCATTATTTTCTGATTTATTCTTACTGTCGTGAGATATTCGTAAGATTATTTTCTAATACGTATATTATGGATATTTTCTTAAATGTGACAGTTGTCAAAATTAGGAACCTGGTTGCCATTAAACAGAAACAATCTACTTAAAAAAAATTTATCGGTAATTTTCTACAGTAGGTAGATAATTCTCAGTATAATCTTAATCTGATAGGACAAAATTAAACACGTGATCAAATATCTTACTATACGATTAGAAGTTAAAATCATCAAAAAATAATCAGCTTAATTTAGATTTCTGTAGCTTTCTAATGGTCAGAATCTCCTATGAATGGAATAATCATAAACATTAGAATATTCATTTCAGTACTGTTTATTTTGTCGCATGCCATGTGTCAAACATAACATCAACGAAAGCCTAAGTAATGCTAAAAAAGGTTCTCCAGGATCTGATGATATTCCAACTATATTTATTGAGAAATTACCGGAATCGGCAAAGAAAATTTTAGTTGACATCTTTAACAATATTTACACAAATAAAAAGTTCCCTTCAATATGGCGTCAAGCAATTATAATTCCATTTTTTAAAATGAATAAGCCAAAAAACTTACCACCCTCATATCGTCCAATATCGCTCACCAGTAATATATGCAAAGCAATGGAGAGAATAGTAAGTAAAAAACTGAAATGGCACTTGGAAAACAGAAACCTTTTTACTCAAATACAAAGCAGATACCGTTCAGACAGATCGACAACTGATAACATTGTCGCACTAGAATCCGAAATTCATAAAGCATTTACAAAACAACAAAAAGTAATCGCAATATTTTTTGACATTAAAAAAGCTTTCGACACGACATGGACGCATTATATTCTCAAAATGATGAAAAACTGAAAAATAGATGGTAAGTTCCTCGCTTTTGCCAAAATTTTTTTTCAAAATAGGTCCATTCAAGTAAAAACCAATGGATTCATATCAACATCGAAATCACTCCATAATGGAATTCCTCAAGGATCGGCCTTAAGCCCAATATTATTCTTAATCGCAATTAATAATATAACAAACTACATAGAGCTTCCTGTAAAAGCTAGTATTTATGCTGATGATCTAGTAATATATGTTAAAAGTAAAAATATAGGTTTAGCTAGGCAAATTCTACAAAGAACATTAAACAGCCTGGAAAAGTGGTCTTTAGAGACTGGTTTAACATTTTCAACTGAGAAGACTAAAGTAATAATCTTTGACAAAAGAAGAGAGGAATACAACTTAAACCTGTGTCTAAATGGATATTCTCTGAAACAAGTCCATGAAATCAAATTTTTACGTATAGTATTTGACTCACAACTCACATGGATTTCACATATCAACAATTTAATTCAATCCTGTCAACAACGAATAAATTTACTAAGAGTTTTATCCAATCATAAATGGGGTTCAGATACTAGAATTCTCCTAAAGCTATATCAAACATTAATAAGAAGCAAGCTCGACTACGGATGCATGTGTTATGAAAAAGCAAACAAAAATCAACTAAAAAAACTGGATATCATTCAAACCACATCTCTACGACTAATTTTTGGAGCCTTTAGAACTACTACAATAAGAAGCCTTCAAGTTCTAGCAGGAGAAATACCATTATACCTCAGAAGACAATACCTATCACTATGCTACAATTCAAAAATTCTAAGCGCAAAGAAAAATACCTTTCTCGTAAGTTTAGTATCAGAAGAACCACCAGAACAATACCGAAATTACACCACCAAGGCAATACCATTTTATGAACGCATTAAAAGATTACCGTATAGCATCAATAAAAACACCTTAGCATCAAAAAAAAAATATCAGACACCCCCCTGGACAGTTTATTTACCAATAGTAGACCTCTCCTTACATAATTCTAACAAATATTCACACACCTCTGCTGAGATCAGGCTTCAATATCATACAATTTTACTTAAATACTCTTCTTACAAACTTTTCTTTACCGATGCCTTCAAAAGTTGCAACGGAATAGCTGCTGCTACTGTATCAGAAAACGTAATTTCCGCCACTAGATTATCTGAAGGCTGCAGTGTTTATACCGCAGAACTTCAAGGAATACTTGACGCACTAAATCATTGTAAAAATACAAATGAAAACCAAATACTAATATTATCAGATTCACTAAGTTTTTTACAGGCCATCAAACATGTTTATCCTACCCACATCAATCTATTTCTAATTAAAGACGCGTTGCATCAGATCAAATTTTCTGGGAAAACCATCTCATTTATGTGGGTCCCATCCCATGTAGGAATAACTGGTAATGAGTTAGCAGACAAAACAGCGTTCGAAGCGATAAACAATGTGAACATTCCGACTACAGCAGGCATACCAATATCTGACACTAAACCTTTACTCAAGAATCATGTAAACAAAATCTGGCAAGAAATATGGATCAAACAAACCCAAATCTGAAAACCATTATACCAGACGTATCTTCAAAAAATCTTCCTATGCCACCAAAAAGAAAAGACCAAGTAATTTTCAGCAGACTTCGGCTTGGACCCACACGACTTACCCACAGCTACGTAATCTCCAAGGAACCGCCACCAATCTGCCAAAGATGCCAAATACCTCTCACAGTTAACCATATAATAATAGAATGTCCAGAGTACACTTCAGCGAAAACGATATTCAAGATACCCAACAGTCTGAAAGAAGCACTGGTCACAAAATTCAATGAAGTTCTATCTTTTGTAAATCATTGTAAACTGTATAACAAATTATGATTCCTTTTTTTTTTCTTTGTAAACTCTAAATAATTTCCATATTTTTGTTATTCTTATAATCTAAAAATGTATCTTTTGCTCTATCTATTTTGTATTATAAATGTACCGCTAATAACCCGAGTGGTTGATGCGGATAAATATAAAAAAAACATAACATCAAATCATTAATATTTTCTTTCAATGGCCTATATAAATCCTATTGATCATATTTTAATGAGCAGTAATAAAATCCTATCACTATTATTCTCTTGTTTTGTTCTTATTTCATAATTTGACCTATAATAATGATTGCCGCAGAGAAAATATTTTTATAAGGATATATTCCATCCATTCTACTAATGAATATAAAAACTTTGCCGGATACTCATCCAGACCATCCAGTCGTATCCAGTTACTATCTGTAATTGGTAATTGTATACTTTTCGTATCAAACAATTTTATTTGCTTTTGTTTTATCCACTTTCATTATGATCATTTTGTTGTGCTCTAATAAAACGTAATAAAAAATGACACGGGTTTCTGTTTCACGTAAAGTTTTTTTCTAGACAGAAAATGATGAGTGCTTTTATGTGATATATTTCCAGCAGAATTTTTATTTTAATATTTTAAGCTACCACAAATTTGTCTTGAAAAGGACGCGTTATCTACAGGGTGACAACATTTCTAAATATTTGAAGTTATACTTCTTTAGGCGCGTTGGAAGTAAATTTATATGTGCGCGAATTCATCAAAAGTCTTGGTTCTGGGCGCAGCTGAAACGTGTTCTGATTGGGTAATTACAATGACTTGTCAATAATTGTTCAATATGTCGGTTATGGGTAAACAAATGTTGTGTATATTAGTTTTTATTGTTGTGAGGGCAGAGAAAAAGCAAGATTATAATTGTAGTGACTTTTTAAATACAGCCGGTGTGTGACCCGTCAAAATAGCCCGGTCAAAACAGCCCCGTCAAAAAAGGACCGTCAAAATAGCCCGAAGTAGAGAGGCACGAAGCATATTGAAGTAGAGAGCCCGCCAACAAGATGGTCTCATGACATAAAGAGGATCCACAAAAATTGAATGCAAACAGCACAAAACAGAAATATGGAAAAGACTAAGGGAGACCTACATACATTAGGGTGGTTCGAAAAAAACTTTTTTTCTTATTTCAGATCGCTATAGTGCGCAAAAGTTGCCATTGGTATAGACTTGAAAAAATCACTAATTATTATTTTTTTATTAATTTGTCTTCCGGTCGCGCAATGCCATCAAAGTTAGCAAAAATTGTGAAAAACCTTAATTTTTCAATTTTTTTTTAAACAGACCAGATGGTTTTAATTGCGTTACTATACCATGAATGAACTACTAAAAGTATGTAAAATCAATATAAATGCACTTATTATACATTTGTTTCATATCTTCCGGTCGCGCAACCTAATACACAATGAGTAAAATTAGTAGTTTTTGCAAAATTTCAAAGTTGGACTGTTTGGTACGATTTAATCATACGACTTTTAGAGATGGTATAGTTTAATTTAATTACAATAATATATCTAAAATCCAAGCATATAAGATAAATTTTGATATTCAAGTGGAATTCGGTCGCGCAGCTTCGTCAAAAACAGCAGCAGACTATGTATAATAAGTGCATTTATATTGATTTTACATACTTTTAGTAGTTAATTCATGGTATAGGAACACAATTAAAACCATCTGGCCTGTTAAAAAAATATATGAAAAATTAATGTTTTTCACAATTTTTGCTAAATTCGATGACATTGCGCGACCGGAAGACAAATTAATAAAAAAATAAGAGTTAGTGCTTTTTACAAGTCTATACCAATGGCAACTTTTGCGCACAATAGCGATCTGAAATAAAAAAAAAGTTTTTTTCGAACCACCCTAACATACATATTTTCAGCTGTGGATAGATGATGATGAGATATTTTTGATGTCTGTATTTTCATTATGTTTCTCTTTCATAATCTCAATATTTTAGTGAAAAATAAAGTAGTGTTTTAGTAGGACTAGAGTTAGTATAAAATACCTAAATGAAATTGTGTCCATATTTCATTTAACTGGCTACAATTGACCAAATATTTATCAAGAAATGAATAACAACTTGTCTTGAACACAAAATGAATTAAAATTCGCTACATCCATTCTCTTAAACTCGTTGAAATGATATATTTCGTCTAGACATAGAATTTTTTAGATTCGACATGACGAAGCTTCGTTAGAACGTAGTAAGCAACAAGTCTTTGTGTATTAATATATACACATCCATAAATTTTAGTGTAAAAGTCCCGAACAGGGTCATAAACAAACACATAAACATCACCGAATCCATTCAAACAAAACAAACTCCCTTCAACGGGCTGGGGCCGCTCTCCCATACACATTGTAAATTCTTGTACATGGGATTCTAAAACAGTAACGGGGAAAAAGAAGGGAAAATGATATTTATGCAGCGTGTTGACAATTTTTGAGACATTTTTTTATTGGACAATATATACCTAAATATGTGCCATTAGTTTATTTAAATAAGCTAAAATTTGTGTAGGTATTTTACGTCTAAGGTATTGTAGTTTTCTTTCGTTTATTGTCATTTCAACGTGTCTTTCTTTATTACTTCTTTATTTAATACTTTAACATTCGTAAACTAACCTATCCATATGATTTTTAGAATCCTTTTATACGCCCGCGTCTCAAATGAGTAAGTTTTCTTATCACATCTTGATTAACCAAGTAGCACCGAACGGGTTTATTAAGTCTTTTGAGGATGCTTTAAAACTGTAGAATAAAACTAATATTAAAACCAATTGGTTTTTAACTGAACCTTAAGGTTGCATTAAAACCGCTTTCAGCATAAAAGGGCCCACACTGAAAGAGGTTAATAAAACCAAAAATAAAAACCTTCTTAAAACTTTGTTTTCTTAAGCAACTGGTTTTAAAGCTGCTATGAAGGTGCTTTTAAAACCATGTTAAAAGATACTTTAAGTGCAGGCTGTTTTATAGCAAATGGAGACTTTTAAAAACAATTTACCATATTAAATGATTCTTTAAACCCATATGCTCCATATAGGCCAACAAATTTTTACATGTGTTATGATATGATACGTAGATACGTATTTGTAACCATAAAATAATAAAAAGTACTTGGTTATTTCGATCTGTCAAGGTAGAAAAACACTTGCGCACCCAACTTTATTGATAATGTTAACAAAAATAGGTCTAAATAACTCAAGCAATTTCTGACTTTTGGCGATTAAAAAATAATAATAATAAAAAAAATTAAATTCGAAAAATACTAATTTGAAAGAAAAATAATTTTATCTGAAATTTTAACGTTTTAATGTTAAAATAAATCGAATTTATGTCTTTAAGTCGCTTATTCATAATTTTTATATAAGCCTTATATTGTAATCCATCATGGCTTTCAGCACCTCCAGAAAGCAATATGGCCGAAAACCAAATACAACTATTTAGTCTATCGACAGAGAATTGTTAAGATCAAATGATTTTATTTTATACCTTTCCAAGAGCATTATATTGTATATAAAAGCAAGGTTGCCTTGGAATTAAAATCGTTTAGTTTTAATGCTGCTGTCAAAAATGCCCCTCGGTTTTAATGTGATTCTAACCTTAAAATCGAGGCGTCGGCGTCGTAGTGTTGTGTGTTTAAAAAATAAGCCGTAATGACCAGTTAGTTTATATTTTAAGTACATGCGACTTATTTCTTCCATTCTAGCTGTACTTCCACTTTTTACAGCACAATACACCACTGTTTCGCTCTAAAACAAATGGCCGATCAATTTGAACATGAAAGAAGAGTGAATGAGTTTGGTTTATTGTTTTTAACAAAAAGCATAGTTTAGTCTTTACGATAACCAAATTGATTCAGTTAAGAGCGTTTGGTTTTAATCTTCTTCTTCTTCAGGTGCCATCGCCGCTACGGAGGTTGGCAATCATCATAGCTATTTTAATTTTTTTTTTGAGGCAGTAGCTCTAAATAGTTGTTTCGAGCTGCATCCAAACCACTCTCTCAGGTTCTTCAACCATGAAATTCGTCTTCTTCCGATGCTTCTTCTGCCATCTATCTTTCCTTGCATTATGAGTCGTAGGATGCCATACTTCTCGCCCCGCAACACATGTCCGAGATACTGTAGCTTCTTTTCTTTAATTGTAAGTTCAACTTCCTTTTCTTTACCTATTCTTCTCAGTACTTCATTGTTTGTAACTCTATCTACCCAGGAAACCCTCATAATTTTTCTATAGGTCCACATTTCAAAGGCGTTAAGTCGTCTCATTGTCTCTACATTTAACGTCCATGATTCCACTCCATAGTATAGAACACTGTAGACGTAACATTTTGTTAGGCGTACTTTAAAAGCTAATGTTAAATCTTTGCTACATAGGACCTTTTTCATTTTTATAAAATTAGAACGTGCTTTTTCGATTCTGACTTTTATTTCTGCAGTGTAGTCATTATTTTCTGTTATAAGTGTTCCTAGGTAAGTGTACTTTTTTACTCTTTCGATCTGCTGGCCCTCTACTATCAAGATTTCGTTAGTATTATGGTTGTTTTTACTAATTTTCATAAACTTCGTCTTTTTGATATTGAGAGAGAGCCCGTACTCCCTACTACACCTTACTATTTTACTCATGAGTCTTTGCAGGTCTTGTAAACTATCGGCTATTATTACTGTATCATCTGCATATCTGATGTTGTTAACTAAGACTCCATTTACTCTTATGCCCACTGTTTCATCTTCCAGAGTTTCTCGCATTACCTCTTCAGAATAAGCGTTAAATAATAGAGGTGATAGTATGCAGCCTTGCCTGACTCCTCTCTTTATTTCCATTTCTTCAGATGTTTCTTTTTCAATTCTTACTATTGCTCGCTGATTGTAATAGAGGTGTGTTATTAGTCTTAAATCTCTTTCATCTAGGTTTTTATTTTTTAGGATTTCCATGAGTCGATCATGTTTTACTTTATCAAACGCCTTATTGTAGTCTATAAAACAGACGTAAAGAGGATGGTTAACATCCAAACATCTCTGTGTCAGCACGTTGAAGGAGAATAATGCCTCTCTGGTACCCATACCATTGCGGAACCCATATTGAGTGTCACTAATATCCAGCTCCAGTTTAGAGTGTATTCTGGCGTGGATAATTTTCAATAGAATTTTCAAGGTATGTGACATTAAGCTTATGGTTCGGTAGTCACTGCATTCTTTTGCATTCACCTTCTTTGGCAAACACACAAAGGCTGATGTCAACATTTCTCTAGGGATGATTCCTGTATTATAGATAGCGTTGAACAGTTCTACTATTATGTCCAGGTTTTTCTCGTTGACCAACTTTATCAGCTCGCTAGGCAATTCATCTGGACCAGCAGATTTATTGGTTTTCATAGAGTTTATTGCCTGACCAACCTCTGATTTGGTTATCTCTGGGCCTACATCTCCCGTTTGGCTATCTACGGATGTACTAGCTTCTCTCTGGTCATGAAATAGTTCCTCGATATACTCTTTCCATCGTCGTAGTTTTCGTTTAGTCTCCATTATAATATTTCCATTTTTGTCGAGCAATATATTTGAGGTTCTTCTATTTCCTATTCCGGCTAGTTCTTTGACTTTTTTATGTAGGTTGAAGTTGTCATATGTGTTTTGCAGTTCTTCTATTTCTTTACATTTTTCAGAGAAGTAGGTTTCTTTAGCCTCCCTAATTTTTCTTCTTATTTGGTTTTGAAGTTGTTTATAGCGGGTCTTGTTAATGGTTTTGTTTTTTCTTCTTTCATTCATCAACTCTAGAATTTCCTCCGTCATCCATTCTTCTTTCTTACATTTGGTTGTAGTAAGTACTTTCTTACTTGGTTCTAATATAGAGGTTTTGAAGAATTGCCACTGCTGTTCTACGTTGCAATTATTTCCTGGGTTTCTGTCTAGATTTGTGTTGATTTCGTGTTTCAGATTTTCTTTTGTTTCTTCTGACTTTAGTTTCTGTGTGTTAAGTTTATTGTTGTTGCGGCTTTTTTGCGTCTTTTTTAGTTGAAGTTGAAACCTAGCAATAAGAAGGCTATGATCAGATGATACGTCTGCTCCTGGATATGCATTTACTGCCTGAATTGAGTTTCGATATCTGTGCTTTATTAAGATGTAGTCAATTTGATTTCTGACAATTTTGTGCTCTTTGTCAGCTGGTGATTTCCATGTATACAGGCGTCGCTTAGGTAATTTAAAGAATGTATTTGCGGCTATAACATTATGCTCCTGGCAAAATTCTATTAGGCGATCTCCTCTGTCGTTTCGTTCGCCAAGCCCATATGATCCTACATTAGGGTAGCATTATCCTTCGCCAATTTTTGCGTTGAAATCACCCATGATCACTGTTATGTCTCTAGATGCTGTGAGATGTAATGTTTTCTGGAGTTCGCTATAAAAGTTTTCTATTTCTTCTTCATTTTTGTCAGCAGTTGGCGCATAAATCTGGATAAGGTTCATTTTTCCATGGGTTGTCAATAACTGCAACATTATTATTCTTTCGGACATCGGAACGAAGCCTGTTACTGATCTCGTTACTTTTTCGCTGAGGATCATAGCAACTCCATATCTGTGTTGGGTGTCGCTGCTTCCAGAGTAATAGATTCGTCCATTGTTTGTATTGAGTTCGCCAGAGCTGACCCATCTTGTATCGCTTATTCCTAATATATCGATATCTAGTCGCATCATCTCTTGCTGTATATTCTTCAGTTTCCCAGGTTCATACATACTTCTTACATTCCATGTAGCGATTTTGTAGGTGGATTTGTATATATTTAGTGAACAGGGATTTCGCTGACTAACGGCCTGGGAAGCCCTGTCGTTACTGTCGTTTCTTCCCCTGCCGAATCTTGGCATCCGAGAACCATGATTAGTAGGTTGTTGATTGTCATTTCTGTGAGCCATGACAATTTCTAGGGATACTCCATGAGTCCTTAATGCAGTGGTTTCCCGTTGCCTTCTGCATCCTTATACCGTTGACCATTCTGTAGGGTTCATCCGCCTTCGAGACCGATTTCTCAGTCTCAGGACAAAAGAGTGCCCTGCCACTTACCAACTCATCCGCCCGAAGCCGTTGGTCAGTAAGTGGGGGGATTGCTTATACCGGCAATCATTCGGTGAAGAGTAGGTATGTAGTAGAAAGAAATATAGTGACCCGTCTGCCCTCGGAAACCTAATAGCCATTCGGGGTCGGAAGAACAAGAGGTAGCCAAGAGAGGCCGATAGGAAAGATTAAAGACATTTTACTCAAGACTAGTTGAAAAAGAGTAAAATGTGAAGGCCCTTATGATCCGCCAGGTGCGTTTCATAAGCGTATGAGTATTAGTACACTTTGTATTCCCGCTCATACTTCGGGGTGTTGACTACAGGCTGTATGGCTCGTCCAGCATGCCATAGCATGGAGGATAGGGTGCACGCCATTTTACAATGTAAACACCCCAACTCCATGGCCTGACAATTTGGTTTTAATATAGCCTAATAATTTCTCTTAAGAAAACAACTTTGTAAAGAAAACTAAAAAAAGTTTTAAGGCATATGATTTACTGACATAATAGTCTTGAGATCAAGTAGTTTTAATAATACGTTTTATTAGTCATATTAGGAGAATCTTTAAAACAGCAATAAAACCAATTGGTCATAACCTAGAATCTACTAAAACCAAACAGTCCGGAAGTTCTTCATAAAACTGATTAGTTTTAAAGTAAACTGAGAATAAACCATTTTAAAACTACAATAAGACAAATTATCTATTAAGATTAATTAGTTTTATTTGATACTCTTATTAGATACTTTAAAACTAGTGACAAAGACTTAACAGTTTTAGAGTTCTGGCAATATATCTACAAGGTAACTTTAAAACCATTATCTTCTTATTTACCACAATAAAACCCTTATAAACCTTAAATAAAACTGAAATGTTTATATTGTGCTACTTGCGTAAGCACCCGCGCTTCGACTTCATAGTACAAGAACCCGTACTTACTTTCATAGATTCTAATAAGCATAGCTTAAGGCCTTTATTTTGAATAGGTATGGAGAATTTTAAATTAGTTTATAAAATAATGATTATATGATATAAAAGGTGAAGTGCATATATACAGTGTGTCCACGGATGGACTTAAGAGGTTAAACCAAGAGGTTAAACTTTTTTATTTTCAATTTTAGCGAAAAATGTCATTCTTGATAAAAAGGTTTGCTTGTTCTAAAACCCCATAAAACGAAATAAACTTCAAGTTTTTCAACACGTTTTTAATTTTGTAGCCAGTTTTATGTAAATCTTTATGTAGATCCTGTTTTATTGAATTTCTTTATCGGTTTCTTCAATCCATTGTAGTACCTATGAATCCGAGTATCTACATCTGGATATTTTTCATTGAACATTTCAATCGAATGTCTGTACTAAAAAGCTGCAATACCATAAAACACTTTACAAGATAAATTCTTTGTTGGGTGCTTAACATTATCTTTTCGAAAAAAATGACAATTCGCGATTTATTTATAGTTGACAGTTACTAAGCTTCTTTGTAGCTTAGCAACACTAGATTATTTATTGTTACGATTTCGAACTAAGTGCAAAAATTTATGGGGATTTACATAAAATCAGCTACAATATTAAGCATGTTTTAAAAAAATTGTGAGCAGAATGGGGGACGAAAGATTGCCTAAAAAAACTATGATGTGGCAACCCCCAGAGAAGAAAAAACGAGGACGACCACCACAGAGCTGGAATCTGGGAGTTAGGAAAGCGATTAGCGCTCGAAATCTAAATGAAGACCTAACTCAGGACAGAATACAGTGGCGTTTGGGAGGCGGACAACGTCGTAAGACGTTATAAAACCGAATATATATATATATATATTTAAAAAAATTGAATTTTATTTCGTTTTATGGGGTTTCAGAACAAGCAAAACTTTTTATCAAGAACGACATTTTTCGCTAAAATTGAAAATAAAACATTTTTCCTCTTGGGCACCTGATCCGTGGACACACTATATGTAGAATCTGTTTTTAAAGCCCTGTTTCGTTGGTGGTTTACGGAATCAACTAACTTAAATTAAAATAAGTGTAAAAACAACGAACAGTAATATTTATTTATTTTTGGTCAAAAAGGCATGCTTGTATCTCGTAAGAGGGTTGTTATTATTTGGCCCAGCGAGGGTTGTGTATCGACTCGTTGTTGTGGATCGACTGACTGAAAAACATGTCTGTGGTTTTAAGTTAAATACTCATTTATTGACATAAAAAGGCTGGCCCTTAGAAGCGTCTTCGAATGCATTTCAAAAGTGATTTATTAAGGTCTGATAAGGTAACTCTTTAATGGGGAATGTGTTTCTCAGAAAAAAACATTAATTTTATATAATCTGGTTTTGTATCTTAGGAGCCAAACACATGTGAATTTTAAATGACCCATATTATTTTCGTTTAGAAAAGAAAGTTAATATTTAAAATTATCAATTAAAAAAATAATAAATGAAGCGTATCGCTATAGCCCTTTTGTGTTGTGCTATACTTACGTTTGTTAAGTATTTTAACAATTTGACCGATGTAAGCTTTTGGGTAGGTAGTCACCACTTGTAAATTTGTATACATCACTGTGTATGTGCTATTTCTTTTGTCTCTTGTTGTTCTTAATATATTTGTTTAAGCTATTGTTTGTTCTAAAAGCTGGTGTTAAACCTCTCTTTAGGTGTTTTAATATTTTTGTTGATAACTTGCCTATATTTATGTAAACAAATAAAAGGTATTGGGTTTTTTGTCTGTTAGTGGAGAGACTTATTTTTGGGTTTTCTTATACAGGTCTTGGTTTAAATTTTGTTTGTTCGTTTTACCTACACATTGATTATTACTACTTTCATAATGGTATTCAATTGTTTCGCAAGTTTATTTTTTGAGATGTGAATTTTTGTTAATCTATGTCTATGGTAGGCTGCTAATTAATGTTGTGTAGGTCTGGAGGAGTAGACAGCAGCCTCGAGGACCAGTTCCATCTTGGGCGCTAGATCGGAACTGTCTGTATCACTACGTATTGCGAACAACTTTTGTTAAGTTTCTCTTTGAACCTTAGGAACGAATCAAATGTACCCAGAGAAAGTTGCTTGGGGTGGTCTAATCATAGTTTTTTGAAAGTGTGCACTAGACAAATGCGTAATAAATGATACTATAGGTAGGTACTTTAAACTGTTATCTCATACATTTTACACAACAGTGCCGATATGAATTTGATATTTTAAATAAAAGCTGTTGTGCTTTTAAAGACCAGCGCTTCTCTGAATGAAAACAGTTATGATCAAGCCACTTTAGAGAGAGGAATTTAAAAATACGAAAGAATTAAACAGTTGCAAGATTTTCGAAGAGTAAAATATAATATGTTAGAAATGAATAGTGAAAATAATAAAACAAAATATTTAAGCAAGTAATTGATGGATTCGACCGTTACTTGATGGACGTTCATTTTATCTAACAATAAAACACTGAAAACGTTTGTTTTCTATACTTCCACAAAATTTATTATAACTAAGTGACTACAGCTGTTTCGGCAGAGTGCCTTTCTCAAGTGATATGGTTTACAATGTGTTTGCTTTTTAAGTCTTCAACTGAAGAGGTTGAGGAGTGGGGAGCTGTTTGTCTCGAGTTGGTCATTCAGAATTATATCTGTATTTTTCATTTTATTAATTTCCATAGATTCTAAAAAAGATAGCTTAATGCCTTTATTTTGAATATGCAGAATTTGAAACTCTTCATTGAAAGAATGATTATGATCTAAAAGATGAAGTGCGTATATAGAAGTGTCTGTTTTTATATTGTTGAATGCCCTTTTGTGTTCTGCTATCCGTTTGTCAAAAGTTCTGCCAGTTTGACCGATGTACGTTTTCGGACAGTCACCACAAATTAGTTTGTACACACCACTCTGTAGTTGCTTTCTCTTTCGGCTTTTATTGTTCTTAATATATTTGCTTAAGTTGTTGTTAGTTCTGAAAGCTGGTGTTATTCTTTTCTTTTTTATGTATCTGGCTATTTTTGTTGTTATCTTGCCAGTATATGTGAGAGAGCAGAAGGTACTGGGTTCTTTCTGTGGTGGTGGATACACTAATTTCAGGGCTTTCTTATGGAGTTTTTTTTAAGCTCTGAAATTAGTGTATCCACCACCACAGAAAAAACCCAGTACCTTCTGCTCTCTCACATAATATACTGGCAAGATAACAACAAAAATAGCCAGATACATAAAAAAGAAAGGAATAACACCAGCTTTCAGAACTAACAACAACTTATGCAAATATATTAAGAACAATAAAAGCCGAAAGAGAAAGCAACTACAGAGTGGTGTGTACAAACTAACTTGTGGTGACTGTCCGAAAACGTACATCGGTCAAACTGGCAGAACTTTTGACAAACGGATAGCAGAACACAAAAGGGCATTCAACAATAGAAAAACAGACACTTCTACATACGCACTTCATCTTCTAGATTATAATCATTCTTTCAATGAAGAGTTTCAAATTCTAGATATTCAAAATAAAGGCCTTAAGCTATCTTTTTTAGAATCTATGGAAATTAATAAACTGAAAAATACAGATATAATTCTGAATGACCAACTCTCAACCTCTTCAGTTGAAGACTTAAAAAAGGAAACACATTGTAAACCATATCACTTGAGAAAGGCACTCTGCCGAAACAGCTGTAGTCACTTAGTTATAATAAATTTTGTGGAACTATAGAAAACAAACGTTTTCAGTGTTTTATTGTTAGATTTAAGCAAGTACTTTCCAAACAAATTCAAAATACTATCTCTTTGCTAATTTTCTTTTTTTTAATGGTTTACTAATTGTTTAACCGATATTAAACCTCCACACATCATTTTATTCTACGAGTCGTCCCTGGTCTCACGATATACGCGGAGCCTTGCATGCTGCAAAGGGGTCGCGCGAGCATAGCAGGAAGGAAAAGGCAATCCCTAGGGAGAGATGCAACCCTAAACTGTCACCTTTTAATAGATATACTACTAAATCTCGAAAAATATTGGCAACGTCCTTTGTGCGAAATGGGATGAAACGAAACGAAAGGGGATACATGAAGTGATTCGAAAGATCGTTGAGGAATATTAGTGGGTACTTTTGGAGGCAATGATGTCATAACGAATACAGTTATTGCGTGTGTTATGTTTAAATGATGGGGGGATGAACTACGATATGACTTTTTTAGTTAATTTGTGTACTTGACAGGGGATTTTTTGCATATTTACCTTTTTTGAGAGAAATTTTATTTGGGTTAAAAAATGCGCTACAGGGTATAGAAATTTGCAGCAAATAAAAATTAAAGCCTGTGCATTTGCTGATGACATTGCATTAGTTGCAAGAACTGAAAAGGCTCTCGCAGATAACATAAGAATCTGGGCTGAAGAACTAACAAACTACAACTTAATAATAAATATGGAGAAAACTAAAGTAATGACAATAGCCAACAAAGAAGCAACTGTAAATATTGAAATCGGAGGGCAAAAATCGAGCAAGTATACTTCTTTAAGTATTTGGGAATAATGTTAAACAACAAAGGTACACAAGAAGATGAAATCAGAAACAGAATAAAATTGGCAACGAGAACTTATTATTCACTGTATAAAAATTTCCTAAACACAAAAGAAATATCGACAAAAACCAAAATGACAGTACATAAAACCGTATATATGCCAATTACAATATATGGGGCAGAAAACTGGGTACTTAATGACAGACAAAGAAAAATATTACAAGCTACAGAAATGAGATACTTAAGAAAAGTGATAGGAGCAAGAAGATTAGAGAAAAGAAGAAACGAAGATATAAGACATGAATTAGAGGTAAAATCGCTCAACGAAAAAGTTGAAGAAAAGAAGTTAAAATGGGCTGGACACATGATAAGAATGAGTGGTGACAGACAAGTGATAATGACATGGGGAGTCCAAAGTAGTGGGTAAAAGCACGAGGGGTAGACCAAGGAAAAGCTGCAACACTAGTGTAAACGCAATACTTAAGAAAAGAGGAACATCGTGGCAAGAAGCAAAAGTTTTCGCAGCAGATAGGAAGAAGTGGCGTAAATTATCAGAGAGTATTTTATAAAGGGGGAATCCTCGACACCTAATGGTAAAAGAGGCAATCGATTATGTATGTATGTATAATGTATATTTGAGTTAAAGAAATAAAATTCGGACTAAGTCACAATCTCTGTTATTGAGTCAAAAATAACGACCGGGCCGGACTAAAATTTACCCTCCATCTTCAAGTCTTCCGTAAAGGTTCACACAAAATGCTAAAAGATTACAATTTGTAACTCAAATAGTTCTAACAGGTATCTGTTATAAATCAGCAGCCTAAAATTGGAAAAGTACTGCGATTGGAAGATGGTCCTCGATCTTTGCTGTATATGGTGACCAGAAAGTCTTATACGGACACGCCAAGCTACGGGAACATATGGCGTGCTCTAACTAATTTGAAGAAAATCGTGTGTAATTATGACATCAAAGATTTATCATCAACTAGCCTATATTTGTCCACTGCTGAACGTAGGCCTCCCGTAAAAATTTCCACCTATTTCTATCTTGAGCTTCTTGCATCCAATTTGTGGTGATGCGCTTGATATCATCCGTCCATCTAGTCGGTGGTCGTCCTCTGCTTCGATATGCCTCCTGCCTTGGTCGCCATTCCAGAATCTTTTTGGTCCATCTGTCATCCGTCAGTCTGGCAACATGTCCTGCCCAAGCCCATTTAGCCATGGCTATTCTTTCAACTGCCTCCGTGACTCCTGTTCTTCTTCTTATTTCTAGGTTTGGTACTTTATCTCTGATGGTAATACCTAACATTGATCTTTCCATAGCGCGTTGTGTAACTCTTATTTTATTTATTGTTCTTTTTGTCAGAGTTAGTGTTTCTGCACCATATGTAAGAACCGGCAAAACACACTGGTCAAAGACCTTTCTTTTTAAACAAACTGGAATATTAGACTTGAAAATGTTATTTAATCTACCGAAGGCAGCCCATGTAAGACCTATCCTTCTTTGTATTTCAGTTGTCTGGTTATCTCGGCCTAAGCGGATCTCATGTCCTAGATATTTGTAAGCTATTACTTGGTCGATGCTATGACTCGCAATCTGAATTTTATCGCTGACTACAAGGTTGGTCATAAATTTTGTCTTTGAGGTGTTAATTTTAAGACCAATTGTTTTTGACACTTTATAGAGCGTGTGCAGCATTTTTGTAGCTTTATCAACTCTATCAGATATTAAAACGATGTCATCGGCAAATCTTAGGTGGTTCAGATCCTCCCCGTTTATATTGATTCCCATATTATCCTCTCCTTCCATTTGCTTGAACATATATTCAAGAACAGCTGTAAACAATTTCGGGGAGATAGTATCACCCTGTCTAATTCCACGTTCTATTCTAAATTTCTTGGTATCTTCATGAAGTCGAACACAAGCTGTACCAGTTTCGTAGATACTTTTAATCAAGGCGATATATCGGTAGTCAATGCGGCAGTCCGCCAATGCTCGAAGCATTTTATGATGATCTATAGTATCGAACGCCTTTTCATAATCCACAAATATAAGAAAGATAGGCTTGTTATACTCTGTGCACTTTTCTATTAGCGTTTTTATAACTTGTAGATGATCGTTTGTTCCGTATCTGGAGCGGAACCCAGCCTGTTCACAAGGTTGGTAACTATCCAGTTTGTTCACAAGCCGTTTTGTTATTATCTTCATGAATAGTTTGTATGTATGGGAGAGCAAACTAATAGGTCTGTAGTTCTTCAGATCTGAAATGTCACCTTTTTTATGCATTATGGTTATTATTGCATTATGCCACTGAGAGGGGGTTACGCCTCTTGTCAAACAAACATTGAACATCTTTTTCAACACATTTATTAACGTTTCTCCTCCTTCTTTGATGTGTTCAATGACTATCCCATCTTCTCCAGGTGATTTATTGTTTTTCATCTCCGAGAGAGCTGATTTTATTTCCTCTGTTGTGATGTCTGGGATGTCTTCTGAGCCTACATTTTGAACTTTTGGTATTTGACTTTGATCAGGATCTGGAAGTTCTTCTCGCTTATACAATTCTGAGTAAAAATCTTGAGCAATTTTTAAAATATCTTCCTTATTTGTTGTTATTTCTCCTTTTTTATTTACAAGTTTACAAATATTTTTCGATCCTTCAGTCATTTGTCGGCGCAGTACCTTTAAACTCTTATTTTTATCAATGGCGTGAGTTATGTGTTCAGTGTTGTAATTTCTGACATCTTTTCGAATGGATTTTGTGATATCTTTGTTTAACTGTCTAAGTGCTGCAAAATTTTCTGTGTATTTGTTTTTCAATTCTCTTCTTTTGTTTATAAGGTCTTTAGTAGCTTGAGTAAGTTTATCTATCTTGTTTTTTCTTTTTTCCTTATATTTGCTATGAGCATTTCGAATCGCACTGTTTATTCGCATGTTTGTCACCTCTATATCTAATGCATTTTCATTTAGATGTTCTACTTCTTTCAGTTCTGAAGTTATGAGATTCTGATAAGCTACACTATCTTCTATCGATTCCCATTTATTAGAAGGCCTCTCTGTTATCATTGCTGTCCTCTCTTGTCTAAGGTTGATCAATATTTTTGCTCTAACCAACCGATGGTCACTCCCAACAGTGATTTTATTGATTACTGTAACATCTTGGATAATATTTTTTCTGTTTGTGATGATGAAATCAATTTCGTTTTTTGTTATGCCATCTGGACTAGCCCACGTCCACTTACGTTGTTGGTTCTTTTTGAAAAATGTGTTCATCACGTATAGCCGATGATGCAACAAAAAATTTAGTAGCATACCTCCTCTATCATTTCGCTCACCATATCCAAATGAGCCCATAGCCACTTCTGCGTTATCTTCTTTATATCCAAGTTTAGCGTTAAAATCGCCCATTAAGATTAGGTGGTGGGTTTTATCTTTTTCCATAGCTCTATTTATATCTTCATAAAAGTTTTCTATTTCTTCATCGCTATGACTCGTCGTGGGTGCATATACTTGGATAATTTTAATAGAGCATCTCTTGTTCAATTTTAGTATGAGGTACACAACTCTTGAGCTTACACTATCTATTTTTATAATTTTATCTAGGTGTTTCTTGTGGACGAGAAAACCTACGCCGCCAACTGCCTTATCGTCTTCTCCAATGGAATGTAACAGATGCCCTGATTTTAAAACTAATTGGTTTTCTCCTTTTCTTCGTATTTCGGAAAGTCCCAGTACATCCCATTTTATGCAGTTAAGTTCTTCCTGTAATTCAATGAGCTTATCTTCAGTTGCAAGCGTTCTTACGTTATAAGTGGCAATATGCAATGTTCGTTGTCCATGGTAGCCGTGTCTATCCCGGTGATTCTTTGCACCCTCTGCCCTTGGCCCGATCTGGTGGCTACCGTCACCAGGGACCGTTGGGCCGCCGGGGACTAAAGGCCTTTTTCTAGTTTGTGTCATGTCATTTACGGGGGAAAATTAGCCATTTCACTACCACGCTGGCCAGTGCGGGTTGGTAGCGGGACATTAGGAGTGTTTGAATGGGGAGAGGCGCAGGTTACGCAGTTTGTGTGTAGGGTGTGCGACAATATGCCATACACACCCCCCACGCAAAGTGGACCCCTTCCACTCCAAACACGGTCAATAGGACTCATCCGTCACTCGGGGTGTGGATGAGATAGATTTGAGGATAGAGATAATGGGTAAGGTTGAGATGGAATGTTAGGGAGGGACAGCGGTCAGCTGCTCCTGTAATCGCCTCTTACGACTAGTAGGAGATCCTGTGGGTGTATTCTACTAAGCGGCCCGCATCCCACACGGGGATCAAAGATTTAGCTTTACACAAAATGGGCCATGCAGTAGAAAATCTGAATTGCAAGATTATGAGGAGCATGCTTGAAGTGATCTTCAGAGAAACTGGCGTACGAATTACTGTGTGTTGCATGAACCCCAAGATGTCGTACCCTTCAAAGACAGTAGACTGTTATTTCTTCTTAAAGGGTGTATGCAGAGCTGGAGAGTCATGTAGATTCCGCCATCCTGGGCCTTCATCTAGAGTTGCTGATCGGGACGCTCAGATCTTAAGAGGGGAGCAATGTAGCAAAAGAATGAGTCACCGGCCGCAAGTAGCAGCTCCAAACGGTTCGATCTCGAGAACTTTCTGGCAAAATAGCGATATACGTGGAATCGGAGGAGAAAGACGCGCGGTGGGTGGAAGGTCAAACGATAGCCAGAGGTGGCGTAGCCTGGAATGATCGAAAATAACAACTACAGTATTTAACGATACGGATTTTGTAAATAAGTTAGTGTGTAATATAAATTCATCTGTAACTTGTATAAATAAATTCTTATAAACAAACCGAGAGTATTATTTTAACCGTAATTACGTTATAATTTTCTTAGTGGCTCAACCATTTATACCTTATAATCAGCACTGATCATGGAATTATCATTCCGAAAACGTTTTGTGATGTAACCCGAAAGGGTGTTTTAATAAATATCCCTTTTACAAAAGGTTCTTTAATAATTTGTTGTGATTTACGGTATTTAGTCGACTACGGTACATTTCCTTGTTGATTTTATGAATAAATATATTTTTTAATTAATTCTGTTATTTGGTATATAAATAAAATTAATCTTTAACGTTATTACTTAATATCAAAGACGCCAAAATGATATGCCGTTGGCTCGTTGATCTTCCCAAACAAATTCTTTGAAGAATGAATTATGAATAAGGATCTAAAACAAAGGATGAGAACAAGAGACAAAACTCGAAAATTCGATCAATAACTGCGGTTGGATTGTTAGACTGTTTCCATTATTTTGATAAGAGGTGCTCTCTATAGATGCTTTTGTGAAAAAGCACTAACAATAATTATTAACAACATAAATATGAACTTGGGAGTCATAGAGAAATTCAGAATTAAATGATTTATTAATATAATATTTTTGGAACATGTATTTACCGTATCACCACTTACTAAGAAACTAGAATATTTTACAGGGTTAATGTAACTCATCAGATTTTGTGTTCCTAGTTGAACTGTTCAAATTGTGCATTTCTTAATTATTTTTAAAATTAAACTATATCTTAGACGTTGATACTTATTTTTAATCACATAAACGTAAAAAAATGAATTTGATCTATTTTAAAGTCTATAAAATGAAAAAATGCCCAAAAACTCCCCTAAAAACTAGTCTTTCGAATTCTCAGATAAGCAAAATGTCCTCATAAGCAGAATTAAATTTTTTAATTTATTACATTATATCTGATTAAAAAATAAGACGCCATTTTGACGTTCCGCTTCTCTGCTATCCCGATCAAAGAACAATCTGACCCCAAAAAAAATAAAGGAAGGATGAAAATTTGCGAATGGGTAGTTGAAATTGTCTATTATTATATAAGAAAAAGTTTAAAATTGTACAACCTCTCCATTTTTCAAAAATGGAGGGAATACCCCCCTCTCGAAGGTGAAAAATATACATTCAAAATAAGTCCGGAATTAGATAAAATGACTAATTCTAAACAACTTTTGTTTTACAGAGATTTTCCCTAATATTTTCGAGTTATTTGCTAGTGAAAATGTTCATTTTTAACAGAAAAAAAAAACATGTTTTTAGACGGTTTTTTATAGATAACTCAAAAAGTAAGTATTTCAGTGAAAAAAATATTCTTAGCAAAATTATAGCTTATAAAAACTAAAAAAATTGTGTATGCTTGAGGTCTGTAGACCCAGTAGAAGCAAAGTTCTCGCTAATGAAAAGTAGGTTCTTCTTCATCAAATTCCAAATCGAAGATTTCAATGTGAAATATCCCAAAAACGAAGCACTTTTCGGTTTAACTTTTTTAAAGTATTTAAAAAATGGTTTGTTTTTGTTTTTTAAAAAAACATTTAACATTAAAATTAAGTGAGTTACGCTCAAAATATTGTTGGTCCCCTTTATTTTTTGGTAAAAAAATCGAAAAAATTACCCCAGAATTAGCATCACAAATAGATATTATCATTACCACTTCACAAGTTACTTTGCTTATGTATTATATATATGATCTGTAAGTTTGATCGGTTCAAAGTGCTTATTTTTGAAAAAGCTGTAGTTTAAATGGCTTGAACGAGAAATTCATCACGAGTTTAGGCAAATTTTGAACAGCCATAAAAGCAAAACGTACATTTTATTACTCTTTAAGATTTTTGGTATTACTAATAATTTTTAAGTTAATTCCATGAACAATTCCATTTTTTTTTCAAAATAAAAAAATTGTTTTATTTTAAACCTATTTTTTTTTCAAAACTGAGCACTTTGAAACAATGAAACTTATAGATAATATAAACAATACATAATTAAAGTAAGTTCTGAAGCGATAACGATTAATTTTATTTGGGAAGCTAATTAGGGGATGATCTTTGCGATTTTTGTACCAAAAAATAAAAGGGACCAACAATATTTTGAACGTAACTCACTTATTTTTAATGTTAGAATTTTTTTTTAAAAGCAATTTTTGATTACTAAAAGCATATTAAAAATGAAATAAATGAATATAAAAAATTAGAGATTAAGGAGATTATATGAAGTACGTTCAGCATGATGATTTAGATGTTAGATGAAAAGAGATATAAGAGATAGAGGATAACAAAAGAGGGTGCCAACGAGTTTTTAACGAAGAAAACAGGTAAAACAAGTAGAAAGAAGATTATTACTAATGAAATATATAAAAAAATAAAGTAAAATAATTATTTAAAATTAAAATAGCAAAGATGTGAGGTTTGTAACGTTACAAACTCAAACTTTTTTAAATTTGTGTAACCTTATTTAGCCATTGACAATACCTACGTGTTTTTGAATAAGAATAGCCACGAACATGGGTATTGTAATTTAAATAAATGTCTGCGTTATGTTCATTTTCATGCAAGTCGTTCTTGAAATGAAAGCTTTAAATTGTCAGGAACAGGGGACAAAAGTTTCTAATAAACTCCAGTCAACTCCGCATTGAAAACATTTCATTATACGACCGTTCATACATTGCAGCCGACTCTATTAAAATACTCATTTTGTCCGTTATTGAATTTAATTGATTCAAAATTATATAATTATTAATTTTAACTATATTTGTTTGCTTTGCATTAAAATTTATTTTTGGTATATTCTCTTGTGATTTAAATTATAATTTTAAATTGTTTCATTATATTTTTATTTTGCATCTATTGATATTTGTCAAAGCACATTGTAAAATGGAATTGGACATTATTAATAATAAATACAGTATGGTGCAAATGAAAGGAATAAATTCGTTATTTCGTCACCCGGTGACTTTTAAATCCTGAAACAGGTCGATTTTTATTTTCAACGAAAACATTTCGTTTATAAATTCGCAAAAGTGTGTGTTATTGCGTTGCCGCTCCTGCAATACTCAGATCAGATTTATCGATGGATTCGTATGTAGTTTTTTCTTCTGAATCCAAATCTGAAAACGGCATTTCGATATTTCTAACCGTCTTCGAGATAATCGACCCCAAAGTGTAAAATGTGACGTCACAATCGGGTTATTTTCTTCCGACACACTACACGAACACGTCCAGCTGAAATCGTTGCTATTAAGTAGGCTAATTTTTTAATTTCGATTTGTTAAGCAAAGCATAATAGGTTATTTACATTTGAGTTTGACACTTCGTGAATGTCAAACTAAATTTTAAATTAAGTATTAATAAAGCATTAATGACATTTATAATGACATATATAAAATAAATAAGATGTTCAAAAATACAATTTGAGTATATCTTAAAAGCAATAATTTATTAACAGCTTCAAAAAGGTTTATACGAGTATCCGGCCTCCCCTTTATGATAAGTGGACTGTTCCAGTTGCTATGAAATTAAAATATAGTCGGTTCGCTAAACTCTACACAACTGGCTAGTGATTTTAGTAGGTGTTTTTTTTGTTTTTGCGAATTTTGCCAAAATTGACAAAATTACTAATTATTTAGTAATTATTAACTAATTAGTAATAATTTTTTTGCCAAATTGGCAAAATTATTGACTAAAATCACTAACCAGTTATGTCTGAGTTTAGTGAACCGACAGTATATGAAAGAATATTGTTTGGTATAAACAATTATGGTCTGATATTATGTGCGATTACATCTTTCTAATGGAAAAAAATATTCGAAGATTTTTCTCAAATTATGGATACCAGCAACATTTTCATTTATAACTCTTTTATTTATAATTTGACGAAGAAAAGTTATTCTTCATAAAAAGCTCTTCATGTTCTAAGATTTTTGATGCAACCATCATATGTAAAATTTTATTAATTTTATACGAGGTATATAAAAAATATGAATTTCGATCAAGAGTGAACTGCGTTTATATTAGAATGATATAATTGCACATTAAAACATAATTATTAATTCTAAACTACTTTTCATAATAGCAATTTTCCATTTTATGAATTAAAATACGTAAATAAATAAAGTTTTCGTTATGATAATGCTCGCATTTTCAGCTTGTTAAATTATAATTTTTTGGCTCATCTATCATACTAGTGACTTCATCCATCTAGGCGTGATGACGTAATCGATAATTTTTTTAAATATAAATGGAGGTCGTGTGCCAGCTCATTTGGAAGTCTGTTCAATACTCTGTTCAGTAATATAAATATTAACATAACTAAAATGAAATAATCGTTTCGTTTTGATTCAATTCGAGTCTCTTGCAATCCTCTGACACCGATGTTTCGGAATCTATTCCTTTTCAAAGAGGCTTCGCAAGAAGACTGATTTGGATCAAAACGAAACGAGAAGATGGTGCAAATATTAAAATATTTACAACAAAGTATGGTTAAACTGACCTCTAGTGGGAACGATGAAATGATTGAAAAAGAATTTCGACAACGAATCAAGTTTTTTTATTTGTTTTTAAATACAATCTGTTTCATCACAAAAAAAGTAACACTAAGCATTTTTGTTGAACGAACAAATGTGAGAGGAGTTTTAGTCCAATGACTAACAACTCCTAGTAGGTTTGTTACCAATAACTACACTAAGTCACATATTTTAACTTAAAACCTTAAAACACTTATGTTCTAAATGGCAAGTCAAGAGGAGTTCTAATTTTCAGTCTATTTAGTTGTGTAGAGTTGTCCAATAAATTTACTGCTAATTCGTTGGGGTGCTTTTCCAGTCGTTTGAAATATTTATTACTGCATTTGATGATCATCTGCTTCACTGTCTCGATCTTCAAGTCCCTGTAAATTTCTGCATTTGGAATGAACCACGGTGCATTTGTGATAGCTCGAAGAACCTTGGATTGAAACCACTCCAGTATTGCCTTGCTGTCTGCTGCAGTTCCCCACAGTTCAATCCCGTATGTCCAGATAAGCCGGATGATTGCTTTATACACTAATATTTTGTTAGATAGAGATAAGGTGAATTTTCGACCGAGTAACCAGTAGTACTTTTTGTATTTTATTCCTAATTGCTTCCTCTTCGTCCAGATGTGTGTTTTCCATGTTAGCCCCTTGTCAAGGTGTAATCCGAGATATTTTACAGTATCATTTTTAGGAATATTCTTGTTATGCATTAGGATATTCGGTGTTTCTTTGTGACATTTAGTGAATACTACATTAACTGATTTTGTTTCGTTGATCTTTATCTTCCATTTCTTAGCCCATATTTCAATCAGATATATCTTTTGTTGCAATATTTCAGCTGTCTGTATGGGATCTGGGTTTTTTACCAGAATTGCAGTGTCATTTGCGAATGTTGCTACTGTAGATTCTTCTCCAGTTGGGAAATCAGCTGTAAAGATTGTGTAGAGAATTGGTCCCAAGACGCTGCCTTGCGGGACCCCAGCATTTATGTTGTGAATTTCAGACACACTTTCTTCGTATCTTGTGTAAAATAGCCTTTCTTCGAGATATGATTTTAGTATTGTATTAGCGGCTGAGAGATTTCTTTCTTCAGTTTGAATAACAATCCTGGATGCCAGACCTTGTCAAATGCTTGACTTACATCCAGGAAAATGGCATTGCAATAGCTCTTTTCCAGGAAGGCTGATTGTATCTTTCCTACCACCCTATGCACTTGTTCAGTTGTGCCGTGGTTTTGGCGAAAACCGAACTGATGATTTGGTATAACATTGTTTGTCTGTATATCAATAATTAGTCTACTTGCAATTATTTTCTCTGCAACTTTGGACATAATTGGTAATAAGCTAATGGGTCGGTAGGATGTAATTTCATGTGGAGGTTTTCCTGGTTTTGGAATCGTTATGATTTCTGCTAACTTCCATTGTGCAGGAAAGTAGCCTGTTTTTAGTATCGAGTTAATGATCTGTGTTAAACTTACTATTCCTTTTCTAGGTAGGTTATTTAATATGTTGGCCGTTATCAGATTATGTTCAGGTGACTTCTTTTTATTGAGGTTTTTTATTAGACCTTTTGCTTCATTAGTAGTTGCCCATTTGGGTGGTAGATTCATCTGATTAGGACTATCTAAATATTCATATGTGTCGTCATCTTCATTGGCTCTGTTTGTTAGTGGCTGAAATACCTTTTCTAGATGTTTTGCGAAAGCGTCTGCTTTTCCTGATCTGTCTTTAACCATTTTAAATCTTCTGTTCTGATGGGTGGAATTTGGTTTTGTGGCTGCTTTATCTTATTTGTGGCCTTCCATAATGAGTAATCGCTGTCTGAATTAGGTGACAGATTTTCTCGGTAATATTGAAAATTGGCGTTACTATGTTGTTTTAGTAGTTTTTTTATTTTTCTACACATTCTGTTTAATTCTGTTTTGTCTTGAGGTGAACGAGTTTGCTGCCATTTTTTACGAAGTTTTCGTTTTTCTAATATTTTTGTTCTTATTATTGTTGGACAATCGTTATAGAACTGTTTTCGTTCAAAATTTTGTTTTGTAGATTCGCATGCAGGTTCGTGTATATTATATGTTTATATATATGTTTTGTTAGTGTTTATATTGCTTTTTCTATATCTTGTGGTTGTTTTAGTGGGATTTTTAGGTCTATTTGTCCTTGTAGGATTGAAAATATTCCAGTCTGTTGTTTTATTCGTTAGTCTTGGAGGTGGACATTTTCCTGATGGATTTGTCATTATTGCTGCAATAATTGGTGAATAATCTGACGATAGGTCTTCATTAGGTTATGTGTACTAGGTACTATGTTCTAGGTATTCTTTTGGTATTCCTTTATATATAAAGAAGTCAAGCAGATCAGGCACTCTATTTCGATCGGTTGGCCAGTAAGTTGGTTTGAAGGTGGAGAGATATTGTAGTTGCATTTCTTTCACCACATCGTATAGGACTCTACCTCTTCCCGGGGGAATAATTTTGAGCCCCAGTACTTGTGTTTTGAATTGTAGTCCCCACCCGCTAAGAACCTGGGACCTAATGATTTAAAAAGTGTTTCAAATCCGTTCTTGTTTGGTTGATAATTTGGCGGACAATAAACTGCTGAAATGCAAAGTGGGTCAAAATTGTCTTCTATGCCAATTAAGGCTGCTTGCAGGAAGTCTTTTTCGATTTTCGGTACCTAGTTCATGATGTGTAAGATTATTCCTAACTATGATTGCTGCTCCGCCTCTGGGATCTCTTTCTGCGTCAGGGTGTGCTGCGTTGTAGACCTTATACGAGGTGATTTTAAATTGTGCACTGGCGAATAAGTGCGTCAATCAACGAATCAAGTAATCTGTTAACCGAGGTACTCAGTACCAAACGGCGACGCTAGGAAAATATTCCAACAAACATCGCAGATTACCCATATAAAACGCTGTCATTTTGTACTCTAATACAGAGTATGCTATAACAATATTGAAAATAATCGTTTCGTTTTGATTCAATTCGAGTCGCTCGAGAATCTAGAGACTTGAATTGACTCATCTTGGAAGATGATTAAGCGCCCAATTATATTGAACCTAAGCTAATCTAACCTGAATGAAGAGAATAACAAAAAAAAATGAACCACAATAGAAGAACATGAAAGAATTTGATTGAGATGAAAGAATTTGGTTGAGATGAAAGAATTTGATTGAGTTTGAGATTTGGGAGAGAAATCAAGCAAAGAACGATAAACAGAGAAGACTGTAGAGAACTTGGAGATGCAATTTTAATGGACTAACAAAACAATAATTCTCTTATACAATCATCACTAATCATTTACCTTCGCCGTTTGGCTAAGAAACGCAAAAATGCGCCCAATGCTCCATATGAAACGCTGGTAACAGAAATAGATAGAAATAGAGGTAATGGATTTTGACAAGAGCTATGACCTTGAAAATAGCACGTAAACTTGTGTACTGCATCGGCATGTATACCATAAATACCATAAATACCTCTACCATAAATACTTCTCATTAGTAACAGTCGGAAAACGTTCAAAGGCAACTTAATATTTTGTTTTCAGCCAGTGAGCCGAAAAATTGTACTAATCAACTGTATTAACAACGGCAAGCACGAAATAGCTATTTGTATAACAAGGGAGGAAAGTGCTACTTTTCCTCCCAAGAATGAAGTTTACTGCCCGAGGGCAGCGTGTAGCGGAGGGCAGTAATCATTCAAGGGAGGAAAAGGCACTTTACTCCCATGTTATACATATGGTTTTTCCACCTTACTCAAATAACAAGTAATTTTTTGATTTTTACTTAATTTATTTATGTAACTAACCAACAAAATTTATTAGAACTAGAACTAACAAGTAGGTACAATATAACTGTCAACTGTCAAATATAAGTCAAATTATTAATGTAAACATTGTTAAATCAGAATAACAATTTACTGTTTTTTACCATTCTGCAAAATACAGAGTGTTTTTGAATAAACGTTAAAATGTATAAATACTTACGTAATAAAAAATAGATATTCTACAGGGCGTCAATAAGTTATATTTCATGAATGAAATACCATGACGTCACTTTTACTTTTCCTCCCTAGGGAGGAAAAATATTTTCCTCCCTAGGGAGGAAAAGTACAACTTTTTCTCCCTAAAATCAGGTCCGGAAAAGTATACTTTCGGTAGAGGTAGGTGGAAATAGTTATTTTCCTAACAAGTGCAGAAAGTCATTCTTTTCCGCACGCGACTGCAGTTTGCCGAACGACGCGAAGCGGGAGTTCGGCAAGCAGTCGAGTGCGGAAAAGAGACTTTCTGCAAGAGTTAGGAACAATATTTTTTTTGAGAGTCTTTAAAAAATTACCAAATCTTAATCAATTAATTTAATTAATATGAAAATACATACAAAAATTAATTCTCTGACAAGGTTGTCAAAACGAAACTTTCAATATAATTAGTTAGCATGACTACGATCTTGGTTTCCATGACGATGATTCAAAACGTCTGTTATTGTCTACCAATTTGACTTTCGGATTTTACTGCCGTGCTAAACCCAAAGGCGGTAACTGATTTTTTATCGAAAATGAGATTGTTGTATTTCTAGGGTAGAACAGGGTATTTAGAATATATTTACAAAGTTCTTGGAGTCGCAGAAGTATTATAATGGGTATCTAGAATATATTTACAAAGTCTTTGGAGTTGTAGAAGCATTATAATATAATGAAACCTACCTAGAAATACAAAAATCTCATTTTCGATAAAAAATCAGTTACCGCCTTTGGGCTTAACACGGCAGATTATGTCAAAATAATTTTATTTCATCGAATTGTCGCGTTAATTTCATTAAAACAGGAACACAATAAGATATATTTGAAAGAAATTAGTAAATAATATCTAAGTATTAGTTTATTGCATGTATTATAATTACTTTAAGGCCATATTAACATATCTAAATTACCACGCGTGCGGAAAAGTAAAAACCGCGTGCGGAAAAGTAACTTGCGTGCGGAAAAGTAACACGCGTGCGGAAAAGTGAAACTTTCTGAACTAAAATGCGTGCGCGAAAGTAGACATTTTTGCACGCTCGTAGAAAAAATATAGTTCGGTTATTGCACCTTTTTACTATTCTCGCTCCAGATTTAAACGACCTAGAAAATTTGTGATATAAATGAGTCTGTAAATGGAGGCCATAGAAAAAAATTTTGAATCCGTTTTCAACTAATATTTAGTAATTATATTATTTCATTCTTGATTAACTGCTACTGCGGTGTTGCATGGAATTGGCAAAAATTCATGAAACTAATTAGTCCCATTCATGTGATAAAATATTTCTTCGTAAGGATTACCATTTTTCATTATTTTTCCACATGTAGCTTTGTGTAATATCAATAATGAAACGAAATAAAAAAACAAATATACATTCATTATACATGACATTTATGTCACATTGAATTTTTGTCCATTAGACCGAGCAACAAAATTACATCAATAAAGTGTTTACAAAACCGATAACATTTTTATATATAGCTATAAAAATACGTTCGATGCTTTTTGTTTGCGTTTTAGTTATTTTCTGCTATTAATCAATGACAGCCATATTATAGTTAGGTTTAATTATTGGAAGTTATTAATTGCATAATAACTCATTGTCTTAGTGAATGACGCACAGTTTATAAACACTGGATGTAAACAGTATATTATAACTACCACACTAATATCAACGTCAATTACTGCTGGACACACAACAATTATGGGGAACCCAAAACAATCAGTTGATACAGAAACTCAATTATTATAAAAAGGTATTTATTATGCTGTAAAATAGAGTACCTTCTTAAATCTTTGATAATGTAGGTGGTCGACCGACGCTTCTCTTGGTCGTCATTCCAATCATTTCTTTGTCCATCCTATCTGTCGTTCTAGCTATATTTCCTGCCCACCTCTCTTTTAGTATGACCATTCTTTCCATGACATGAGTCACCTTGGTTTTTCTCCTGATCTCTTCGATCTCTATCTTGTTTCGCAGAGTTATTCCTAACATGGCTAACTCTATTCTTCTGTGTGTGATTCGCAGTTTGTTTTTAGATGCTTATGTTAAAGTAAGTGTTTCGGCTCAGCATGTCAAGACTGAGAGAACGCATTGATCACAAACTTTTCTTCTTCTTCTTCTGTTTACATAATGCCCTAATCTTAAATGAATCAAAGATAAAATATGGTAACCTTTTCACCTTCTACTATGCAGATGAGTCCATTAGTAAAACTTGACAATGGGTCATATCAGTGGTAAATAGCCACTCCATTAAGTTGTTTGGTGTTTACCTAGATTCTAATTTGTCTTGGAGCTCTCACGTTGATTATGTAGTGGGAAGATTGTCTGTGCACTGTTATGTTCTATGGCAACTTAGGAATCTTGTCTCCTTGATATCTTAAAACTTTACTATTTTGCTCATGTACAGTCAATTTTGCAGTATTGCTTAGTTTGTTGGGGAAATTGCTCGCGAATTAATGAGGTGCTTGTTCTTAAAAAAAAATTATTCGTATCATGACATTTAGAAGGCGCTTGGATTCTATCTAGGCGCAGTTGTGTTATTTATGTAAAGTCACATAGATGTAATTTTATTTGCAGAAATGATGTTTGCTTAATGAGTGGCTACAATTTTCATTGCAGAAATGATTTGGTGAACCCTGTTCGCCACTTGACCGTTGTGGGCAAGGGTCCTTACCCAACAGGCGTTCGTTTGTATAATAAATTACCTAATTATGTTAGAGTCAAATATTTATGTATTTAAGATAACAGTTAAGGACATACTTCTGGTAAACACTTTCTATTGGTTAGAGGAATACTTGCAGGCATCTATTTAACAATTTGTATGTTTTTGTGTATATTTTATATATTTTTATGTTAAATATTTTTATGTTAATGCTGGAATCGAATCTTATGATTGTATATATTAATAATATAGGTATGCAAAGTCCACAGATAGTGTGCTACTTTTTTTATAAACAAAATGGCGCCCTAAAATCGTGTTCTTTTCAATTTTTGCTATATAACTCCAAAGATTTCAACTTTACACCAAAAATACTCAAATAAAAATTCACCGCAATTAAATTCTGCATAGAAATGTGTTTTTTCCGATTTACTTCGATGAGAACTTTCCCCGGAAAAAGCGGTTTTTCCAACAAAATCTTTAATTTTCAACTAAACTTTTAGATAAGTAATTGTTAATCAATAATTAAATAACTTGGTAATACAAAAGCGCTTTTCGTATAGATTATAATTCCACAAGCCAATGGAAATTGAACAAACAGTTTAGCAACAATTGAATTGTTAATTAAAAATTTACGGTCGCTATAATAACGACAATAATTATGATGCGTACGAATAGCTAGGATTTTTTCATAAAAAGACACTATACCTATCTAATGTACTTTACGGAATTGAAATTGGACTATTTAAGCGGCCTCAGAAATATTTTCAAATTATAAAGAATTTTTTGGCTTATAAACAAATAGAATATCTCGGGAAATAATAAACTAAATTAAATTATAAAAACGGTATTCGAAAAAAGCGGCAGCACGCTTGTTTTAAAAGAAAAAACGTTTAATTACGATGAGTAGTTCCTAAGATACAATCGGTCAAAGTTGACCGGAATTTACGGAAAAGATATAAACAATAGGATCATAATTTTCAAACCATCACCTTTTCATTTTTGTCGTCTTTCTCCACACCAATTTTCATATCCTTAAAATACTCATAACATATATTATAGGCTATTGATTAAGTACTATAGAAAGGAACTACAACGTTAAAGGGGTTTTATTATTTCATATGGTCATTGAATCTCTATATATGGAAAAACCGCGGAGTGCTACCATTTAAAGGGGTGCGTTTTTGAGAAATGGGTGAACTAGTCCCTGGGCACAGGTTACATTCGGGTGAGTTCTATGCACTTTTGGTACAAACATGTCTACATAAAAATTGTTTCTGGTTAAATTTGCTATCTAAATATTACTTTTTAAAGTCAAAGATACTTTTTTTTACAAAAATATATTCAAAAGAAAAAGCACAAAGAAACCCAAAAGAAAGAAATTTTGTTTTTTGTCCCATAACTTTTGTCCACGGGGATATAGGTATAGACATTGCTTCACAGAAAAAAAACTTACATATTTTGTCTTTAAAATGATGTTTCGTAGAGGTCATTAGGATTTAAGGTTTTCGAAATATGATTTTTCAAAGTTCGCCACTCACAGCAATTTTGGGCAATTTTCCTTGTTATTTCGCAAATATTGTTCTGTAACTTTTTTCTACGTAACCTTAGGCATATGCAAAGGTAAATGTAAGAGGAATACAAATTAATTACCTTTAAAATGTTCTACTGTATAATGATGTACGATTCTTTTAAAGAGGTTATCTATTTCAAGACTTTATACTTTTAACGAGTTTTTAGATTTTTCACGATTATTTTTTAAGTTTTCCCTTATAACTTTTTTTTTTCTTCATTTAGGTATACATTATATAATAAAAAAGAAACCTTATTCTTTTTACTTTAAAATGGTGTATTATAAAAAATTCTAGGATAATTTTTGAATAAGATATGCTTTTTCATAATGTAATAAGTACTTGCAACGATTTTTGATTTTAGGATTATTTTTTAATTTCTCGTTATAATTTTTTTATGTGATTGTATGTTATGATTGAATCTTATTTTTTATAGGTAATACTTTGGATCCACTTGACTCGGCCGGAAAAACTTCAAAATATGATTTAATTCCAATATTTACTGTCAAAGCTTTGCTTGAAACCACAAGCTTTGCTTGAAAAAAATAGCATGTAAATGTACCAAAGGATGTACAAAAAACTGCGGTTGTAGGAAGATAGGAATTAGTTGTTCAATATTCTGCAAAGAGTGCATGTGCATGGGTACTAATTGTGGGCACTCTAAGATAACTGAAATGTCAGAGGAAGATATTGAAACTAATGCTAACGAAGAGATGGACTTTGATTTTGAAAAATTTTTAAATGTCAACGTTTAAATAATTTTAACTAAAGTGATGTTTTCTAAGACTAATGTTTATATAATTTTTGTAAAATCACTCGGTTTCCATCACATATTTAAATATAGATGATACACCATTTTAAAGAACAGAAAGTAAGCCCTCTGTATTGAGCAATATATAGTATAGTCATGCACAAGGAAAAAAAAGTTATACATAATGAGAAATTTCAAAAATAATCGTAATAAATTTAAAAAATAATATAATTTTTAAATTAGGTATTATATAGTATATAATATATAATATACTATTAAATATATAATATATTATATAGTAATAATATTTGATTTTTATATTATATTATAAAAAATCGTTAAAATTATAGAAACCTTAAAAAACCATAACCTCTTTAAACAAAAGTCGTACAACGTTATACAGTAGACCGTTTTAAAGGTAATTGATTTCTATTCCTATTACGTGTACTATTGCATATACCTAAAGTTACGTAGAAAAAAGTTACAGAACAATATTTGCGAAATAACAAGGAAAATTGGCCAAAATTGCTGTGAGTGGCGAACTTTGAAAAATCATATTTCGAAAACTATAAATCCTAATTAGCTCTACTAAACAATATTTTAAAGAAGAAATATGTAGGTTTTTTTTCTGTAAAACAATGTCTATACCTATATCCTCGTGGACAAAAGTTATAGGACAAAAAACAAAATTTCTTTCTTTTGGGTTTCTTTGTGCTTTTTCTTTTGAATATATTTTTGTAGAAAAAAGTATCACTGACTCTAAAAAAAGATATTTAGATAGGAAATTTAACCAGGAACAATTTTTATGTAGATATGTTTGTACCAAAAGTGCATAGAACTCACGCTAATGTAACCTGTGCCCAGGGACTAATTTACCCATTTCTCAAAAACGCACCCCTCTAAATGGTAGCACTCCGCGGTTTTTTCATATATAGATGTCCATTGACCATATAAAATAATAAAACCCCGTTAAAGTTGTAGTTCCTTTTAGCTATCTTATTTTGAATATAATCAATAGCCTATTATTATAATAAAAACTATCGATAATACTTGTGAAAATTGCCAAAAATAGCAAAATTCCAATCAAAAATTAGGTTGGAGAAAATGTAACCCTCAAAGTTCAAAATCGGTATACGTTAAAAAAATGCATTTTCTCGGCTTCTCATGGAGCAATTTCCTTCATTCTTTTTTTGTTCCCAAGTAATTCGAGTAGAGCCATCGAAGTAACGCATTATTAAATGTCAAACTTGCTTTTGTTTTGTTATAATAAATTAATTTATTTATTTTAACACAAAATTTTAATTTGTTTAAATAAAAATTGTTCAAATAATTATACAGCTTTCAAATGAGAATATTTATGTTTTTAACTTTAAAAGGTACACTTCTAGTAAGTTTATCTAAAAAAAAGCCTACAACTGGAAAAAATATGTAGTTTTCTGTTCTTATAAATAAATTAATCTAGTATAACAAAACAAAAGCAATTTTGACATTTAATAATGCGTTAGTTCGATGGCTCTACTCGAGTTATTAAGGAACAAAAGAAGAATGAAGGAAATTGCTCCATGGGAAGCCGAGAAAATGCATTTTTTTAACGTATACCGATTTTGAACTTTGAGGGTTACATTTTCTCCAACCTAATTTTTGATTTGAATTTTGCTATTTTTGGCAATTTTCACACGTATTATCGATAGTTTTTATTATAATAATATATGTTATGAGTATTTTAAAGATATGAAAATTGGTGTGGAGAAATAGGACAAAAATAAAAAGGTGATGGTTTTGAAAACTATGATCCTATTGTTTATATCCTTGCCGTAAATTCCGGTCAAATTTGACCGACTGTATCTCAGGAACCACTCGTCATAATTAAACGTTTTTTCTTTTAAAAGAAGCATCCTGCCGCTGTCTTTCGAATACCGTTTTTACAATTTAATTTAGTTTAATATTATTTTCTGAGATATTCTATTTGTTTATAAGCCAAAAATTGTTTATAATTTTAAAATATTTCTGAGGCCGCTTAAATAGTCCAATTTCAATTCTGTAAAGTACATTAGATGGGTATAGTGTCTTTTTATGAAAAAATCGTAGTTATTCTTATGCATCATAATTATTGTCGTTATTATAGCGACGGTAAAGTTTTAATTAACAATTCAATTGTTGCTAAATTGTTTATTCAATTTCCATGGGCTTCTGGAATTATAATCTATACAAAAAGGGCTTTTACATTACCAAGTTTTTTAAATATTGATTAACAATTAACTTTTCTAAAATTTTAGTTGAAAATTAAAGATTTTGTTGGAAAAACCAGCTTTTTTCGGGGAAAGTTTTCATCTAACTGAATCGGAAAAAACACGCCTCTGTGCAGAATTTAATTGCGGTCAATTTTTATTTGGGTGTTTTTGGTGGAAAGTGAAAATCTTTGGAGTTATAGAGCAAAAATTGAAAAAAACACGATTTTCGGGCGCCATTTTGTTTATAAAAAAAGTAGCACACTATTTGCGGACTTTGCAGACCTATATTATTAATACATACAATAATAAGATTCGATTCCAGCAATAAAATTGCTGGTAAATAACTTTTCCTTGTATTTTGCTAATTAGCCCAGAGTATGACTGATTGATATGGGCAGCTCACTTTTAAAAGTTTCTCTCAGTTTTCCCTATACTTACAGAATTCGTTTTTGTTTTTGAAGAAATAATCAATTTCGTTCTTTGTGTTTCCATCAGAGCCTTCGCAGTTTTTTCTTTTTATAGAAACTGTTTAACAGAGACTGTTTTCCAAAAGGAAAATTAACAGTTATTTGCCTCTATCATTTCTGCCTTCGCCTCCAAAATTTACAAATATTATTTCAGAAAGGTCTTCTTTAGTAGCTATTTTGGCATTAAACTCTCCACCTATTAATTAAAAGTGGCTAGGATTTCTGGATTGCACAGGATATTTGATTGTAGAATATTTGGACTTATTCGCCTGGATGTCATGTAGCAGGATGATTGAGTGATTTTTAGGAAACTTTTGAATGTTACTTTTCAATTATAGACTTTAAAAAGAAATATCTTTTCGAAGTTCAGCATATTCAAGCCGAACAAAGCAACTTTAGCAAAGTCTTTGGCAACTAAATACAATGGCAAATGTGTTATGTGGCATATTCCCAGTAAAGATAGTAAATTGTGTTAACATGCCACAATAAAATAGCTTTAGAACAATATTATTAATTTATGCTAAAAATTAGTCTAAGCATATTTCCTTTACTTTTTACTAAACTACATTAGTTTTGTAGTTCTTTTTAATTATTTTGAAATAAGTTTTATTATCTACTTTATCATTTTTCATAACGCAAACAAATATTATTTAGTAAATGCAACTACATGTTTTCTAATCGAATAATATTTGTTTACACTTAAATATTGTTTTACATGGAATGTATTGACAATTATTTTGTTAATTAATTTAAATCGCGAGCAGTAGAATAAAGCATGAAATGGTAAGCATGTACTAACAAATTGGCCTATTCATAAATTATCATCTGTTACAAAGAGAACATTTACCTTTTGTTGAAATCTGTTAATTTACAGATAGAAATTAAGCATCCAAGCTCATTGGTATTTTGGAATTCAGCGTGAATCTGTCGCTTGACATCACGACAGCTAAGGCACGATGTGCCTCAGAACGTATTGGGTATATCTACTTTCGCCTAACGACTTATGGTGAAGATATACCCTTTTCATAGGGACCAAAACTCCATACCCTCGGTGGTCCAGGCATCTGCTCCGAAATATTTCGAATAATGAATTTATAGTAATATTAATTAAGCTATTGTACTGCGTATGCATAGCTCTTTAAAATGCACTTATTTAGTTAGCTATGTTAGTACTATATTTTAAATAAAAGTAATATTTGAGCTTTTAAAGATAAGCGGGTCTCTGAACAAAAACAACTATGACTGTGCTAATTTACAGAGAGAAATTTAAAAATATGAAAGAATTAAATAGTTTTTAAGACAAAGTCCGTTCCAATGAAAATTTGACCCCCCAAGAAACTCAGAAACCGAGAGCTTCTTCAAAATAAAAAAAAACACGTCAATTTATAATGGGAGTGGGACTAATTTTCATGCAAAATTCATGTCTCCAAATGTAACCCCCTACTGCCCCGCATCAACCCTCACTTTTTTTAAATAGCAGTTGTGGTCGAGTGGCACATAATTTGAAAAGTAATTTTTTTCTCTACACGTAATATTCTCTTTTCTCTGTTCTCTATGAATTCTTACATAATAAGTTTAAAGATAATTTTGGACGTAACAAATGTATTATAAATTAGTTAAATTCAAAGTTGTCTTTAAAGTTATTCCGCAAATTAAAAAAAAGGTAGCGGTTCATGTAGAGAAATAAAATACTTTTCAAATGATCATTATCATCACGTAGCGCTACAACCCTGAGTGGGTCCTGGCTGACTCTACAACTTTCGTCCAATTTGTTAAGTCTTCCATCAACCTAGGATCAAATGGAATGTTCGTTTTTCGGAGATCTGATTGGATGTTATCTCCCCATCGCATTCTGGGACGCCCAAGTGGTCTTTTGCCTGTATAGGTCTGGATTCTGCGTATGAAAAAAAAGTTGATTAATAGCACGCTGAAAATTTTTTAATAGCTTAAGGGTGTCTAGTCGGACAAACTTTGATGTATGTGAACACTGGAACAGGGGAAGTTTTAATTGTGGAACAGGTTAAAAATTTGGAACGTCAGACTACGAAAACGTCCCATGTATTTTGTCAGACAGAACTTCCAATTAATTTGTTCCCCTTTCATTAAACTGTTCTGCAAAAATCAGACTGCTGTTTATCACCAACTTGGCATTTTAATGAGTGGAACACGTAGAACATGTCAAATGACAGGAATTATGACAGATGGCAAATAGCAGTCTGATTTTTGCATGAGAGTTTAATAAAAGGGTAACAAATCAGTTGAAAGTTCTGTCCGACAAAATACATGGGACGTTTTCGTGGTCTGATGTTCCAAATTTTTAACCTGTTTCACAATTAAAACTTCCCCTGATCCACTGTTCCCATACATCAAAGTTTGTCCGACTAGACAACCTTAAGCTACTAACAAATTTTCAGCTTGTTATTAATCAACTTTTTTTCATACGCGGGATCCAGATCTAGTAGGAATCTCCTCCCATACCAGTTTTACCAGTCTCTCGTTATGAAGTCTGTGCACGTGGCCTGCCCATCTTAGTCGCTGTGATTTAATTTCTTGGACAATATCGGTATCATTGTAGAGTGCTTTTAATTCGATGATGGTTCTGATCCTATACTGGTTTGTGTTAATGTCCGTGGTGAGGTCCGAAAATTTTTAAGTATTTTTCGTTCAAAACGTCTGAGCTTTTCTTCGTTTGATTTGGTCATGGTCCACGTTTCGCATCCATATCTTAGTACAGGTCTGATGATGGATTTATAGATTTTGATCTTGGAACTTCTGGTAAGATTTTTTGATTTTAAAAGCTTATCCAGTGCGAATAGACAGCGACTTGCTGATTTGATTCTTTTTTTATTTCTTCAGTAACATCGTCGTCACCTGTGATTACGGCCCCCAGATACTTAAAACGTTATACTCTTTCGAAATTGAAGGTGCTGATCAGCACATTTTATCCTATCCTCTCTCTTCGTGTCGTTCTATTTATACACATATATTTCGTCTTCTCTTCATTAATCCTTAGCCCTAAACGTCCCTAAACGTCCCTACTTCGCTTGTTACTCCTTCCACCTTGTTGAAAATGGTTTTTGTGGATAGGATGGAGTCTCTAACGAGATCAATGTCATCTGCATAAGCTAGTAATAACTTGGGACCTTGAACCGATAGCAGTTCCATTTTTATTTCGACCGACCTCATGGCTTTCTCTAAAACAAGGTTAAAAGTAGTGGAGATAACGCATCAGCCAGTTTGAGTCCACTGTTGATTTCAAAGCTGTCAGACAGTTTATTATTTACACGTACTTTTGATATTCCACCGTCCATACAGACTTTAGTCATCCGAATGAGTTCTTTCGTATTGAGAACTCCGCCATGTCATTCCATACTTGACTTCTTTCTACTCTATCATATGCCTGTCGGAAGTCTATGACGAGATTGTGTATGGGTCTGTTATACTCCCATTCCTTTTCTAGAAGCTGTCTCAGTGTGAATAATTGATCTATTGTGAATCTGTTTGCCCTAAAACGGCTTGATATTCTCCTAGGCCATTTTCAGCATAGGGGGTTAGTCTACTAAGAGTGATGTTTGAGATGATTTTATATGCCATGTTTGGGAGTGAAATTCCTCTATAATTCGCGCATTTTGTTTTGTCCCCTTTTTTGTGAATGGGCACTATCATGTTTTCCTTCCATCTTGCTGGAATCCTTTCTTCTAACCATATTTGCGTTATTAACTGGTGGATTTGGCGATGTAGTGTAGGGGGGGGGGGGGCGGGTGGTCAAATTTTCGTTGGAATACACTGTAAAATAAAACATGATAGTTTTAAGTATGACAGTAATTTTAAAAATAAAATCTTCAAGGAAAGTCATATGTTAAATCCTAAGAATTATAAAACAAAATATTTAAACAAATACTAAATACTTTCTCAAACAAGTACTATTATCATTAGATTAAATTTCATTATTATGTTAAAATCAGCGGCTTATGAAACATTGCATCCCAAACGTGAATATATCAATGTAATAATAATTCTAATGCAGCCTTTTGGGCGTCGTCCTAGGAAGCAATTAACATTTCATTAAAGCTCTTCGCATTATCGTCTTTGCGCTTACGATATTCAGAAAATATTCGCATGCAAATGCCGGTTTCAAGTGTTTATCCAATAATTTCTCTGGCCCGAACAAATTTCGAATAAATGAGTTTCCCAAGAACTCACTCCATTCAAATTTATTTTCCTTTCTTGGTTCTTCGCTTCGCTTTGGCTGCTGCTTAGCGAAAAAGAGATTTTTTGCTTTCTGCGATTTTCTTGTGTCTCGCCGGGCGTTTTCACTTTAAATAGTTCTAAATAAACAACTAGCGGATATCCCACAGTGTTTTATAGCTTAAACGACAACACACCAAGAGAATAGTTTCTTTAAAATGTAAGGAACAGGAAATATTTTTGTTTCTGGGTTTGGATGTCGTATACTTTAACTTCTGTTAACGAGAATAAAAACGTGATGTATTAAAAAATAATTTATAATGAAAATACTGTTATCTAGATTTATTCCAATTTTTATTAATATATCATGCTGTATTTTTCTTCTTCTTCTTCTTCTTCTTTTTTCTGTGTAGACATGACTCTGATTGTTTTTCAATGTGACTCCAGTAAGATGACATTCCAATATATTCGTGTTCTTCTCCGATCCTCGTACTATTAATTGGGGTATAGTCTCTCACTTACTTACTACTTATTTGTTGTCATTCGGCTTATGAGGTTATTCCATTCTACTCTTCTGTTTTTCACCCAGTTGTTAATGTTTTTCACTTTATATCTATCTATCTTTTCACTATCTTATAGTGTCTTACTATCGATTTTTCGAAGTGTTTTTATCTCTGCCCTTTCTGCATTCTTTTTTTCTTTTACTTCTTTTCCAATATTTTTATTTTTCCATATTGTTTCATTCAGGCAACCTGCGGCTCTGTTTGCTTTATACACCTGCTCTTCCACTTTTGTTTCGAGCTTTCCGTAGCTAGATAGTGTGATTCCTAGATATCTAGATATCATATAACTCCATGACTTGTTCTATCACCCTCCAGCTCTAATTTACACCTTCTTAGATTTGCTGTTATAACCACGCAATTAGCCTTTTTTGGGGAAATTAACATGTTAAATTTTCTAGCGGTTATACTAAATTGGTGCAACATATGTTGTAAATCATCTTAACTTTGATAGATTAGTAATTGCATCGTCTGCATAGCAGATTATTTTAAATTGTTTTTGTCCCAATTTTTTTTGTTCTTACTTTTTTTATTATTTCATCCATGATCAAGATGAACCATAGAGGACTCAGGGTGTCTCCCTGTCCTTTAAGCTAGAAGAAGAGGTAAATGATATACCAAGAAGATTGCAGCAGTAAGTTTATTCTGTAATAATACAGCTAAATAATGGTAAAGCAGTAAAGCACTTCCAAAAAAAATGACAAGAAAACGCTACAATGAGCCTGACGTCATCCCCTAAAAATGTTCCTAAACATGTATCGACCAATATCGCCCTCTCTCTCGTGTCGTTTCCCTATTACTGGGGATCGTAATTTTTTCCAATATTCTTCTCCAGCCCCACATCTCAAAGCCCACAAAGAGCCCAAGTCTCTGCCCCTTATAGAAATATTGAAAATACAAGGGCTTATCTTGATATTTTGAGACATAGATCTGTCTATCAAAACTTTAGTTAGGCTACTCATCTCATTTTTTGCCATACCAATACGTCTCCGAAATTCTGCTTCACAGTTACCATCGTCAGTTAAATTAGACCCGAGATAGACAAATGTGTTTACTATCTGGTATTCCTGTAACATGTTAGTCAATTGAATAGTGTCGAATCTGTCGACCACCATTATTCTTGCCTTAGCTTTATTGATTTTCAGACCAACTTTACTGCTTTATTGCATCAAACATTTCTTGCTCATTTGCTTCTATAAATGTGGTGTCATCAGCAAATCTTAAATTGGATATTCTCTTACCAGCTACTGTTACTCCACCGGCCAATCCTTCTAAAGCCATCCTCATGACATGCTCACCATAAATGTTAAATAAGTCAGGTGACAACACGCATCCTTGTATAACACCTCTCTCGGTGGTCGCGCTCAAATGGAATTATTGACCAACGTCGCACTAAAAGCTCACCCTGTGTGTACTAAAAGCCATCAATTCTTCAGCCCAAGAAGGAGACGAAATATTACTACAAGATGAAGGATGAATCCAGAGATAATAATTCGTTTATATTGCGGTGGATCATAAATGGGCTTTGTGCCCAATATGAACCGTTATAAAATTTTTAATTAAAAAAACAACTTAAAGAAACTCTTTTCTCTCATAGAGAGTGACGCTAATTTTTGATTGACTGCATCTGAGATCTCAAAACAACCTTGACTATAATATAGCCATAGCCACTACAAAAGTTATGTTTATATACTTCTACAAGAAACTAAATTAAAACAGCTGCAAAAATAGTTTCATTATTACGTACACGAATATTTTTATTGCAATTATAAACCAGGAAACTATGCGGACATTTGATGAAAACTTTATTTCTCCTAAGACTCTCATAACAATTTTTCCCATATGTATTTATAGTTGTGATTTGAGTTATAAGAATGGTGGTGAGTAAATATCATAAAACCCTTATTTATGACACCTCTAATATCGTAAGTCTTCGCTTATCAACGAACAGAATGGCTCGTAAATTTGTTGTCCTATAATACAAGGATAAAATGAAAAGGGCAAATTGCCATTAAGGATTTGTTGAAGCAATTACCTTTTTATCGGCCTTGTTGATTGCTGCTGGAAAAGATAAAAACAAATTAATAAAACTTATCATCACTGAAACGACCATTTTGGTAGTAAAAACAAGTATAATATTCCTATCTTAATTCTTTCACTACACATCAACTACACTATAATATACTGATGAAAAATTTATGTTTCATTTTAAATTTTTTTCTGTGAGACTTCGAAACCAATTTAGCAAACCTATGTGTCAAATGATAACTTAAGATCCTATATAATGCAGTCATTACTATGTATCTATTATCTGTCAATTGAGGAATTTCATTTTTGGCATTTCACATTGGCAAAACAACGTTCTCTCACAATCATAAAGTGGTTCCTTGGTGAAACTCGTCTTCTGAAGAGGCGATATTTCAAAAGAGCTCGATTTAAGTACCAGAAAAACAAAAGCCTTAGAAATCTAATAAATTACAAACAATTTAACCCTCGTAAAGCAGTGCTTAGATTCTTACGTAAACAACAGTGCGGGGTGCATTTGCACCCCATCAGTATATCCATTTTTAAACGCTTTTATTTAGTTCAATAGATTGCGTCAAATCTTTGGATGTTAATTTGACTACCTTTTTTTCCATGCAAATGAGTGAAAATTTGCAGACATATTGCAATCGCGGGAACAATACACGAATAGACAACAAAAAATTTTTGTTTCTGTTTATTAATTGTTTAAATAAAAAAAAAACGATTTTAATGGAAAAAGGCCTAAATTCACTTGTTTTTTACAATGTAGAAACTTGAAACTTTTACGGATTGTAGCTAATGATATAACCTATACATAATTTCACTTTTTAAGTTAATTGTTTACGTTCTGCGTCATAAATAAACAATAAAGTTGTAAATTTTGAATACTCATATTATATTTGTTTATACAGTACGATGCAAATGAAAGGAATAAATTCATTATTTCGTAAAAAGGCGACTTTAAGGAAAAATCCCGAAAGAGGTTGATTTTTATTTTTAAATTACGATATTTTGGCGTATATGTCATAATAGTGACGTCATCCATCTGGGCGCGATGACGTAATCGATGATTTTTTTAAATGAGAATAGGGGACATGCGATAGCTCATTTGAAAGGCCATTCAATTATTTATTCAGTAATATAAAAATTTATATAATTATTTGTACAGGGTGTCCAAAAATAATTTTTTAATTAAATTATTTGACAAGAAAGAAGAATGTATGTAATTTATTATTAGACACTTTTCTTTAGTTCAATCGTTTGTGTCAAATATTTAGACGTTAGTTTGACTGCCTCTTCTTCAATGAAAATGAATGAAAATTTGCAGACATATGCATTCGCAGGAACAATACACGAATAGTCAATAATTTTTTTTTATGTTTATTAATTGTTTAAGCAAAAAAAACACGATTTTAATGGAAAATGCTTAAATTCCCTTTTTTTTACAATGAAGAAACTTGAAAGTTTTAGAGATTGTAGCTAGTTATATGAACTATACATAATTTCACTTTTTACGGTAATTGTTTACATTATGCTTCATAAATAAACAATAGAGATTAAATTTTTTTGTCGATTCCGACTAATTTTCATGTTTGTTATTTATGTTAGGTTTTATACATATATTTTAATAAACATGATATATTTTAATGTTTGAAAACTGTTAGACTAAAAATTAGAAAATAAAAAAATAAAAAATTTTTAGGAAACGCTTTAGTTACGAGTGACTAAAATTAAAAATATTATAAAAAAAAAATCAACTAAAAAGCAAAAAATAAAAAAAATAACACATTCGTTAAAGAAAAGCGTGGGGCGCATCTTCATCGAATAAACGGTTTTCGGAATAATTTTTTTTATTTTTTGCTTTTTAGTTGATTTTTTTTATAATATTTTTAATTTTAGTCACTCGTAACTAAAGAAAAGCGTCTCGTAAAATTTTTTGAAGTTATACTTCTTTACGCGCGATATGAGGGTGAATTTTTATATGTTAAAACCTACGATCCGGGCCCATGCGCATTATAACTTTGTTCTGATTGGATGTTCAAATGACATGTCAAAAATTATCCAATATGGCAGCTGTAGCGCAGCTGTGGTTTGGACGGTTGACGGTTTGGTTATGTATGGTTGTTGCGTTTTAAAATTTGTGGGAAGAGAAGCAACAAACAAAGGTTAGTTAATAGTTATACTGCCTTTTTAAATAGTTTTCATATTATATTTTTGAAGTTATACTTCAAAATGTTTTAATTTATGTATGTATCAGTCCAGAAAAGGTGTGGAAAGAATATATTAGTGTTTTTAAATATATTTTTCTACAAACGTGTTAAAAATGCAATTTTTAGGACTCCATAGGAGCGTTAAAAATGCTACTTTAAAGCACTAGTGCTTTAAAATTTTTAAGGCACTGCAGTTAAAAATGAATTGTCAAATTGTGAAACGTCAAAATAATTATATTTCATTTATTAACATTAATATTAATAATATAACTTGCGCAATTTGAAAAAGGTGGTTTAAAAGGTTTTTTATTATAATTTTGTGTCTTTGGATTTGTCTTCCTTGGGGGTAAAATAATAAAACATCTATTTTTATATTTCACTTGTCACCGTGATGTGTAATTATGTATATCTGAAAGGTAAGTAGCATGCGGCTTAATGGCCTTGTTGGTAGAGCATTGGAGCAGAGCTCAAAAAATCGCGAGATTGCGGGTTCAAATCCCGGACTATTCATACTTTTTTCTTTTTTTTTTAATATTTGGCATTGATAAGTTTTGGTTCATTTTTGGTAATTATTGTTAATTTTTTGTATTGTAACTGTTAAGTAGGTATATCTATTTCGTTGAAATTATAATAGAAGTATAACTTCTTACGTGCGTACAAAGTACACACATATTCTTTTTTTTTTTATTTTTTTATTCTATATGTAAACGACGGAAAAATTTATTTTAAAATATAATTAGGACTTGTTTATTATCCCATAAAACAAAATTTTACAAAAAAAGTACTCATTTCTTAAAAAAAAAAATTTCGTTGCAAGACGAGCACATGAAATTGTTCACAGAGTGAGCAACACAAAGAAGTTTTTACACACAATACAGTTAAGCCGGGACTTTCCTTCTTTTTTCTCTGACATAAGTAACACCGACCTTGTTCCTTAGCTCTCTTAGCTCCAGGTGGAACATCAGAAACGTCCAATTCAGGATATGAAATTTTCATCATTTGTACCGTACAGTCATTTTTCCAAAAAAGCACTTGAACGCAAAGAGTTTTAAATGCTGTAATGGGTGGAATGCGTTTAGAATTGAATTTAATGCGAATAAAAAATGGACAAAAATCAAATAAATTTATTTAAAAAGATAGGTGAGGAAAACGAGTTCTGGGGTGCATTCGCACCCCGCACCGCCTTACGAGGGTTAAAGCCAAAGCCAAATGTAATAAAAAGAAAGCAAATAATTATCCTGGCAGGATTACGCACTAAAATTTACAATCCTAGTCAACTTTGGAAAAAAATACGACAAATACAAGGTCGCAAAGCTTAAAATTAAATTAGTCGTTTAACATCAGCTGGTATAGAGATTACTTCACATGAACTCATTGAGCTTTATGCATAATTTAATTATAACTGAGGGGATCAGATTCTAAGGGGTACAGGTGATAAAATGATTTAGTTGAGAAAAACGAAATCAAAGTTAAATTTATATAGTAAATTCTACATCGAATTAATCAGTTATTAGTCTGGGCACATTATCGGAGAATAGGCCATTTTTGGGAAAAGTTATTTACCAGCAACATTTTATTGCTGGAATCGAATCTTATGATTTTATATATTAATAATATAGGTATGCAAAGTCCGGAGATAGTGTGCTACTTTTTTTTTTGAACAAAATGGCGCCCGAAAATCGTGTTTTTTTCAATTTTTGCTCTATAACTCCAAATATTTTAACTTTACATTAAAAACACCAAAATAAAAATTCACCGTAATTACATTCTGCATAGAGACGTGTTTTTCCGATTAACTTCGATGAAAATTTTCAAATGCCGGTTTTTCCAACAAAATCTTTAATTTTCAACTAAAATTTTAGATAAGTAATTGTTTATCAATAATTAAATAACTTGGTAGCATTAAAGCTCTTTTTGTATAGATTATAATTCCAGAAGCCGATTGAAATTAAATAAGGGATTTAGCAACAATTGAATTGTTAATTAAAAATTAACGGTGGCTATAATAACCACAATAATTATGATACATAAGAATAACTATGATTTTTGGATAAAAGGATACTGTATCTATCTAATGTACTTTGCAGAATTGAAATTGGACTATTTAAGCGGCCTCAGGGATATTTTAAAATTATAAACAATTTTTTGGCTTATAAACAATTAGAATATCTCGGGAAATATTAAATTAAATTAAATCATGAAAACGGTATTGAAAAAAAAGCGGTAGGATGATTCTTTTAAAAGGAAAACGTTTAATTGTGATGAGTGGTTCCTGAGATACAATTGGTCAAAGTTGACCGGCATTTACGGCAAAGATATAAACAATAGGATCATAATTTTCGAACCATCACTTTTTTATTTTTATCTTTCTTCTTCGCACCAACTTTAATATTTTTAAAATAATCATAACATATATATTATTATAATAAAAACTCTCGATATTACGAGTGAAAATTGCCAAAATTAGCAAAATTCCAATCAAAAATTAGGTTGGAGAAAATGTAATTAAAAAACGCATTTTCTCGGCTTCCCATGGAGCAATTTCCTTCATTCTTTATTTGTTCCCAAGTAACTCGAGTAGAGCCACCTAACTAACGCATTATTAGATGTCAAAGTTGCTTTTGTTTTGTTATAATAAATTAATTACTTTTTTATAACAAAATTTTTAATTTGTTTAAATAAAGATTGTTTCAATAGCTATATAGATAGGGTTACCATAATTTGTTAAGGCCAAATCCGGACAGGGGTAGTCAAAGGGGTTGTAGAAAATGTAAAATGTGAATTTGACTGTGTTGCTACCTCTACATTGTACATATATGCGAAATGCATATGGCACAATTAAAAGTACAGCTGGTTCGCCAAAATATGCAACTAACATTGAAAATCTCTGCCAGTTTAAAATACATATACACCTATGTTTCAACATACTTTAGACCTAGAAAATAATATAACATTACGATTATTGTCTGCTCGTGCGCTGTTGACAAGCAGTGCAACCAACTTAACTAGGTGCTGCGCAGAATGAAATTTCCCACCGTTGGGTTAAGAGTTTTCCATTTTTTTAGTAAAAAAAATCCTGATATTTCTCATATCCGGACGCCAATCCGGACATGTCTTTCAAATCCGGACTGTCCGGACGAAATCCGGACGTATGGTAACCCTATATATAGACAAGGCGAAAACGGCGGGTTCGAAGGGAAAAATATTCGCATGAGATTTATTTGCATAATAACATTTGTGAGACATCCCAGAATAAGGTTCAAGAAGTCGCCCACGTGAAAAGTGGGCAAATTTTTTTTTAACAATTTTTTTTAATCAAATTGTCAGAATCAATATTTTTGGCCCAAACAATTTTTTTTTTTAATTTTTTGGACCATTCTGGACAAAAAAAATCTCTTATAATTTTTCTCTAAATTTGATCGTTTTCGACTTATAAGCAATTTAAAATTTAAAAAAAACGAAAAATGACGATTTTCAAGGCTTAATAACTCGGTTAAAAGTTATTACTGTAAAAGTCAATATATGACTAAATCAAAGTTTAAAGCCCCCCTACAAGATCCTGAAGAAATTTTTGTCATTATTTTATTACTAAGCTGTTATTTTTAAGTAATAATAATAAGCGCCTTGGACGTGTGCGGCCGCTGTAAATTCTAAGTGCGAGAGAGAAGCCATTCCAGCAGTCCAATTGTGCATCATGACTTGCACTCACATTTACAGCAGCGTCAATACGATCTAACCGCTCAATGTTATTAATTAAAAATAACAGCTTAGTAGTAAATTAATGACACAGATTTCTTCAGGATCAGGTAGCGGCGACTTTAAACTTTGATTTAGTCACTTTCTGACTTTCATAATAATAATTTTTAACCGAGTTATTAAGTCTTAAAAATGGCCATTTTCACGTTTTTCAAATTTTAAATTGCTTATAACTCGAAAAAGATCAACTTTAGAGAAAAATTATAAGAGACCTTTTTTGTCCAGAATGTTCCAAAAAATCTAAAAAAAATTAGACCGGTCCAAAAATATTGATTTTTGCAATTTGATTAAAAAAAATTGTTAAAAAAAAATTGGCCCACTTTTCACGTGGGCGACTTCTTGAACCTTATTCTGGGATGTCTCACTAATGTGATTATGCAAAAATATCTCATGGGAATATTTTTCCCAATGAACCCGCCGTTTCCGCCGTATCTAATACAGATTTTAAATGAGAATATTTGTGTTTTTAACGTTAAAAGGTACACTTGTAGTATGTTGATCTAAAAAAAAGTCTACAACTGGAAAAAATATGTAGTTTTCTTTCCTTATAAATAAATTATTCTATTATAACAAAATAAACGCAAGTTTGACATTTAGTAATGCGTTAGTTAGATGGCTCTACTCGAGTTACTTGGGAATAAAAAAAGAATGAAGAAAATTGCTACATGGGAAGCCGATAAAATGCATGTTTTTAACGTATACCGATTTTGAACTTAGAGATAACAATTTCTCCAACCTGATTTTTGATTATAATTTTGCTATTTTTGGCAGTTTTCACTCATAATATCGACAGTTTTTATTATAATAATATATGTTATGATTATTTTAAAGATATGAAATTTGGTGTGAAGAAAAAAGATAAAAATAAAAAGGTGACGGTTCGAAAATTATGATCCTATTGTTTATATCTTTGCCGTAAAGGCCGGTCAACTTTGACCAGTTGTATTTCAGGAACCACTCATCACAATTAAACGTTTTTTCTTTTAAAAGAAGCGTCCTGCCGCTTTTTTCCAATACCATTTTCATGATTTAATTTAATTAAATATTTCCCGAGATATTCTAATATCTCGGGAATCTAATATCTTTAATTTTAAAATATTCCTGAGACCGCTTAAATAGTCCAATTTCAATTCTGTAAAGTACATTAGATAGCTACAGTGTCTTTTTATATAAAAATCATATCTTTTTTTATGTATCATAATTATTGTGGGTATTAGAGCGACCGTAAATATTTAATTAACAATTCAGTTGTTTCTAAATTGTTCATTCAATTTTCATCGGCTTCTGGAATTATAATCTATATGAAAAGGGCTTTTATATTACCAAGTTATTTAATTATTTAAACAATTACTTATCTAAAATTTTAGTTGAAAATTAAAGATTTTTTTGGAAAAACCGGCATTTTCCGGGGGAATTTTCGTCGAAGTAAATCGGGAAAAACATGTCTCTATTATGCAGAATTTAATTACGGTGAATTTTTATTTTGGTGTTTTTGGTGTAAAGTTAAAATCTTTGGAGTTATAGAGCAAAAATTGAAAAAAACACGATTTTTGGGCGCCATTTTGTTTATAAAAAAAGTAGCACACTATCTGCGGACTTTGCATACCTATATTATTAATATATACAATCATAAGATTGGATTACAGCAATTAAATTGCTGGTAAATAACTTTTCCTTGTATTTTGCTAATTAGTCCAGAGTATATGGACTTATTTTGAATTCATTTTATACATTTTATTTATCTAATTGTAAAAGCTTTAAGAGCATAGGTTAAGATGGTTTGGTCATGTTCAACGTCGAGAGGTTAATCACCCAATACGAAGAGCAGCCGAATTGCAGATTCCTGGAAGGAGTAAGAGAGGAAGACCAAAGAAGTATGTTGAAGATATGTTGGTAAAAAAAATTAACATTGATATGACCCCAGATAGACTTGTGTGGAGAAATGCAATTAGGGAAGCCGACCCCGCGTAGGGATAAGGCAAAGAGAATGATGATGATGAGTGATCATGAATTGTTTTATTTTATTTAATACTTAACTCAAGTCAAATATTAAGCAAAAAAATTATATCTTCCACTGCACTATATTATCGGATCAGCAAAGTGCACATGCGATAATGTTTCCCAGTGTGATATTAATCACATCCTTTTTGGATGTTATAAAAATAAAACACATTCAGCTATATTTTCTGAAAACCTTGTAAAAAGTAATGTGCAACTTCCAGTAAACATAACCCATCTCATATCACTCAATCAGAAATCAATATTTGAACTCGTATGTAATTATCTATATGCTTCCGGATATATAATTTAGATTTATAACAGTCAAGTTTCAATTCGTAAATATACCATAATATATAATATAACTTAAAATATGATTATATAAACATGCAAAAATCTGTGGCAAATAGACTAGTTTCCATGCCAAACATCACCACCATCATCATCATCACCGCACCATATTAAAATAAATTAGTAGATATCATTTAATACTGAATTACCCCATAGAGCACAAATTAGTATATAGTTTTGCTATAATGCAACTTCAATCTCGTTGTTATAATCACCTGGTAATGGCGTTGTCTGTAATGATGAATATCATAATATCTTGTACTGCTTAGATGATTAAATTTCAGAGATCAAATTATGTAACGTACATACGGTTATGGCATTAGGGTATCGACTTACCTCTGCAACACGAATTAATGATAAATCTCAATTATAACCACGATTAGGGTGCAGTCATAAGGCTGTCGTATACTGTAGCACTGAATTGTTAGAGTTAGGATGGCTTACTCCAAATTATTCAACCAGGAAACAAAGTAAAACTAACATATACTCAGTTGATATAAATTACAGTAAAATCTATCAGTAATTATCACTAAAAACAAACGAAATATTGGCTGTCATACAGGACGTTTCCTTGGAAAACGGAAATATTTGAATGGTGAATAGAGGTCACTGAGTCGGTTCTAGATATGCCAGATTTATTACCCACCGATTTTTATGACTGAGTTACAGGGTTTTTTTTTTATAGATTTTGCTCACTTTTCTGGATCCATAATTTAAGAACCACCTTGTATAGTTTTAGGCACCTGATATTAGGTACACATATGTCTCATTTAGATCCAAAAGCACCTTACTATTAATCACCAGAAAAATCCAGATCCGGATTAACGAAAAATTTTAAATTCAATATGACGTTGAAACAACATCCTGTATTTATTGAAATTTTAAAATCAGTTTTGCACATTTGAAAAGAGCACAAAAATTAAGTTTAATCGTTCACTTCCATTTTTTACGCAGACAATTAATTGCCTTTAATTTTGAAAGTATCTTGAAATTTTTAAAAACTCTGAGATTAAAAAGTAGGTATTAATAATCTAACAATAAAACACTGAAAACGTTTGTTTTCTATACTTTCACAAAATTTATTATAACTAAGTGACTACAGCTGTTTCGGCAGAGTGCCTTTCTCAAGTGTCATAAAATGTGTTTGCCTTTTTAAGTCTTCAACTGAAGAGGTTGAGGAGTGGGGAGCTGTTTGTCTCGAGTTGGTTATTCAAAATTATATCTGTATTTTTTAGTTTATTAATTTCCATAGATTCTAAAAAAGATAGCTTAAGGCCTTTACTTTGAATATGCAGAATTTGAAACTCTTCATTGGAAGAATGATTATGATCTAGAAGGTGAAGTGCGTATGTAGAAGTGTCTGTTTTTCTATTGTTGAATGCCCTTTTGTGTTCTGCTATCCGTTTGTCAAAAGTTCTGCCAGATTGACCGATGTACGTTTTCGGACAGTCACCACAAGTTAGTTTGTACACACCACTCTGTAGTTGCTTTCTCTTTCGGCTTTTATTGTTCTTAATATATTTGCTTAAGTTGTTGTTGGTTCTGAAAGCTTGTGTTATTCCTTTCTTTTTTATGTATCTGGCTATTTTTGTTGTTATCTTGCCAGTATATGTGAGAGAGCAGAAAGTACTGGGTTCTTTCTGTGGTGGTGGATACACTAATTTCAGGGCTTTCTTATGGAGTTTTTGGTTTAAAATTTTGTTAACTGTTTGTTCGTTATGGCCGTTGTATACTGCTATTTGTTTAATGATGTTTAGTTCTATCTCGAAGTTATTTTTTGTCATGGGAATTTCTGTCAGTCTATGTATCGTGCTATGGTAGGCTGCTAATTTGTGTTGTGTAGGATGGGATGATGAATTGTGTACAGTTGTGTCAGTATGGGTAGGTTTATGATATACGGAGAACTCATGTTTGTTGTGTAGTCTGGAAATCGTTACATCTAGAAACATCATTAAACAAATAGCAGTAAACAACGGCTATAACGAACAAACAGTTAACAAAATTTTAAACCAAAAACTCCATAAGAAAGCCCTGAAATTAGTGTATCCACCACCACAGAAAGAACCCAGTACCTTCTGCTCTCTCACAAATACTGGCAAGATAACAACAAAAATTGCCAGATACATAAAAAAGAAAGGAACAACACCAGCTTTCAGAACTAACAACAACTTAAGCAAATATATTAAGAATAATAAAAGCCGAAAGAGAAAGCAACTACAGAGTGGTGTGTACAAACTAAGTTGTGGTGACTGTCCGAAAACGTACATCGGTCAAACTGGCAGAACTTTTGACAAACGGATAGCAGAACACAAAAGGGAATTCAACAATAGAAAAACAGATACTTCTACATACGCACTTCACCTTCTAGATCATAATCATTCTTTCAATGAAGAGTTTCAAATTCTGCATATTCAAAATAAAGGTCTTAAGCTATCTTTTTTAGAATCTATGGAAATTAATAAACTAAAAAATACAGATATAATTCTGAATGACCACCTCGAGACAAACAGCTCCCCACTCCTCAACCTCTTCAGTTGAAGACTTAAAAAGGCAAACACATTGTAAACTATATCACTTGAGAAAGGCACTCTGCCGAAACAGCTGTAGTCACTTAGTTATAATAAATTTTGTGGAAGTATAGAAAAGAAACGTTTTCAGTGTTTTATTGTTAGATAAAATGAACTTCCATCAAATAACGGTCGAATCCATCAATTATTTTCAGGTATTAATAACTTTAAATTATAAATCCACAAGGAAAAAGGTTTCCCTGTAGCTGGATGTATACCATACACAACAAAAGTTTAACTAAAATCCTTTATAAAAGGTTTATAATATATTAAAATTCCCTAAAATGGGCTACCTCACATATACAGAACGTTTTCGCTCCGATTACAGATCATCATCAGTGCTGAACAGGATGCTTACATGATAAGCCACCAAAATTGACAATATTTGGGTAAAAACCCTTTAAATACTTTCAATTTTGGAGTACCTGGAGTACCCTAGAGTGGAATCCACAAGGAAAAAGAAAAAGAGGTCGCCCAGCCCAAACTTGGAGAAGATCCATCATGGACAAGATAAGAGGTCAAGGAAAGTCTTAGAATGAAGTGAATGCCTTAGCGCAAAATAGAACCCGATGGCGCGTTTTAACTGAAGCTCGAGATTTTTTTTTCAATTGTTTTTGTAATATACTTATCTTGGGCGTGTAATTTCTTACTTTCAACTATTATTTCTAGGGTTTTCTGCAGTAACATTACATATCACTTTTAACCGCTTGGGTATTATGTTTACTGTTTTTGTTTGGCAAGTTGGACAACATAATTTGATAATATGGTAAATATAACCCGATCCCTGAGCAAATTTCATTAATGATATTTTAAATAGGTCTTATACTTGAGTTTAAAGGCTGACATTGGTTGAAATGTTTACACATACATACACTCGTACAACCCTAGCCTCGGTGCCCATTGAATATTGGGACCCACGTGTCCGAACATCAAACCGGTACACTCCGTAATGGAATGGTACGTATCTGACCCCCAAGCTGTACTACCAACCCTCACCATCAAAGGATATAACGAATGAGGAGGCGTTGTACTGAACGTTACTTTGGATGCCCTGGATAATTGGACATACTCTGTATTACTTTATGTGGTTAAGCCACCTGATTTTAGGGGTAGCTAGAAGAGCTTTTCTCCCTATTAACGACTTAGTTTATTTACTAATTGACTTTGGATTTGTGTCCAAATATTTACTACGTATATAAACAAAAAAGTTATCGGCATACCGTGTTATAATAATTGCTTTAGGTAAAGCAGCAACCTCACGGCCCAAGATGTTTATATCACAGACATGTTAACAATATACCAGGCTAGGGATATGCCACTCAGTGCATCGGGGTGTAACTCCAATATCAAGTACGGTGGTCTAGCTGTCTTTGTCTGTCGTACGAGTGTGAGCGTATCTACACCAAGAGATGGGAGTAATGAAACGACACGGACACAGAGGCAGGGGCCATCATATGCTAGAGAGAGAAAGCTAAGCGCCAGTGGGGAGAGATAGATAGACCACCGACCCGAACTGCTCCGCGTTACGCTATTTTTCGGACCTTGCCTAATCAATGTGTTATTCTATCTATGATTTTTAAGTATACTTTATGGAAGCATTAATATTGTTTTTTTTTGTTGTCAATCAGTTACAAACAACCGTATAAAACAATTCCATGCAAACCGTGTAACGTATCTAATATGTTTCCTACACGCATTTGTAATTACGCCTTGTTTTATTTCGTAATCAGACAAATAACATCCCCTACATCACGTACTGCAGAGTTTACCCCAACGTCATAGATCACGCATCAAAGTTGTCTGCCTACCGAGCGGGGGTTAGATAGTGTTGGATGAGATCCCATCCGTCGTTATTTAGTGCGTGAACGTTTAAATAAACAAATATTTAATCTTTCTCTGCAGATATAAACTGGAAGCATACGGTCTCTTCTTCCGTGAGTTGTACGCTAAAAATGATTCAGTTAGTTGTAAATTAATTTAGAATTTCAACTGCTTTCCGCTACATATCTCTAACCTTGTTTAAAATTGCAGAATTGTTAAAGCTCAGTAGTTAACTTTCCTAATAAGATTTTATTAATACCCCTATTCTATCCAGTCTAGTGAATTGGTAACATCTACACCAACCATTCATTTCCACTGCTATTATTTTCGATTTGGAAGACCAATAGAACTGCAATTCTACAAGGATTAATATGTATGGTCGGAAAACTAAAGCACATAAGTCAAAAACTATAAATTTTCAGAAATCGAATAAAACTGTATAAAAAAATAATTCAATATTTCTTAAAAATATTTATTGCATTTTATGAGAGTGTGTATAACATCCTTCCTTGTAGCTAAGTATGACTATAAAAAAGTATGGAAAATTGTATTTCCTGACTTATGTTAAAAAGAACACAAGTATATTTATGACTTATGTCTAACAGCAAAACTAGGAATTTTAGTTTGTTACAACACAATATTTTCTTCCATCAATCCATATTAGCTACATTTTCCTTACTAGGCAAATCTATATAAAATTTATGGAAAACATTAATTTGGTATTATTGTTAGTAGAGAAACTAAGTCATCTTTTTGTCTTTTGATACAGTTAAAGGCAATATATTTTGATATAATTGGAATGTTATTAGGTATAAAGGATGAGTGCGGCCCAAAAGATTAACTGTCATCAACACGCTTAACTTCACGCGCAACTTTGATATATCCAAAAAGCATAGGCCCCAAGTTGGATACGACCTATCAAATTCACAGCAACTCGGATACATAATATTAAGAAAAATAAATATTTAGATTATTATAGAAATTGAATCAATGATGTATCAAAATTGCGCGTGAAGTTAGGCGTGTTGATGATAGTTGAGATTTTGGGGGCGACCCATAAAGGATGCCCTCCGTCTTAAATGTATCTTGTGAAAATTTGATTCCATTTGTAAGGTGTCTTTGTAAGATACCATTCTAAATTCCGTATCATAGCGGAGCCACCTTTTGTCCAACCATTTAAACTGCTTTCCATCTACATCTTTATTTCTTAGTACCAAAGTAAAAGTCCAAAAATCCAAAAAGTCAGTATTTCCACAACTTGAAATTTGTTACTGCTGGCCTAATAAGTTGACTCCAGTCATGAGGAAGATATATTTGGATTTCTGTTTTATTTTTTCTTTCTATTATTCCACGAACTGTTTAACTTCTAAATGGCTATGTTCGGGAACCATAAATTGATGGTTGATTCTCTCTACTGTAAGTTATGTACAGCCCACGTAAACATAGAACCCACGCGAGAATTTCTATTCTGACCTCCACAGGTACCAGAGTAAAATATTACACTTTTTGTGTTATTAGGTAGGTTTGTTTGAAGATGTTTAAAGAGACAAGATGCAATCTTATTCGCTCCTTGAGCAGTAGTAGATTCATACCACACATATTTTATCACAAAGCTCTTCTAGTTTTATTGTCATGTACGGTCAAATTGAACGTTCACAATTGACGTTTATAAAAAGCTATATAAGAAGTCAATGATGGAGTCGGTAAACACTGTTGTAAATCACATGTATTGTATGCACTTGTACAAGGAGGTTTGATAGACAAATATTTGATTTAAATTGGTGATTGTTAGTAGGGAAGGCAAATATTTCTTTGATGTACTCTTTTGGTGTAGTGACTTTCTTACGACGGAAGAGACAAGATATGGTTTTCTATTTCCTTCCTTTTGTCCTCGGATATTTTATTTTTAGGTACAGTTGTTCCACCTCTCATCTCTTGGTGTAGATACGCTCACACTCGTACGACAGACAAAGATAGCTAGACCACCGTACTTGATATTGGAGTTACACCCCGATGCACTGAGTGGCATATCCCTAGCCTGGTATATTGTTAACATGTCTGTGATATAAACATCTTGGGCCGTGAGGTTGCTGCTTTACCTAAAGCAATTATTATAACACGGTATGCCGATAACTTTTTTGTTTATATACGTAGTAAATATTTGGACACAAATCCAAAGTCAATTAGTAAATAAACTAAGTCGTTAATAGGGAGAAAAGCTCTTCTAGCTACCCCTAAAATCAGGTGGCTTAACCACATAAAGTAATACAGAGTATGTCCAATTATCCAGGGCATCCAAAGTAACGTTCAGTACAACGCCTCCTCATTCGTTATATCCTTTGATGGTGAGGGTTGGTAGTACAGCTTGGGGGTCAGATACGTACCATTCCATTACGGAGTGTACCGGTTTGATGTTCGGACATGTGGGTCCCAATATCCAATGGTCACCGAGGCTAGGGTTGTACGAGTGTATGTATGTGTAAACATTTCAACCAATGTCAGCCTTTAAACTCAAGTATAAGACCTATTTAAAATATCATTAGTGAAATTTGCTCAGGGATCGGGTTATATTTACCATATTATCAAATTATGTTGTCCAACTTGCCAAACAAAAACAGTAAACATAATACCCAAGCGGTTGAAAGTGATATGTAATGTTACTGCAAAAAACCCTAGAAATAATAGTTGAACGTAAGAAATTACACGCCCAAGATAAGTATATTACAAAAACAATTGAAAAAAAAATCTCGAGCTTCAGTTAAAACGCGCCATCGGGTTCTATTTTGCGCTAAGGCATTCACTTCATTCTAAGACTTTCCTTGACCTCTTATCTTGTCCATGATGGATCTTCTCCAAGTTTGGGCTGGGCGACCTCTTTTTCTTTTTCCTTGTGGATTCCACTCTAGGGTACTCCAGGTACTCCAAAATTGAAAGTATTTAAAGGGTTTTTACCCAAATATTGTCAATTTTGGTGGCTTATCATGTAAGCATCCTGTTCAGCACTGATGATGATCTGTAATCAGAGCGAAAACGTTCTGTATATGTGAGGTAGCCCATTTTAGGGAATTTTAATATATTATAAACCTTTTATAAAGGATTTTAGTTAAACTTTTGTTGTGTATGGTATACATCCAGCTACAGGGAAACCTTTTTCCTTGTGGATTTATAATTTAAAGTTATTAATACCTGAAAATAATTGATGGATTCGACCGTTATTTGATGGAAGTTCATTTTATCTAACAATAAAACACTGAAAACGTTTCTTTTCTATACTTCCACAAAATTTATTATAACTAAGTGACTACAGCTGTTTCGGCAGAGTGCCTTTCTCAAGTGATATAGTTTACAATGTGTTTGCCTTTTTAAGTCTTCAACTGAAGAGGTTGAGGAGTGGGGAGCTGTTTGTCTCGAGGTGGTCATTCAGAATTATATCTGTATTTTTTAGTTTATTAATTTCCATAGATTCTAAAAAAGATAGCTTAAGGCCTTTATTTTGAATATGCAGAATTTGAAACTCTTCATTGAAAGAATGATTATGATCTAGAAGGTGAAGTGCGTATGTAGAAGTATCTGTTTTTCTATTGTTGAATTCCCTTTTGTGTTCTGCTATCCGTTTGTCAAAAGTTCTGCCAGTTTGACCGATGTACGTTTTCGGACAGTCACCACAACTTAGTTTGTACACACCACTCTGTAGTTGCTTTCTCTTTCGGCTTTTATTATTCTTAATATATTTGCTTAAGTTGTTGTTAGTTCTGAAAGCTGGTGTTGTTCCTTTCTTTTTTATGTATCTGGCAATTTTTGTTGTTATCTTGCCAGTATTTGTGAGAGAGCAGAAGGTACTGGGTTCTTTCTGTGGTGGTGGATACACTAATTTCAGGGCTTTCTTATGGAGTTTTTGGTTTAAAATTTTGTTAACTGTTTGTTCGTTATAGCCGTTGTTTACTGCTATTTGTTTAATGATGTTTCTAGATGTAACGATTTCCAGACTACACAACAAACATGAGTTCTCCGTATATCATAAACCTACCCATACTGACACAACTGTACACAATTCATCATCCCATCCTACACAACACAAATTAGCAGCCTACCATAGCATGATACATAGACTGACAGAAATTCCCATGACAAAAAATAACTTCGAGATAGAACTAAACATCATTAAACAAATAGCAGTAAACAACGGCCATAACGAACAAACAGTTAACAAAATTTTAAACCAAAAACTCCATAAGAAAGCCCTGAAATTAGTGTATCCACCACCACAGAAAGAACCCAGTACTTTCTGCTCTCTCACATATACTGGCAAGATAACAACAAAAATAGCCAGATACATAAAAAAGAAAGGAATAACACAAGCTTTCAGAACCAACAACAACTTAAGCAAATATATTAAGAACAATAAAAGCCGAAAGAGAAAGCAACTACAGAGTGGTGTGTACAAACTAACTTGTGGTGACTGTCCGAAAACGTACATCGGTCAATCTGGCAGAAGTTTTGACAAATGGATAGCAGAACACAAAAGGGCATTCAACAATAGAAAAACAGACACTTCTACATACGCACTTCACCTTCTAGATCATAATCATTCTTCCAATGAAGAGTTTCAAATTCTGCATATTCAAAGTAAAGGCCTTAAGCTATCTTTTTTAGAATCTATGGAAATTAATAAACTAAAAAATACAGATATAATTTTGAATAACCAACTCGAGACAAACAGCTCCCCACTCCTCAACCTCTTCAGTTGAAGACTTAAAAAGGCAAACACATTTTATGACACTTGAGAAAGGCACTCTGCCGAAACAGCTGTAGTCACTTAGTTATAATAAATTTTGTGAAAGTATAGAAAACAAACGTTTTCAGTGTTTTATTGTTAGATTATTAATACCTACTTTTTAATCTCAGAGTTTTTAAAAATTTCAAGATACTTTCAAAATTAAAGGCAATTAATTGTCTGCGTAAAAAATGGAAGTGAACGATTAAACTTAATTTTTGTGCTCTTTTCAAATGTGCAAAACTGATTTTAAAATTTCAATAAATACAGGATGTTGTTTCAACGTCATATTGAATTTAAAATTTTTCGTTAATCCGGATCTGGATTTTTCTGGTGATTAATAGTAAGGTGCTTTTGGATCTAAATGAGACATATGTGTACCTAATATCAGGTGCCTAAAACTATACAAGGTGGTTCTTAAATTATGGATCCAGAAAAGTGAGCAAAATCTATAAAAAAAAAAACCCTGTAACTCAGTCATAAAAATCGGTGGGTAATAAATCTGGCATATCTAGAACCGACTCAGTGACCTCTATTCACCATTCAAATATTTCCGTTTTCCAAGGAAACGTCCTGTATGACAGCCAATATTTCGTTTGTTTTTAGTGATAATTACTGATAGATTTTACTGTAATTTATATCAACTGAGTATATGTTAGTTTTACTTTGTTTCCTGGTTGAATAATTTGGAGTAAGCCATCCTAACTCTAACAATTCAGTGCTACAGTATACGACAGCCTTATGACTGCACCCTAATCGTGGTTATAATTGAGATTTATCATTAATTCGTGTTGCAGAGGTAAGTCGATACCCTAATGCCATAACCGTATGTACGTTACATAATTTGATCTCTGAAATTTAATCATCTAAGCAGTACAAGATATTATGATATTCATCATTACAGACAACGCCATAACCAGGTGATTATAACAACGAGATTGAAGTTGCATTATAGCAAAACTATATACTAATTTGTGCTCTATGGGGTAATTCAGTATTAAATGATATCTACTAATCTATTTTAATATGGTGCGGTGATGATGATGATGGTGGTGATGTTTGGCATGGAAACTAGTCTATTTGCCACAGATTTTTGCATGTTTATATAATCATATTTTAAGTTATATTATATATTATGGTATATTTACGAATTGAAACTTGACTGTTATAAATCTAAATTATATATCCGGAAGCGTATAGATAATTACATACGAGTTCAAATATTGATTTCTGATTGAGTGATATGAGATGGGTTATGTTTACTGGAAGTTGCACATTACTTTTTACAAGGTTTTCAGAAAATATAGCTGAATGTGTTTTATTTTTATAACATCCAAAAAGGATGTGATGAATATCACACTGGGAAACATTATCGCATGTGCACTTTGCTGATCCGATAATATAGTGCAGTGGAAGATATAATTTTTTTGCTTAATATTTGACTTGAGTTAAGTATTAAATAAAATAAAACAATTCATGATCACTCATCATCATCATTCTCTTTGCCTTATCCCTACGCGGGGTCGGCTTCCCTAATTGCATTTCTCCACACAAGTCTATCTGGGGTCATATCAATGTTAATTTTCAACAGTCTTATTCGTACCTTCGAATCGATCGCAGGCTATCATTTACAGTGAGAACCGGATTTATCAATTTTTGTTGAATTATTAAAAACTCGTTAAAAATTTAATACTCGTTAAAAATAAAATTTTATAGTCCAGTGAATTTTTAAATAAACAAATTAAATTGGTTCCCCCATTATGGGGGAACAAAGTTCATTAGGGACGTCCTCTCAGACGAAAGACATAGATAGTGTAATGGAAAATAATAGTTTTCAACCTAGTGCTACTTTGCCGATAGAAAAACAAAAGGATATCAAATATTTCAACTTGGTTTCAGATAAGTACAATTTAGATAATATTTGGGTTTATATTGAAAAAATTGGGAATGAAAGTGGTCTGTCCAGATTACATCCTATGTCGATAGGTCACCTACTATTTAAGACCCTGAAACTTACACATATTAAAGAGATAAAAAGCATTGGCCGTAATCGTATAAAAGTTTTGCTGTCATCACGTTTAGAAGCTAATAATCTTGTCAAAAATAAATTATTAGACGCTCAAAATTTAAGAGCTTACATTCCAAATCACTTGTTGGAGGTTAAAGGGCTTGTAAGGGATGTAGACACCCAATTTGACATTAATTATCTTATGGAAAACATTGAATCTACCTCCAAAGTTTTAAATATTTATAGGACAAAGCGTAGAATCCAAAAAGAAGAAAAAATTGAATACGTAGATAAAAAAACTATAGTTGTCACCTTTGAGGGTAATATTTTACCCAACTATATAGGTTTTAATAGAGTCTATTTTCCGGTAGAACAATTTATTGGTAGGGTCGTTCAATGCTATCGATGTTTGAAATTTGGTCACGTGTCAAAGCAGTGTAAAAGTTCCCAGGAATGTTGTATTCAATGTGGGCAAACTAAAACTACTAACCATACTTGCGATAAAGCTATGTATTGTATACATTGTAAAAGTAATGAGCATGTTACGATATCAAAAAGGTGTCCTTTTTATGAAAAACAAAAAAAGATTAAAAGTATAATGATCGAACAAAAGACTACTTTTTTAGAGGCAAAACATTTGTGTGAACAATCATTTTCTGGTGTTATGAATCAAAATTATTTTTCTTTGCTTGAAAATAATGAACAAGAATTTCCTTCGCTTCCAAAAATTAATAAAAATTCTGTCTCCACTCAGCTAGGCCCACAAACCAATAAAGCGCGCTCTCTAATATCTCCTCAATTGAACATGAATAATTCACATGCATCTGTAGGAAAGAAAAGGAAACCAAATTCTCCTATCATACAATCTCCTATTCATAAACCTATCTTTCCCTTTACATTTGGACCTGCCCAGCCTTTACCGGCTAATCCACATAAACCCAATTATAACAAAGTTGAAAATAAAAATCAGTTGACAAAAACTATAACAAATTTTATAATGAACCTCTTAGAACATATTCGTTCAATTGAAGATATAAAAACGTTAGACGATAAGACTATAATTAATGAATTAGAACAGGTTTTAAATACTGTAAACAATAATAGCTTCTAATGGCTGTACAAAATATTTTAAAAATTGGTCAGTGGAATGCTAGATCTATTATGTCAAACAAAAACAGTTTAATGCAATACGTAAACAATAAAAAAATTGATATTTTGCTAATTAGCGAAACATGGTTTAAAAAAGATTCCCATTACAGTTTTAATGGTTATAACCTAATAAGAAGAGATAGGAAGGAAGACCGGTTTGGTGGCGTTGCGATTCTTATCCGTAACACAGTAACCTTCAGTGAACTAAAACTAAATTATAACTTTAATTCTGATATTGAAGTTTGTGGCATCAAAACAAACTTTAAAAATATTGAACTCAATATATTATCTATATACAAACCTCCTAAATGTAAAAGTACAGTATCTGATTGGGCAAATATATTTTCACAGGTCATTGGTTCAGTAGTTATAGGTGGAGATTTCAATGCACATCATACGATTTGGGGATCTAATTATAATGATGCAACTGGAATACAACTTATTAAAACTGCAGATGACTTAAATTTTACAGTAATTAATAATGGAGAACCTACCATTTTAACTAAATCAGATCAAAATAAATCAGCTATTGATGTTACTTTCGTTACAGCTGATCTAGTCAATAAAATTAATTGGTCTATACATACAGACACCTTGGGATCGAATCATTTTATGATCTATATGGAAATTACCGACATTCATTTACCTGAAGAAATTATTCCTAAAAGTAAATGGAATACAAGAAAGGCTAATTGGTCCATGTACGAAATTTCAGCAGAGCAATTTTTCAATAACTATTACCAAATGGAAGATACGTCGGACAAATATAATTTTTTAATTGATTGTATAAATTATGCAGCTCAACTATCAATTCCACAATATAAAGCTTATAAAAACAAAATCAGAAATTCTCCGCCGTGGTGGAATACAAATTGTGATAACATTATCAAGGAAAGAAAAGAAGCACTTTCAAATTATAAGCAAAACCGTAACTTTGAAAATTACTTAAAATGCCAAGAGAGCATGGCTAAAAGTAAAAAAAAATTAAAGGAAATAGCTAAAGAAAGTTGGAAAAACTTTGTCTCAAACTTAAACAAAAACACTCCTTCCTCAACATTATGGAATCAAGCTAGAAAGATCAATAGAAAACCAATTACTAATCCAACATGTCTTAATGATACATTAGTCGATGAAAATTTTGATCAAGTTGCTCCTCCATCAGTCCAATTACTAAAAAGCTACAGCTATGCTTCAAATGAACAAAACCATTTTTTGCTAGAACCGTTTAACATTACAGAATTAGAATATGCTCTCAAAAATCGGAATAACACAAGTCCAGGTTTGGATAATATTAAATATCCCATGATACAACACCTTCCAAAAATAGCTAAACTCTTGCTGCTGGAAATATTCAATGAGATGGTCAAAAATGGGAGTTTAGTTCCTCAATTTCAAGATGTCATTATAATACCAATACTGAAACCAGGTAAAAATCGCAACGTGGCACAATCATATAGACCTATATCTCTTATGTCATGCCTTCTTAAAACAGTCGAACGAATGATAAAACAGAGATTGGAATGGTGGTTAGAAAAAAAGAAATTACTTCCCAACCTTCAATTTGGGTACAGAAAAGGAAGAAGTACTTTAGACGCCCTTTCAACATTAGTGGTAGATATACAAGATACATTTACAGACAACAATTATTTACCTGCAATATGTATGGACATAGAGGGTGCATATGATAGAGTCTGTCTAGATATTTTAGTTGAAAAATTAGTCAAAAATTTCCAAATACCAGCTCAACTAGCAGGAACAATATATAATTTTTACTCATGTAGAAAGATATATCTCAGAGCACATAACAGTAGTCTCATAGGTCCACGATACAATAACTTGGGGCTGCCCCAAGGATCAGTATTGAGCCCTTTGTTGTTTAATTTGTACACTGCTGATCTACATAATAGCCAAATTGAAAACTGCACTTTGAAGATTATACAATATGCTGACGATTTCCTTGTATACTCTTTTTCAAAAAAATTTGATAATTGTATACAAACATTAGGTAAAATGCACAACTTGTCAAACAATTGGTTCCAACAAAATGGATTTGAAATTTCCACAAACAAATCTAGTGTTTGCATTTTCACACGACACAACTTACCAAATATTGATAAATTACAATTAAGCAATCATGAGTATAGTTTTCAAACTTCTATCAAATATTTGGGGATGATACTTGACCGAAAACTAACATGGAAATCACATATTGAGTTTATGCTAAATAAATGTAATCAAGGAATAAATTTTTTAAAAGCAATTTCAAAAACGTGGTGGGGAGCAGATGTTGAAACATCATTACTTTTCTACAAAGCTTATATACGATCAATCATAGATTATGGTTGTGTACTCTATGGCTCTGCATCTGATCGGGTCCTAAGCAGAATCGACGTAACACAAAATACAGTTCTGAGGATTTGTTTAGGTGCTATGAAATCAACTCCAATTAATGCGTTACATGTCGAAGCTTTAGAGATGCCACTGAAATATAGCAGAGAATATCTAAGTAAAAAATTTATTATGAAATTACAACATAAAGATCCTTCCCTTCATATAAAAATAAGCAAATTGAATGAAGCTGATTTGACGAATAAATATTGGACACACAAGAATTCACTTCCACTTTGTGAAGCTTTTCGCAGTATGTCAAACTTTGATGTTACTTCTAATCCAGACGAAATCTTAGACTTTGAAGATTTTCCTTCTTTATTACATTTGCTAAAAGTAATTAAGCCAAGTTATCATGAAAATGCAGCTATCAGTCATAACATCTTAAGAAGTATCTTGGACGTTTTTTCGGAGTCTATAATTATCTACACAGATGCGTCGAAGTCAACGTTTGGCACTGGATGTGCCTTTTATGTCCCATCAAACAATACAGAAAAAATGTATAAAATAAATAATGCTTTCTCAATATTCAGCGCTGAAGCAATTGCAATTTATCAAGCTTTATTATATTTTATGAATACAGAAAATAAGTCTACAGTAATTGTTTCTGACTCACTTTCCGTACTGACAGCTATTCAGACAATAATATTTCCAAGTCATAATTTAAACAACTATATCTTCCAAATTAAAAAAATACTTTATGAAATCTATAAAAAACGAAGAGAAGTGCATTTCCTATGGGTTAAAGCACACATAGGTATCACCTGTAATGAACATGTTGATTTATTAGCAAAAAAAGCCATCACACATGGATCGTTAACCGGACATAAACCTTCTAATTCAGATATATGTGCAATTGTTAAAAATGAAGTTAACGAACAATGGAGACGAACATGGAACGAATCTAGCAAACATAGTTCCTCACAATATGCGATGATTCAACCTAAAGTGCCTACTGAGTACTGGTTTAAAAATTATTCGGTTCCCCGCAGATATATAACTTCCATTATTAGAATAAAATTTGGGCACGCCTGTTATCCTTTTCATTTGGCGAAAATTAACATTTTATCTTCAAATCTATGTCTAGACTGTCAAAAAGAGGGAGACTTAAATCATATATTTTTTGAGTGCTCAAAGTATACTCAACAAACTAATAAACTAATTGAAAATTTATTAAAATATAATATATTCCCACCTCATAATTTATGTTACCTACTTTCTCTAAATAAGAAAAAAATATATGACTGTTTAATGGAATTTATTTGTAAAAGTAAAATCAACCTTTAAGCATTATCCACACATGATTATTTACCTTTGTTTTATCCCATATGTATTTACCTCCTATCCGCGACCTAGTCTAGTTATGTCTAAACGAAATGTCTTGAAGGGTCCCTAGACGAGAAGAAGCAAGTGACCCTGTCTTATTCCTACCTTAACTCCTGAATACAATAATTACAATATTAACAACCACCTTTACGGTAACGTTTCTTTATCTTTCTTATTTTTGTGTTGTTTTATATTTTTGAAATGTTTTTAGTTTTTAAAATATACTTATTGTGACTGGCTGAGTGGCGACAGCCCATGCCAAAAAAGAAAAAAAAAAAAAAAAAAATGTTAATTTTTTTTACCAACATATCTTCATCGGATTTATGAGGACTTTTTAGATTGCATTTATGATGATATTTTGAACAATCCTGCCAATTTTCAGCTTGATGGTAATTATTGTAACCTCACTCCTATTTTTGAGTCTAACTAGACCGGTCAATATTTGCTTTTATTCTGAAATTCTATCTGAAATAGCTGCGATACCACAAGATTAGACCTTTTTATTTTAAATCTGCACGACTCCATTTTAATTTAAAATATTATTTTTGTAGGCAGCTCTAAATCAGCTAAAATTTTTAATCACAAATCCTTCTCTCCTCATACTTTTGTGTCTTTCAGACGCCACCGCTAGGAGCGCCACAGGCGGTCCGTCCTTTTGTCGAAACTTAACTGACGTGAACGCAATAACTGTTGCATAAAAATGAAAAATTTGGTTTTTCTGCCGCTTTAAATGCAATTTCGGTCGACAAGCGTACAAAATAAATAATTATTAGAGGAATTGTCTAGTGACGTTCACAAATTCGACCGAAATTACGCCTGTGTAAATAACGCTATACGAATGGAGGTAACCAATAGGTGAAATTTTTATTTGTTAACTAGTTGGCTCGTTGGAAGCGAAATAGAATTTGATAAACGGGCTTAATTTTAGATGTACCGAGGTTCACATTGTATTTTGTATTGATTTTCTACAGAATATATGTCTCGAGTTTATAAAAATTTTACATTTTTTTTGGATTTTAGCAAACAAAATCATAAGCAATAGTACATCCTTTCACGGTTTTTGCTGTAAATTTTAAACAACCGCTTGGATTGACATGAAATTTGGCATACGCATAGCTAACATGTCAAAGAAAATAAAAGAATGTGTGTGTACTTTGTACGCACGTAAGAAGTTATACTTGTATTATATGATTTAAACGAAATTAATATACTTTTTATTTATATTTTATTTAAATATTAAACTAATTTATACTTACTACTTCTCAAACATTTTTATTAAAACAGTGCCAAAAATTAAAATAATAAATGAATAAAACACACAAACACATTAAAAATGCCACAAACGATTTCTGAATATTCTTCTTCTTCTTCTTCTTCTTCTTCTTCTTCAGCCTGTGTTCGTCCACTGCTGGACATAGGCCTCTTCTGAACATTAATTGTCGGAAAAATTTTTAACTAAATACATATTTTCTGAAAATAAAATTATATAATAAATATACTTACAATCATAAAATTTATAAAAGAAATAAAAAAATAAAAGTTTTTATTGGGATTCGAACCAGCTATCAGCGCGGTTGGTATATTGGGGTTCATTCGCCTTAAACACTTCGCCACGGAGGCAATGTGTCATTATGTGCGAAGATCGACTAACTAAACGGATTAAGCTTTTGACATTTTTAAATTAAATTAAATTATTTTGATTTTGAATTGAAATGATTTAGAATTGAAAAAATATAACAAAACATAGAGTAAGAAAACAATATATTAGGTGAACATTGATAAAAATTTTGATGGTAATCAAATTATGTAAATAAAAGTATTACATACTATGTACTTTGGTAGGTTCAAGTAGGTACCTATGATACATTTACAATTATTACGTACCTGTTGCTTTTAAAACTATTTAAATGTGACTACAATTATAAACTTTTTTGTTTCTGTCCTCACAACAATAAAACTAATATATTATACATTTGTTTACCTTCATATTGAACAATTATTTATTATTGACAGATCATTTCAACACCCAATCAGAGCCCGTATAACGACTAATACCATACTGTCGGTGTGCGCATGCGCGCAGATCAATATAAATTCACCCTCAATCTCAATCGCGCCTAAAGAAGTATAACTTCAAAAAGTGATATGGTGCCGATGTGTGCTTTTGCCCTAGTGGTGAGTTTCGAAAGATAAGTCCCGAAATGGATAAACTGACTAATATTAAGCAACTTTTGTTCTATAGAGTTTTTTCACCAAATCAATACTTTTTGAGTTATTTGCAAGTGAATATGTTCATTTTTCAACAAAATAACCACGTTTTTAAACGGTTTTTCGCAAATAATTGAAACGTAGGCTTTTTGTCGAAAAAATATTCTTACCAATACTGTAGCCTATAAAAAAGTGAGAAAAACGGTGTATATATTAGGTCCTCTATACCTACCAAAAGCAGAGTTATAGCTAATGAAAAATAGGTTCATATTCGAAAAATTCCAAATAGAATAATTCAATGTGAAATATCCAAATAATGAAGCATTCTTGGGGAAAGCACATGACAACTTTTTTAAAGTGTTTAAAAAAACTTTATTTCTGTATTTATAAAAAAAATTTCTAGCATCAAATTTAACCAAGTTACGCTCAAAATAAAGTTGGTATCTTTTGTTTCGGCAAAAAAAATCAGGAACACACCCCCTAATTAGCAACTTAAATGAAATTAATCGTTACCGCTTCACAGGTTACTTTACTTATGTTGTGTTTATATGATCTGTAAGTTTCATCAATTCAAAGTGCTTATTTTTGAAAAAATTTAGTTTTAAAGTAAAATTTAAAAAAAAATTTGTTTTGAAAAAAATGCTTTTTTTCAAAATAACTTAAAAATTGTTAGAGATACCAAAAATCTTAAGCAATAAAAAAAGTCAGCTTTACTTATTTGAATATTTTGTATTGTTTTTCTGTAAACAAATATTGGTTAAGATTCGGTGTTTTCTAAATTTGTATGCACTCGTGATAAGTGACTCGTTCAAGCCCTTTTAACTACAGCTCTTTCAAAAATAAGGACTTTGAACCGATGAAACTTACAGATCATATGATCAATACATTCGCGAGTAAAAAACTTGTGAAGTGGTAACAATTAAATAAAATTAACATGAAGTAAAACTCCCTAGTGTAGTTGGCATATTTAATAAAAATTCTAAAAATATTTAAAAATCCAAACGGATTACGTTCATAACGTTTTCGGACTTATCAGTCCATCATCAGTGAACTCTCTGTCCTTGCTAAATAGCCACAATGCCAAACACTGGTCAAGATGTATGTTCTAACTACATGGCGAAATTTGTAAAATTATTTGGCTTACATTGGATGCCAACGGATTACTACTAGGAACATGATGCTCTACTCCATTAATTAAGAGATTATTTATGAATAGGTCTACATTGAACTACGTTTGGTCTGTCAATTTGGTCTTCACAAAAAAGTAAAAATGAGTTTTGCCCAAAAAAGTGCTTCGCTTTTTGGTTATGGCACGTTAAAATATTCGATTTGGAATTTGACGAATATGAACCTATTTTTCATTAGCTATAACTCTGCTTCTACTAGGTATAGGAACCTAATATATACACCACGTTTTTCCCTTTTTTACGTGCTATATGTTTGATTAGAATTTTTTTCAACCAAATACTTAATTTTTGAGTTATTTGCGAAAAACCGTCTGAAAACGTGGTTATTTTGTAAAAAAAAATTAACATAATCACTCGCAAATAACTCGAAAAGTATTAAATTGGTGAAAAACTATATAGAACAAAAGATACTTAGAGTTGGTCATTTTATCCATTTTCGGACTTATTTAAAACATATTTTTCACCCTCAAAAGGGGGTGAAACTAACCCCTAGGGCAAAAACACACATCACCACAATATCACTTTTTGTCTTTGACTTATTAGCTATGCGTATGCCAAATTTCATGTCAATCCAACCGGTTCTTTAAAATTTAGAGGTTTTGCAATATTTTACCTTTAAAGAACGTAGTAATTTACATTTGGAATGAAGTAGAAAAGACAATTATTGTTGTGCTTTCTTATATAACCTGCTATCTGAAAGTAATAAGTGTGTTTTACACCTTTCTTCCTTATTAATATTAAAATATACCCTAATATACGCTCACTATGTTTGGCTTAACGCCCGTGTTGGTGATGGTACACTACGAATGCTTTTCAAAAGATCTAGTCTGATTTTTATGGTTTACAGAAAATGATATGACGAGCTGATATGAAGGAATCAATAAACCTAAACACATCGACACGGATACATGGAATGTCTATCTAAAGAAGTGTTCCTCTATACACAGAGGAAGAGTAAATGACGTTAGAATCATAACTACCAGATATTTATGGTAAACTAAAGTACAAAAAATATTTGGTAAACTAAAGAACAAAAAAGCTCAGGTAAAGCAGGAAAAATGCTCCTCCATTCTCCATAATAAAGCATAATGGAGAGAAAATGATAAGTAACCAAAATTTAGGTCCACTTTACATAATTGAATGCTTTCTGGTAGACCACAACGCATATTCTATGAATACCATTTTTTTACAATTACAAGACTTTTAACGAGTTCTTTCTGGTTCAGGATTTTCTTTCCGTTTCAGGTACGGTTCTTTTTACATCTAGTAATGGCTCTTTTTTGTGGAGTGGAATATAAAAAGTACAGCAATCAGTTGGTCAAATCCATACAGAAACACGAATAGAATGGATGATATGTAATACTTTGTCACCTAGTAACTGTAGTATTTCTTCTGGTATTCTATCAATTCCTGGGGATTTATTTCTCGTTAGTGATTTAATTGCATCTTCTACTTAGATAGTAGGCTCCCTAGGATAGTCAGAGAGCCACAGAGCCACAGAGTCTCCTTATTTCTATAAAAATTGCTACAATAGTTTCGCCACGCTTCCAATAGTTCAGTATTCTTCGTAATAGTTTTTACATTACCTTTCTTACATATGTATTACAGACCACAGACTGTATTTACTGTATTTACAGACTTTACATAATATTGTATTTCTTACATATGTATTACTTTGTAGATGGTCATTTGTTCCGAAAAAGTTACGGAACAAATGACCATCTAGAAAGTATAAAAACCCTAATAGGGAAAGTAGTGGAATAAAATAAACCTCTAGTTATAGTTTTTATCGATTTTCATAAAGCCTTTGACAGAGTTTTGCTTACCAAAATATTACAGGCGCTTATAGAATGCAGGCTAGATTATAGGTATACAAAATTATTACACAAAATCTACTTACAGGCAACAACCACTGTCAAATTACATACTAATAGTAATCGCATAAAAATAGAACGGGGGGTTAAACAAGGAGACCCAATGTCACCTAAACTTTTTAATACGGTCTTAGAACATGCTTTCAAGAGTTTGGATTGGGTCACAAAGGGAATAAAAATAGATGAAGAATACCTAAACAACTTACGTTTCGTCGATGATATAGTCATAGTAGCTGAGGATCTAGGTATGGCAAGAGAGATGGTACAAGAACTCGTTGTGGCTACAGAAAATGTAGGTTTAAATATAAACATCTCGAAAACACAAATAATGACAAATTTGGTACCCAACCAGAATATCAGTATTGGTGGGAAGGAAATAGAACTCGTAGATAGATATAAATACCTGGGACATGAAATTACGATTGGCAGGGATAACCAGACTCATGAACTGAAGAGAAGAATAGGTCTTGGGTGGGCAGCATTTGGAAAAGAGAGAAACTTTTAAAAGTGAGTTGCCCACATGCCTAAAGAGAAAGGTATTTGATCAGTGCGTCCTCCCAGTCTTGACGTACGGATCAGAAACACTTACCTTAACTTAAGCCTCGGCTATCAAACTAAGAGTCACGCAGAGAATAATGGAGCGGTAAATGTTAGGAATAACTCTGCGAGACAAAATCAGAAACGAAGAAATCAGGAGAAGAACAAAGCTGATTGACGTCATCGAGAGGATAGCCAGGTTGAAGTGAAGATGAGCAGTACACGTAGCCAGAATGACAGATGGGCGATGAACGAAGAGATTATTGGAATGGGGGCCAAGAAAAGACAAAAGAAGCGTCGGTAGACCGCCTACAAGATGAACTGGCGATTTAAGAATGGTAAATAAAAACTGGATGAGAGCGGCGCAGGATAGATGGGTTTGGAAACGAGGGGAGGGGGCCTATGTTTAGCAGTGGACTTTTGAGGCTGGATGATGATGATGATTACAGACCACGCTTTAGATTTAAACTCCCTGGTAAGGGCTTATATCTACCTTTTGAAATGAACCTGTCAGTTCATGTCGATAGCCATGTTCTTCTACTACTCTGCATATTTGGGAGACGTAATGCGCTTTGTCTTTGCGGTATTAATTTTTTATTATTTTGAGAACGCTCTGCATTCATTGTATCTTCCAAATAAAGTTTTGTGTTCTTTTCTCCGTTGAATCACAGTCCAAGTGTCATCAGATATCCTTGGCTTACGGTTTGTGGAAACCGGTAGCCTCTAGTCTTTTATAGTCTAAATTATTTTGAGATAGGTCCAATTGTGTTCAGTCAGGATCACTATTTACTTGATCTAAAAGAGGGTCTCTACTAATATTCGTTGAAATTCATTAATTTTTAAGGTGTTTAAGATCTTTAGAGAAGATCTCGTACCGGTATCGTATCGGAGATCGTACCTTAATATTATAGTCTGGGCTGTTTATCGGAGAATAGGCCATTTTTGGGAAAAGTTATTTACCAGCAATTTTATTGCTGGAATCGAATCTTATGATTGTATATATTAATAATATCGGTATGCAAAGTCCGCAGATAGTGTGCTACTTTTTTTGTAAACAAAATGGCGGCCGAAAATCGTGTTTTTTTTTTAATTTTTGCTCTATAACTACAAAGATTTTAACTTTACACCAAAAACACTCAAATAAAAATTCAGCGCAATTAAATTCTGCATAGAGACGTGTTTTTTCCGATTTACTTAGACGAAAACTTTCTCCCGAAAAAGCGGGTGTTTCCAACAAAATCTTTAATTTTCAACTAAACTTTTAGATAAGTAATTGTTAATCAATAATTAAATAACTTAGTAACGTAAAAGTCCTCTTTATATAGATTATATTTTCAGAAGCCGATGGAAATTGAACAAACAGTTTAGCAACAATTGAATTGTTAATTAGAAATTTACGGTCGCTACAATAACCACAATAATTATCATGCAGAAGAATAACTATGACTTTTTCATAAAAAGAGACTATAGCTATCTAATGTACTTTACAGAATTGAAATTGGACTATTTAGGCGGCCTCAGGAATATTTTAAATTTATAAAGAATTTTTTGGCTTATAAACAAATAGAATATCTCGGGAAATATTAAACTAAATTAAATTGTGAAAGCGGTATTTGAAAATCACCGGCAGGACGCTTCATTTAAAAGAAAAAACGTTTAATTATGATGAGCAGTTCCTGAAATACAATCGGTCAAAGTTGACCGGAATTTACGGCAAAGATATAAACAATAGGATCATAATTTTCAAACCGTCACCTTTTTATTTTTGTTCTCTTTCTTCACACCAATTTTTATATCCTTAAAATACTCATAACATATATTATTATAATAAAAACCATCGATAATACGTGTGAAAATTGCCAAAAATAGCAAAATTCCAATCAAAAATTAGGTTGGAGAAAATGTAACCCTCAAAGTTCAAAATCGGTATACGTTAAAAAATGCATTTTCTCGACTTCCCATGGAGCAATTTCCTTCATTCTTTTTTTGTTCCCAAGTAACTCGAGTAGAGCCATCGAGCTAACGCATTATTAAATGTCAAACTTGCTTTTGCAAAAAGAATGAAGGAAATTGATCCATGGGAAGCCGAGAAAATGCATTTTTTTAACGTATACCGATTTTGAACTTTGGGGGTTACATTTTCTCCAACCTAATTTTTGATTGGAATTTTGCTATTTTTGGCAATTTTCACACGTATTATCGATAGTTTTTATTATAATAATATATATCATGAGTATTTTAAAGATATTAAAATTGGTGTGGAGAAAGAGGACAAAAATAAAAAGGTGAGGGTTTGAAAATTATGATTCTATTCTTTATATCTTTGCCGTAAATTCCGGTCAATTTCGATCGGTTGTATCTCAGGAACCACTCGTCATAATTAAACGTTTTTTCTTTTGAAAGAAGCGTCCTGCCGCTGTTTTTCGAACCCGTGTTGAGCTGGCCCCCCCCACTTGCAAAAATTAAAAAACAAATAGCCCTGATTTATGAGCTATTTATGAGCTCTCATATTCCGCAAACTAAAAATTTTGAGCTCGTTCCACTGAGCAGGAATTTAATACCCTAGTGGGGGGGGCTGAGTCAGCCCCCCCACTACTTAAAAATAGGAATATTGAATCGGTTTTTGCGGCAGAATTACGAGCTATTTATGAGCTCTTGAAATTATATAGTTTCGATTTTTGAGCTCATCCCCTTCACCCCCAAACAACCCTTTAATTGATTTAACTTAAGAGAAAGATGCTGAGAAAACTTAAAATATATCGTATTGCGAATATAATTCCTATAGCTTATATACTCTAAAAATAAACTATTAAATCAAGAGCATTTCGATTATTGAGCTACAACCCCTTCGCCAGAAAACCACCCTATCTTCCCGGCTTAAGAGAAAGTTGTATTTAAAATGCGTTAAACTAATTATTTGGCGACTACATATCATTTAATAATTTATAAGCTTCCAAATTACGCGCATTTAGATCAGTAAATTGCAATTTATTTTGTATAGTGCAGTCACTGAAGGTAAAAATCAACGATTACCTTCAATTTCGGTGAACCTTCATCGATTTTCACGAAAATTGGTCAGTGGTTAGAGGATACGTCAAGAAACAAAGGTGACATGGTACCACCTTGCGCCTTTACCCTGAGGGTGGATACCGCCCGTTCTCGGGGGTAAAAATTATTTTATAAAAAATAAATGCACAAATCAATAAAAGAACAAATTAAAAGCAAAATTTATTATATAAAGTTAATAAAATAAGTCAATACTTTTTAAGTTACTAAAGATCAAAGATTTTAATTATTTGTGAAAAAAATGCATGTTTTGAAAAGGTTTTTTGTAAATCACTGAAAAACTTTAAGTTTTTACAAAAAAGTTAATAGTAGTTTAATTCGTATAGCTTATATTCTAAGAATAAACTCTTAAATCACGCGTCTTTCGATTATAGAGCTACAACCCCTTCGCAAGAAAACGACCCCATATTCCCGGCTTAAGAGAGAGTTGTTCTTAAAATAATTTAAATTAATTATTTGGCGACTACATATCGTTTAATAATTTATGAGTTTGCAAAATATACGCATCTCAATTATTGAATTGCCATTTTCTTTCTATAGTGCAGTCACTGAAGGTAAAAATCAACTAGTACCTTCGATTTCGGTAAATCTCCATTCATTTTCACGAAAATTGGTGAGCGGATTTTGATACTATCAACTTTTTCTGCATCTTATTTTTCATAGGTATTTCTAAGTACTTTGACAAGTATTTAGTACCTAAGTGTTATAAAATGCATCTTTTTCCCGTTATTTAAGCTTGAACTCTTAGATTTTAACAGTCGCGGAAAAAATATACATTTAATTACCAATAACTTACTTTAAATTAACATTAAAGGGTTTTTCAAGTAAGCAATTTATTATATTTTTTATTAGCTTCAATTTTAGTGATGAAAACTTTTTTTGTAAAAACTTACAGTTTTTGAGTCATTTATGAAAAATCGCTCTAAAGCATGCATTTTCTTTCCAAAAATTAAAATATTTGATCTTTAATAACTCAAAAAGTATTGATTTAATTTAATCACATTATATAACAAATTTTGCTTACACTTTGTCCCTCTCTCGATGTGTGGGGTTATTTTTAATATAGTAATTTTCACTCCCGAGAAGGGGTGACATATACCCCAGGCTAAAACCCCAAGTTGTTATTGTCAATTCGTGAAAATAAATGGAGATTTACCGAAATCGAAGGTACTAGTTGATTTTTACCTTCAGTGACTGCACTATAGAAAGAAAATGGCAATTCAATAATTGAGATGCGTATATTTTGCAAACTCATAAATTATTAAACGATATGTAGTCGCCAAATAATTAATTTAAATTATTTTAAGAACAACTCTCTCTTAAGCCGGGAATATGGGGTCGTTTTCTTGCGAAGGGGTTGTAGCTCTATAATCGAAAGACGCGTGATTTAAGAGTTTATTCTTAGAAAATAAGCTATACGAATTAAACTACTATTACCTTTTTTGTAAAAACTTAAAGTTTTACAGTGATTTACAAAAAACCTTTTCAAAACATAAATCTTTGATCTTTAATAACTTAAAAAGTATTGACTTATTTTATTAACTTTATATAATAAATTTTGCTTTTAATTTGTTCTTTTATTGATTTGTGCATTTATTTTTTATAAAATAATTTTCACCCCCGAGAAGGGGCGGTATCCACCCTCAGGGTAAAGGCGCAAGGTGGTACCATGTCACCTTTGTTTCTTGACGTATTCTCTAACTACTGACCAATTTTCGTGAAAATCGATGAAGGTTCACCGAAATTGAAGGTAATCGTTGATTTTTACCTTCAGTGACTGCACTATACAAAATAAATTGCAATCTACTGATCTAAATGCGCGTAATTTGGAAGCTTATAAATTATTAAATGATATGTAGTCGCCAAATAATTAGTTTAATGCATTTTAAGTACAACTTTCTCTTAAGCCGGGAAGATAGGGTGGTTTTCTTGCGAAGGGGTTGTAGCTCAATAATCGAAATGCTCTTGATTTAATAGTTTATTCTTAGAGTATATAAGCTATATGAATTATATCCGCAATACGATATATTTTAAGTTTTCTCAGCATCTTTCTCTTAAGTTAAATCAATTAAAGGGTTGTTTGGGGGTGAAGGGGATGAGCTCAAAAATCGAAACTATATAATTTCAAGAGCTCATAAATAGCTCGTAATTCTGCCGCAAAAACCGATTCAATATTCCTATTTTTAAGTAGTGGGGGGGGGGGCTGACTCAGCCCCCCCCCCACTAGGGTATTAAATTCCTGCTCAGTGGAACGAGCTCAAAATTTTTAGTTTGCGGAATATGAGAGCTCATAAATAGCTCATAAACCAGGGCTATTTGTTTTTTAATTTTTGCAAGTGGGGGGGGCCAGCTCAACACGGGTGTTTTTCGAATACCGTTTTCACAATTTAATTTAGTTTAATATTTTTCGAGATATTCTATTTGTTTATAAGCCAAAAAATTGTTTATAAATTTAAAATATTCCTGAGGCCGCTTAAATAGTCCACTTTCAATTCTATAAAATACATTAGATAGGTATAGTGTCTTTTTATGAAAAAACCATAGTTACTTTTACGCATCATAATTATTGTCGTTATTATAGCGACCGTAAATTTTTAATTAGCAATTCAATTGTTGCTAAACTGTTCATTCAATTTCTATCGGCTTCTGGAATTATTATCTATACGAAAAAGGCTTTTACATTACCAAGATATTTAATTATTGATTAACAAATACTTATACAGTGATGAGCGCACTAATAACCGGCAAAATAACGCAAAAGATGGAAAACATATTAAGTTGTAAGATAAAAAGAGATGAACCTAGTGGAGGTGTTAAATTTAGCGATAGTAACTTATAGATTGACATTATATTGATTGTTTCCCACCTTTAGACGTATCGGACGAATTTGAGAAATGCCACTGTCACAGTGACAGTTTTAGTTGACATACTACTCTGATACGTCTAAAGGTGGGAAACAATAATCAATATAATGTAAATTTATCTGTTACTATCACTAAATTTAACAACTCTACTAGTTTTATTCCTTTTTATCTCACAATTTAATATGTTTTCCATCTTCTGCGCTATTTTGCCGGTTATTAGCACGCTCACCACTGTATAAAATTTTAGTTGAAAATTAAAGATTTTGTTGGAAATACCTGCTTTTTCCGGGGAAACTTTTCGTCAAAGTGAATCGGGAAAAACACGGCTCTATGCAGAATTTGATTGCGGTAAATTTTTATTTGAGTGTTTTTGGTGTAAAGTTAAAATCTTTGGAGTTATAGAGCAAAAATGAAAAAAACACGATTTTCGGGCGCCATTTTGTTTATAAAAAAAGTAGCACACTATCTGCGGACTTTGCATACCTATATTGTTAATACATACAATAATAAGATTCGATTCCAGTAATAAAATTGCTGGTAAATAACTTTTTCCACCTACCTCTACCGAAAGAATACTTTTCCGGACCTGATTGTAGGGAGCAAAGTTGTACTTTTCCTCCCTAGGGAGGAAAATATTTTTCCTCCCTAGGGAGGAAAAGTAAAATTGACGTCATGGTATTTCATTCATGAAATGTAACTTATTGACGCCCTGTACAATATCTATTTTCTATTACGTAAGTTTCTATACATTTTAACGTTTATTTATAAAACACTCTGTATTTTGCAGAATGGTAAAAAATAGTAAATTGTTATTTTGATTTAACAATGTTTACATTATTAATTTGACTTATATTTGACAGTTGACAGTTATATTGTACGTACTTGTTAGTTTTAGTTCTAATAAATTTTGTTGGTTAGTTACATAAATAAATTAAGTAAAAATGAAAACATGACTTGTTATTTGAGGAAGGTGGAAAAACCATATGTATAACATGGGAGTAAAGTGCCTTTTCCTCCCTTAAATGATTACTGCCCTCCGCTACGCGTCGGGCAGTAAACTTCATTCTCGGGAGGAAAAGTAGCCCTTTCCTCCCTTGTTATACAAATAGCTATTCCTTGTATTTTGCTAATTAGCCCAGAGTAGACAGATAAAACTAAAATATTAGCTTTTTGTTATAACCAAGTAACAAAACAAAATATAATTTGTAGGTATTTGATAACAATTTTGGGCATATAAATCAGAACGTCAAAACGAACGTAGCTTAAACTAAAATTGTGCTTAATAGGGAACTTGCATGAAATTTTAAATTAAAAAAAATGTTATAAATCACAACAGAACATAATTTAAAACATGTGTCAAAGATAAAAAAGTTGTTTTTGTGTTCCGTTTGGCCCCTAAAGACGATTCTAAATTCAAATTAAAGCAGCTAGCCCAAAACGCGTCGTGACGTCATATGATTATATGTTTACATTTTACACCAACAAAGTAAACAAAATTGTATTTAATTTTAAGAGGATGGGTACGTATTTTCGGCTGCAAAGCTATTCAAATGGGGATTCATTTTTTTCGAATCCTGAGAAAGCTAATAAGTATTTTTGAAAAATTTAAACGCAGAATAAAAGATTACGTTATTAGTGAGGGCCGAAAGTCCCTGAGAACTTCCATAATGTTTATTTTAATAAGTTAGAGAAGTGAAAAACTAAGAGAAAATTTAGTGTGATTTTTAATTTCAAATATCTTATTTAAAATAAACTTTTTATTTATACCAAGGGACTTTCGGCCCTCGGTAATAATTTAGTCTTTCATTCTGCGTTTAAATTTTTTAAAAGTATTTATTAGTTTTTTCAGGATTCGAAAAAAATGGACACCATGTCCGTGGTAATATTTTCCAAATCTACCTTTGTCTTACAACGCACTCAGTCGAATAGAATATTGTCAGCATATTGTCAGTCAGACCGTGACAATCAGTGACAATTTTAAATATTTGACGTGCCATCGGGAATATTTTGAGTTGTTGATTAAATAATATTGATATATATTGGGTCTATTGAATAAAAAGAAGTATTTGCGTTTACACAAGTATTTACTTAATAGTAATTGAATAAAGTCATTTCTTTAATGCTTTATTTAATTACTATTAAGTAAATACTTAAATACGAGGAAGTAAAAGCAAATACTTCTTTTATTAAATAGACCCAGTGTATTTGTTAAATAAATGATGTAAGATGTGAACTTAATAAAAAGTTATTTATTGTGTATTATTTGCGGAAGATCCAAGCAAAGGCTACATCAGGATAATATGCAGTGATGAGCGTGCTAATAACCGGAAACCGCATTAAGTTGTGAGATAAAAAGGGATGAACCTATTAGAGGTGTTAAATTTAGCGATATTAACTTAAATATAGACAATATATTGATTGTTTCCCACCTTTAGACGTATCGGACGAGTTTGAGAAATGCCACTGTCACAGTGACAGTTTTAGTTGAAATACTTCTCTGAAAGGTTTAAAGGTGGGAATCAATCAATATAATGTAAATGTATATGTTACTATCGCTAATTTTAAAACCTCTACTAGTTTTATTTCTTTTTATCTCACAATTTAATATATTTTCCATCTTTTGCGCTATTTTGCCGGTTATTAGCGCGCTCATCACTTTATTCTCTGATCCAAGTATTTTGTTGTTAAAGATGTTCAAAATTGTAAGCGTTCCATAGTAACAATATATTATTAAAAAATCACTTTAACACTTTTCCTCTTTTCTCGATTGAGTATTAGTTTTTGTTGTACATATAAATTATTACATTCACTGAATAAATAGTTAGTGAAAAAATTATCACATTTATTAACTGAATTAATAATTTGCAATTATACAATAAATAACAGTTATCCAAGAACATTTAAAAGCCATCTCTTTAAGTTAATGATGACATTTTCAAGTAGAATGAGATTCTAGTAATGTTTACATATCCACACCAGTGTGAATTTTACTACAGGTAATTTGCCGTGTAAAGACAGAAAAAATAGGGATAGCCGTAAAATATTTGCGAATTATGTACCCATGGCCTTAAATTAGATATTTAGATTTAGACGTCAGTAGAAAATACAATTATGTGACGTCCAAGTGTTTTTGATCGTTTGAACTATTCATAGAAAACTTGTACTTTTACAAAATGGTTTTATTTTTCATAGTAAACCTTCTTTCCTTTTTAAAAAAAGTTCTTCTCAAAAACTGTATCAAGCTCCAATCTCAACAAACTGATATATATTATTACAATGAAATACGATAAAAATGTCATTAGTCATTAGAACATAAATATTTTTCCCTTATTAAGCTACGATGAGCTGGCCAAATACCAAGTAGGTGGAGGCCAATAAATTAAAGAAGGAGAAGAAGAATATACCTAAATATAACCTTAAACATAACTATATAATTAAACTGTGTGACGTCACGGGTCGTTTGAACTATTTTATTTCACAGAAGAGTTTAAATTTGTATTTTTAAGTTATTATGAGTTTTTGAAGCGTGAAATTTTGGAAATTTCATTTTTAAACAAAACTGAACATTATTATGTAATAAAAAAAATGTGCAAGTTCCCTATTGTGGTTAATACACATAACAATGATGTTGAAAAAATTGTTAATAACGACAAGAAAATTAAAGGAAATGCTCGTGTTTTACTAAATATAATAGATTGAGTAGCAATGCCGCTATTATACAGGTCTCTTCCCAGAACTTATTTAAAATACCTATTAAATAACACATTTTATACGTAATTTAAGAGCTTTTCTACGTGCAATCAACGTCATAAAATATAAGCTAGCTCTTCCTCTCATAATTTTAATATTCAGAAGTACATTTCGTGTTTAATTCATTCTGCGGATACTCTACCAAGCAGCATCAGCCGTGTAAAACAATATATCTCATCTAAAGATAATAACATTATATGCTGCGTCCCTGGGAAAATGCGTCACAAAATATTCATATCCATAAGAAAGACGGTGTGACAGCTTTTATTTTCGAGATATTCACGTCATCTTTTCTTACATATTTCCTTGAAATCCCGAGGGGTTTTAGATGCCACTAAAAGTTACAAACCCGCCGTAAAAAATATGCTTTGTATTCAAGTAACACATCGCCTCTAAAAGCTTCTTTCATTGGCTATTGAAACAACTTGCTGGTTTACAGAGCAGAAACTCCAAAAGAAACGGAATATAATTTTTAATATTGTCCTTTATCTATTAATAGATCAAGACGGATCTCTGAAAAAATATCTACGTTTGGATGTGACAGGTGGAATTCTGTTTTTTGCAGAAAAAGTTGTGTGATATTAACAAAATATCAAATAGGGGAGTGCATATAGATTTTCACTTCGGAAAAAATCAAACAAGATAGAACTTTTTGTAATTTCATTAAGAAATATTTAATAAACAAAATATCAAAAAGTTCTACTCTAGAAGTGGGTGCTTCATTTTTTATTAAACAAATGAACTACGAAATTAGATGTTTTTTTAAATAACTCCGAAAATGTAAATTTTACAAAAAAACTGACTTGACCATTGAAAAATTCAAAAAACATTTACAAAAAAACCTTATATAAAGAATTTTCTAAAATTAAATCTGTATCTTCTATAATTCTATATTTTTATTTAAAACGCTATAGTCACCCTTCTCACAAACATTGGCGCTTTTTAAACTAACGTACTTCGAAGTGCACGGTTGAGTTATTTTAAAGATTCTTTAACTAATGGATCAAATGAAATTTCACAAATTGAACATGAAAGAAGAATAATTAAGGTATCTTATGACTATAATAGAAATAAATAAAATATATGGGCGTGCGTACGGGGTGGACGGAAACTGAGCCTTACATGAATTTTGTTTAAAAATTATTTAAAAATGTGTAACTAATACAATTTTTTTAAAGAACTCTCAATTTTGCACAACTTACCTTTCAAGCATTTTACTAAATGATGTTTCATTCAAAAAAAATCTCAAAAATTTAATTCAAATGATATGACGTCTCAAAAAATGTAATTTTTGAAATCTTCGTAGTTTTATAGAATTTCTGCCATTTTAAAACGATATTACTCAAGTTTTAACATATCTATTATAGGTCTGCATGCCGCGTATGAAAAAAAAGTTGATTAATAGCAAGCTGAAAATTTGATAGTAGCATAAGGGTGTCTAGTCGGACAAACTTTGATGTATGGGAACACTGGAACAGGGGAAGTTTTAACTGTGGAACAGGTTAAAAATTTGGAACGGTCAGACCACGAAAACGGTACATGTATTTTGTCCGACAGAACAGACTTAAACTCTCCGAATAGAGATTAAATTCTCATGCAAAAATCAGACCGCTATTTATCACCAAATGGGCGTTTTAATGAGTGGAACATGTAGATATGTCAAATGACAGGAATAATGACTGGTGATAAAAAGCAGTCTGATTTTTGCATGAGAGTTTAGTCTCTGTTCGGAAAGTTTAAGTCTATTCTGTCGGACAAAATAAATGTGCCGTTTTCGTGGTCTGACCGTTCCAAATTTTTAACTTGTTCCACACTTAAAACTGCCCCTGTTCCAGTGTTCCCATATATCAAAGTTTATCCGACTAGACCCCCTTAAACTATTAACAAATTTTCAGCTTGCTATTAATCAAGTTTTTTTTCATACGCGGGATCCAGACCTATTAGAGTTTTATAAGAGCTTTTTTAAAGCTTAGGATGTAGTCTTTAAAATGCACTGAATTATTTTACTTTAGAATGAAACAAACTATTTCTTTTTAAGAAAATTAAGAAAGATAGCAGGTTCTGAACCAAGGCCAGAATAAAATAAAAAAAAAAGAAAGATAGCAAAAATGTAACACAAAAACCGAAAATTACCAGCTAAAGAAATGTTTATACAAAGTGATCAAAACATTTTTCTGTAAAACTTACCTAAAATACATTTAATAATAAGCTTCAATAATAATAAATGTTCAGCAAAATTTTTTTTTAGCTCTTATACAGTATGTCTGCGTAACTTGGAACCTATTGATAACTTTTTTATTATCAGTTTTACGAAAAAAAGTTATTCCCTATAAAATACTCTGCATCGTATATAATTTAAGATGCAATCATCAAATATCAAATTTAATTAATGTTATACGAGGTATGTCAAAAAATATGAATTTCACTCAAGATTAAAGTACCTTTACATTTCACAATATCGAAAATTGTTATGAAGAAAAGTTATTTGGAATTAAAAAATTGGTTTTTGTGTTCAATTACATCCTTCTAATTAAAATATTGTGGATAATAAAGGCACTTAACTCTTAAGAAAAATTTATATTTTTTACGTACCTCGTATAAAATTTAAAAAGTTTGATATCTGATGGTTGTATCTTAGATTTTAGACTAGGGAGAGCATTTTATGAAAAATAACTTTTTTTCGTAAAAGTGATAATATAATAGTTATCATAATTGTAATAAAATAATGATGAGTATCCTTAATTTGAGAAAAAATTAAAAAATTTTCGATTAGAATGATGTAATTGTATATTTAGGCATAGTTTCTAATTTCAAACAACTTTTCTCATAATAGCATTTTTTGATATTCTGGAATATAAAGGTACTTTTCTCTTTAACGAAATTCATATTTTTGACATAACTCGTATAAAATTGACAAAATTTGATATCTGATGGTTAAGTTTTAGATTTTTGACTATCCGGAGCATTTTATTAAGAATAACTTTTTTTCGTAAAATTGATAATAAAAAAGGTTTTCATGTGGTTCCTACCTACGCAGACACACTGTATAAGAATTTTCCAATTGCAATGCCATATTCGGATTCAGCATAATCAGAAACAAAAGAGAAACATGTTTGATCAAAGAAAAATGATGAATTTAACGATATTTTTAAAATTATTTATACAAAAAATTATTATTGTTTAAACAATTAATAAACAATTAGCCGCCAAATCTGTGAGTAGAACTTTTTACTTTAACATGTATATAAACTAACAAAAAAGTTTTAGAAAAATATAAGCTTGTTTGAATTTTTCTGAAACAATGAATATTTTCGATCATAGGAGAATATCAGTGTGAGTTCAGGAAAGGTAGAAGCACCGTAGATCAAATTTTCACGCTGAGGAAAATACAAGCCGAAAGCCATGAATACAATAAACCCACGATGGTTCTTTTCATTGATTTTAAGCAGTCTTTCCATCGAGTTAGAAGAAAAAAACTATTTACAGCATTACAAGATATGGGTCTTTGTCCAAAACTTGATACGATGATAAAATTAACTCTACAAAGAACAGCGAAGAAAGTTAAGATAGGCAATAGTTTAACAGAAAGCTTTGATGTCAAAGAAGGAGTACGGCAAGTTGATCCATTATCATCATTAATGTTTAGCATAATATTAAAAAAAAGGTTATTCAGGAACCAAATATTAACAGAACAGGTCTTATATATCATAAGAAGCACCAGTGCTTCTCTAAGTTGTAAGTTGTCTATGTATTCTATCTCTAAGTCTTTTTAATTTCGATGGGGAATATATAATGAGAAAAGCACTCGACAAATGGAATGGCGGTATTTCTATGGCAGGAAAGAAGATCTCAAATCTCAGATATGCAGATGATACAACATTAATAACTGCATCCGAAGAAGAAATGTCCAGCCTGCTGCAGCTAGTGGAAGCCGAAAGCAATAGATGTGGTCTCAAGATCAATAAACAAAAAACAAAAATTATGATAGTAGATTATTCAAATTCCCTTCAGACAACAGAGGCCTTAGACCAGTTTGAAGTGGTTAACGAGTTCAATTATCTAGGATCCTACATCAGTAATACAGGATCTTGTGAAACAGAAACACGTAGGAGAATAGGCGTGGCCAAAAACGCTATGAGTCGATTATCGAAAATCTGGAAAGATCGCTCCTTGTCGAAGAACACCAAAATAAGATTAGTACGTGCCTTAATTTTTCCCATATTTAATTACGGATCCGAAACATGGACAATGAAATCGGACGACAGAAAAAGGATTGACGCCTTTGAAATGTGGTGCTGGAGTAGAATGCTTCTTATCTCATGGACGGAACACAGAACAAATCACTCAATCCTCCAAGTGCTTAATATTCAGACTTGACTTTCCTCTATTTGCCTCTCCATCGTCTTAAAATTTTTCGGCTATATTGCAAGAAGAAGTGATGATAATCTTGAGAGACTTATAATTTCGGGAAACGTTGAAGGGCGCAGAAGTAGAGGTCGCTCACCTACTCCATGGACGGATCAAGTACAGAAAGCCAGTGGAAAAACATTCTCTGAATCCATGAGGGAAACTCAGGACAGAAGCCGATGGAAAGAGATAGTTGCTCGTATTATAGGGAATCACGACACTCAGCAATGAGGAAACGACTGAGGAGGATTTATGGTAAATGAAAGGGCGAATACCTCCGGCAAGAATAAGCAGAAGAAAATATTAATACAAGCATAATGGAGTGGTCAGAAGACTGGACAGTTTAGCATAGGGCATCCTGGATGAATGTATTAATTCAAAATATTTCAGAACAGATGAAATGCAATGACATGCGATGATAATGACTCTTTTAAATCAGTTCTAAACAGGACACAGCTCTTTCAAAACCTACCTGGAAAAGATGGGGAAGGTTGCGGGTGAAAACTGCGCAGACTGTGGAGTGACTGACTGGGCCATGCATTGTGTATTCGGGTGCAGAATGTAAGAAACCAATTACACCATAAGGTAGGTAGAATAAGTGCAAATACGGTGGTAAACACATGCAGGTTGCATTGAGGAGAAAGACTGAATTTATTAAGGCAATATTCGAGACAGTAACTCGTATTCTCATAAAGCAAGTAGTATTGAAGAGGTCTCTTTGCAGCAAAGATAAGATAAAGTGAAAAAGAGAAAGAAAGAAAGAGAGAGAGAAAAGACGTACTATTCATGTGATTCCCCAGTCTGGAGAGGACCTAAAACATGAATACTATCCGACAAGCTAGCGCGGGTGACCTTGCGCGAAAATACACAACGAGAAATACACAATACGAGAAGGTCATCCGCCAGGTCTCGCTTGTCGGATTGTAGTCTGGATGAAGTTAGGCAGGTGTGCTTCTCTGAGTGAAGCCCGGGAAGCCTGCGTGTGGATGGGTTTTTCCACCCTCAATCCAATAAATGGCAGGTCATTCTTAACGAGACGGAAGACGGCCTGGTATGGTCTTTAAAATATTGACCAACCCCTTCTCATAATAGAAAGTTAGCTTTCATTGTTGTATTAGCTCAAAATTTGTATATTAATTTTGGTAGCATAATAAAACTACTCAAATTTATCACTGTATAGTATAAAACTTACAGGATTATATTAATTATTGGTTTTACCTACTCTTGTTTTGGTTAAAAATGCTATAAAACAAACAAACTTAAAAAATTATAAACCATAATTAAACAAAAGGCCAGAGACAACTCGGACGTAGCCACCCTATATACTCTCTAATGAAAACCCTGTTTTCTTTCGGAAAATCTGCGCGCATTCACCCATTTACCTTTGATAACGGCGTCGTTAAAAATTTATGTAGCGAAACATTATTATTTTATTTACATAGAAATCTACTTACGGGGCTTTTTCTCTTATTTTTATGGAAATTGCGCAGGCTAATGAAATAATAGCTATGCTAAGAGAATTTTAAATGGTTAATCCTGCATTGATTTTTTTGTAATTAATAAATAGCTTGCAAATTTGCAATTCTATTGTACTGCTCGAACGATATTTTGTGTAAGGTCACAGTGTCGTGAACCTTTTCAAGTTAGAAAGATATGTTTGCATTATTGTGGAAGTTAATACAAGATAGAGGACCTACGAAAAATTTAATACATGTTAATTTCAAATTTTGTTTCCATCGCTATCATCATCATTGATTTAAGCATTCTAGGTAAATTTTCCATCGTTTTATTGAGCGACCAACACACTTTCTACCATAAAGCCTTTTTCCAAAATGGTGTATTGAGGAGTCTTTCATCCCTAGATCATATTGGATGTCTCGCCCATCTGATTCGGTTTGCCTTAATGTATCGTATTATGTTTTCATCTCCGTAGTAGTTTGACCGCCGTGAGCGGTCAATGAACACGTATGTTGACCTGCTTTGTTACTGTTAGTTAACCAAGTGTTGTTAATATATTATTATTCGAACTTTTTCAATCTTCTTCTGAAAAAGTTACAAGTATCTACTAAATTTCCATTTAATTTTTTCTTTTTCGACAATCAGCATCATTTCCTTTTAAAAAAAATGCCATTAACCAGGGAATAGCAACTTGAAATAAGAAGTGCGGCCGACGCACGTATCTACTAAACAACTTTTTCAAGATCAAACTTTTATTAAATCCATCGTCGATAGTGTTTCTGCTGGTATAGTGCAAATTTTAAATAGCAAACTTGATGTTTATGAGAAAAAGATCGACGACCTAAAAACTCAAATAACAAAAAAAAAACTGACCATGAAGTCGAAATACAGACAATTAAGGCAAGCCTAATTGACTTAAACAAAAAAGGGGATTCCTTCGATATGATAAAAATAACGACAGAGTTGAAACAAATCAAAAGAAAAAAAAGTAATATTTATATTTCGTGTTCCTGAAACTAAAATTTATTTGCAAGCTTATATCGAAAATAGGTTTTTCTACGAGCGTGCAAAAATGTCTACTTTCGCGCACGCATTTTAGTTTAGAAAGTTTCACTTTTCCGCACGCGGTTTTTACTTTTCCGCACGCGTGTTAATTTAGATATGTTAATATGGCCTTACAGTAATTATAATACATGCAATAAACTAATATTTAGATATTATTTACTAATTTATTTCAAATATATCTTATTATGTTCCTGTTTTAATGAAATTAACGCGACGATTCGATGAAATAAAATTATTTTGACATAATATTCGAAAGTCAAATCGGTAGACAATAACAGTCGTTTTGAATCATCGTCATGGAAACCAAGATCGTCGTCATGCTAACTAATTATATTGAAAGTTTGGTTTTGACAACCTTGTCAAAGAATTTATTTGTTTATGTGTTTTCATATTAATTAAATTAATTGATTAAGATTTGGTAATTTTTTAAAGACTCTTAGAAAAAATATTGTTCCTAACGCTTGCAGAAAGTCTGTTTTCCGCACTCGACTGCTTGCCGAACTCCCGCTTCGCGTCGTTCGGCAAACTGCAGTCGCGTGCGGAAAAGAATGACTTTCTGCACTTGTTAGGAAACTAACTATTACAGCTATATCAATGAATCGAAATCCGCAATTAAATGGTTTACATGTTTCCCAACCGTCTACAACCGTCGGCCAACTCAAATAAATATCGTCCAATTAAAGTTACGTTTCCGGATAGTAATCGAGTGACTAATTTTTTAAAGCTAAATTCCAAACACAAATCAATAGACTGTTATAAGAATATACAGGGTGTCCCGAAAAGATTGTTCATACATTATACCACACATTCTGGGGTCAAAAATAGTTCGATTGAACCTAACTTACGTTAGTGCAAATGTGCTCATAAAAAAAAAGTTACAGCCCTTTGAAGTTACAAAATGAAAATCGATTTTTTTCAATATATCAAAAACTATTAGAGATTTTTTTTTGAAAATGGACATGTATCATTTTTACGGCAGGAACATCTTAAAACAAAATTATAGTGAAATTTGTCCACGCCAATAAACATTTTATGGAGGCTTTGTTCTCTAACTCCCCTCCAAACTTTTGTGTACGTTCCAATTAATTTATTTTTGTGATACCATTAGTTAAACACAACATTTTTAAAACTTTTTTGCCTCCTAGTATTCTTTCGATAAGCCAGTTTTTATTGAAATGCGGATTTTTTTAATATATTTACATAAAAATTTTATGGGGGTTTTGTTCCTTTAAACTCCCCAAATGTTTGTGTACGTTCCGATTAAACTATTATTGTGGTACCATTAGCTAAACACAGTGCTTTTAAAACTTTTTTACCTCTTAGTCTTTTTTTGATAAGTCACCTTTTGTAACAAATTTAGACATAGGGAATATTATACATTACGTACGGTAATGGTACTGTTCGATAGTGACATAAAATACAGGGTGTTCCATTTAAAATTTCTGAGAAAAGAATCTACTTGCGTTTTGACTCACCCTGTATTCGATATAAAGAAAATTAGCAATATCAACCATTCTTAAAAATTTTGACAATCAAAAAAAATATGGCACTTGTTATGATTTTCATAGATAATTGGTTATAACTTTATAAATACCCTGTATAACATAACAAACTTTTATATTTTTGTAATGGGGAACTTAAGAAGATTTCGAATATAAAATAAAATACAGGGTGTTCCATTAAAAAAAAAACCATTAGTTTGGTCTGCCACTATGTTATCGAACACCCTGTAATATTCTAACTAATTTCGTAATGTAAAGCTGAAAGCTGGCTACAATTTTTGTTATCAACTTTTATTGCTATCTATTACTATAGCGGATCTATTGAGCTTTACCCACTAATCAACTACCCTGTATATGCTGATATATAGAAGAATCCTGAATCATGTCACGCGTATGAAACGAACAGCGAAGTCATGAGAAGAGGTAACAAAAGAATAAAAATTATGGAGAAAACCACCAAAAAACATGAAAGCTTGATAATTTGATGGTTTTTTCCATTATTTTCATTTAAGAAACACTTAGGAGCTTGTCATTCATGGTAAGAAATACGACGCAATTCAATATACAAGGGATATTCAGTGTAAGCTAAATTTAAGAAAGAGAAGAATGTTACGGCTACCTCTCAAGCCTCGGCTTGAAGGAATGGCACTGATATACATGAATTGAAATATACCCTTATCTTTGCTGCTTTTGGGGGTATTCTTAATTTAAGCACCTTTGCAATAGTGAATACATTCCCTGCTTACTGAGATGATCCTAACTTATTCATCATTTTCATACCTAATTTTGGCTGATATAATCTCTCCCAGGCATTTGAGTTATTTAACGACTTCGAAGTTGAATTCATTTATAAATGCATTCTATGCAACTAACTTCTAAGTATTAAAATTGGTTCTTCGTAACCATCATGCATTTGGTCTTATCCTCGTTGGGTTTAAGACAAAGTTTCTTGGCCCCTTTTTTAAAAAGGTTGCAATTTTTTTTGCAGCTCTGGTGGATTGTGAAGTTATGTCCATATTGTTAGTTACTAGTATTTTATACACTGGCTGTGCTTTTATTACTGCAAATTTCAAGGCGAAGTTAAATTACAAAATGAGCAAGAGGATCTTACCCAAAACCCAATTTTGATTGGAAATTATTCTGGTGTAGTATTGCCAATTCTGATTCGCGCAAATAGGTCATCTATATTCACCTGTGTTAATGATATAAGCTTTCTATGAAGTCTTATTTCCATCATTCCAGAAAACATCTTTGCTCACAGAATTGTACCCTTATTTAAAATCTACAACTCCTTCCTTAAAATTCATCAACATTCAAAACGTAAGACAATGGAGGATAAGAGCAAAAGAGGCATCTGACTGGAAGGACATACCCAAGTAGCACCGAACGGGTGCTGTCTTTTAAGGATGCTTTAAAACTCTAGAATAAAACTAAAATTAAAACCATTTGCATTTTAAGTAAACCTTAAGGTTGCAATAAAACCGCTTTCAGCATAAAAGGATCCACTCTGAAAGAGGTCAATAAAACCAAAAATAAAAACCTCCTTAAAACTTTGTTTTCTTAAGCAACTGGTTTTAAAGCTGCTGTGAAGGTGCTTTTAAAACCTTGTTAAAAGACACTTTAAGCGCAGGCAGTTTTATAGCAAACTTAAAAAGGTTTCTTTAAATAGAGACTTTTAAAGACAATTTACCATATTAAACGATTCTTTAAACCCATATACTCCATATAGGCCAACAAATTTTTACATGTGTTATGATAGGTTGTATTATGGGTTACGTATTTGTAACCATAAAATAATAAAAAATCCTTGGTTATTTCGGACTGTCAAGGTAGAAAAACACTTGAGCCCCCAACTTTATTGATAATGTTAACAAAAATAGGTCTAAATGACTCACGCGACCTAAAATTTCTGACTTTAGGCGTTTAAAAAATAAAAATGATAAAAAAATTTAAATCCGAAAAATATTAATTTGAAAAAAAAAGTCATTTTATCTACAATTTTAATGTTTTAATGTTAAAATAAATCGAATTTATGTCTTTAAGACGCTTAAGACAAAAATAGGTCTAAATAACTCACACGACCTAAAATTTCTGACTTTTGGCGATTAAAAAATGAAAATAATAAAAAAAAATTAAATCCGAAAAATATTAATTTAAAAAAAAGTCATTTTATCTACAATTTTAATGTTTGAATGTTAAAATAAATCGAATTTATGTCTTTAAGACGTTTATTTATAATTTTAATGTAAGCCTTACATTGTAATCTATCATGGCTTTCAGGATCTCCAGAAAGCAATATGGCCTAAATCCAAATAAAACTATTTAGTCTATAGACAGAGACTTTTTAAGATCATATGATTTTATTTTATACCTTTCCAAGAGCATATTATATCCTACATAAAAGCAATGTTGCTTTGGAATTAAAACCATTTAGTTTTAATGCTGCTGTCAATAATGCCACTCGGTTTTAATGTGAATCTAACCTAAAATCAAAACGTCGTAGTGCTGTGTGTGTTGTATTTTTCTTTTAAAATGACCAGTTCGTTTATATTTTAAGTACTTGCTACTTATTTTCTCCATACTAGCTGTACTTCCACTGTTTACAACACACTACACTACTGTTTCGCTCTAAAACAAATGGCCGACCATTTTGGACATGAAAGAATAGGGGATGAGTTTAGTTTTTCTAACAAGAAGCATAGTTTAGTCTTTACGATAACCAAAATGACTTAGTTAAGAGCGTTTGGTTTTAATATAGCCTACTAATTGTTTTTAAGAAAGCAACTTTAAAGAAAACTAAAAAAATAGTTTTAAGGCATATGTTTTACTGACATAATAGTCTTAAGATCAAGTAGTTTTAACAATAGGTTTTGTTAGTCATATTAGGAGAATCTTTAAAACTGCAATAAAACTAAAATGTAACAAACTAGGAACTAATAAAACCAAACAGTTCGGAAATTCTTTATAAAACTAATTAGTTTTAAAGTGAACTGAAAATAAACCATTTTAAAACTACAATGAGACCAATTATCTTTTAAGATTCATTAGTCTTATTTTGATACTCTTATTAGATACTTTAAAACTAGTGACAAATGCTTAACAATTTTAAAGTTCTAGCAGTATATTTACAAGGTAACTTTAAAACCATTTTCTTCTTATTTACCACAATAAAACCTTTAGAGACCTTAAATAAAACTAAAATGTTTTTATTGTGCTACTTGGGTAGTCACGCAACAAAGACCCGTCCAGGGTGATAATGCCAAAAGAAGAAAAAAAAAAGAGCAATGAAGAGATTAATGTTGAATATATTTCTTAGAAATCGAGTTTTAAATGAAATAATTGGGATCAAACAAAATCAGTGAATATGTTATATTTATATAATCCTCACTACTTACCTTTCCCTAATGTATTCCTTTGTCGAAAAATATACAATTTTTATCGAAGCAGAAAGAAATCTACCAATATAACTTGAACGTGCATTCCATAATATATCACTAATATATTTATTTGTTATCATTGCAGGCGATGCAAAAAAGGACCAGTGCAACAAGACGGTCGAGATTTATAAGGACGTATCTTCTACTGAGGTGAAAATACATCCTGTTTCGATCTTACCGTAGCTAGATAGTGTAATGCCTGGATATTTAAACTCGTCACGTGTTCTATTGAATTTTATCTTACCAAGTATTTTGTCTGTTATGGGGAAATTAATTATTAACATGTTAAATTGTCTGAAGGTTATATTAAATTGGTATCCTTTTTTAGTTCTTACTTTTTTATTACTTCATCCATGAGCAGGTTGAACAATAGAGGACTCAGGGAATCGCCCTGGCGTATTCCATTGGCAGGTTCAATTGGTCATTTAGTTCTTCTTATGCTTGATTTATATTTGATAGTTATATAATACCAGAATTCCTTAGAACTTACATTTCCTCAATGTTTCCTTTTCTCGAAAAATATACATTTTTATCTAAGCAAAAAGAAATCTACCAATATAACTTGAACGTGCATTCCATAATATATCGCTAATATAATTTATTTGTTATGATTGCAGGCGATGCAAAAAAGGACCAGTGCAACAAGACGGTCGAGATTTACGAGGATGTATCTTCTCCGGAGGTGACGCAGGATAATTTCGGGAAACCGATGACGTGTTGGTATCGGTTTCGCTCGTTTCGCGGAACGCCGAAGGATTGGATCCTCAGGATAAAATTCAACAAATTTAAAATTGGAAACCTGCTCAACGCTACACATTGCGAAGGAGGTTATTTACAGGTAAGCGTAAAATATAGGTATTTATTTTATTTGTAGCCACAACAGTCTGGAGATGCTAGATATATATTTAACTCTAGAAAAGTATCGATATTTTGTAGGTCATTAGTGGTATCGTGATGGTATATATGATATCACAGACATTTTTTAAAATTTATGCTATAGGCCATGTGGTGAAACCGCTCCCGTCTGAAAAAATTTCTGATTCGGTTTCTCTGTAGATTCCTATTCAAAACAATGTCCCCTGTAAACAAATCTGAAGGGCGTCGGGCGGAATTTTTGGGCAGAAATTGTTTAAACGATTAAAAAAATACAAAAGATCACATTTTTTTGCTTTGCAACATATTTTTTAGGTTTTTTGGGTCATTATAAACAAGAAGGCCAAGGCAAGAGAACTTTTCAACGCAGTGAAAGTTAGAAAAGCATCATACCTGGGCCACATACTGAGAAATATTAAGTACCAATATGCTCAGCTTATAGTGAAAGACCGAGGGAAGGAGAGGACTAGAAAGGAAAATACTATCGTGGCTCAGAAATATCCGACAATAGACAGGGCTAAATTTTGAACAGCTGAAGACAGAGAAGAGTTTGCAATTGTAGTAGACAACCTCCATTGAGGAGACGGCACTTTAAGAAGAAGATAAACAAGAAAGGTATCACGTGATTTTTCTCAAAACTGGATAGTTTTCGAGTTATAGGCAAAAAATGCGAAAATACGCATTTTTGAGGTTTAAGAACTCATATTTATATTAGTATTTTGAGGTTGCCAAGTAGTTAAATTGTCGTTTAAACATTCATTTTCAAGATTCTGAAGAGTGATCGGGTCTAACTTCAATTTACATCGTTGTTATTTAATTGTTAAATATGCGTGTCCATCCGATTGTTTTGCCTGTGCTGGTTGCCCTATTTCCTATTCGAAAATCGCCTATTTTCTTAAATCGCCAATTTTCTTTCAAAAACATATTTTTTAGATTCTTTGGGATATTCTAAATAAAATAAGTTTCTTTTAATTTTTCTGAAAAGTTAATATTTTTAAAGTTAAAAGCGATTTAAAATCCGAAAATGTGGATTTTCGCTTTTTTCGGATTTTAAATCGCTTATAACTTTAAAACTATAAACTTTTGAGAAAAATGACAAAAACCCTATTTTATTTCTTCTTTTTCTTTACGTGCCATCTCCGCGACGGAGGTTGGCAATCATCATTGCTATCATCTGTTACTTTTGACACTACAGCCCGAAAGAGTTCAGTTGAGATGCATCCAAACAATTCTCTGAGATTTCTCAGCCAGGACATTTTTCTCCTACCTATGCTGCACCTTCCTTGAATCTTTCCCTGCCTAACTAATTTTAAGAGTTCATATCTGTCACCACGTGTTATATGACCCAAGTATTGAAGTATTCTTATTTTGATGGAATCCAGTATCTCCCTGCTGTTCTGTATTCTCCTTAGTACTTCCTCATTGGTTATTCTGTCTGCCCAGGAGATTCTTAGCATTCTTCGATACGTCCACATCTTAAATGCTTCCAGTCTATTGAGGCATTGTTTATTGAGAGTCTGTGTCTCCACATCATACAAAATAAAAGAAAATACATAACATTTTAGTACTCGCTTTCTAAGATTTAAGCTGAGGTCTCTACTACACAATATTTGTTTCATATTAGTGAATGCACTTCTAGCCTTTTCTATTCTAATTCGGATTTCTTTGATATAATCGGTTGTTTCACTAATGTATGTCACTAAATAGTTATAATGCTGAACTCGTTCTATCGTCTTATTATTTACGTGTAGATTGATGTTTCTAATATTTTTCTTTTATATAACCATGAATTTCGTTTTATTTATGTTTAGTGACAGACCAAATTCTTCACTCGTTGCAACAACCTTATCTAAAATTCTTTGTAGATCTGTAATAGTTTCTGCTATGGGTATTGTGTCATCGGCGTATCTAATTTCACATATGGATAGGCCATTTACTTTTATGCCTGTTACTTCATCTTCTAATGCTTTTTTGAATATTTCTTCTGAGTATGCATTAAACAGTGATGGCGACAAGACACATCCCTGTCTAACGCCTCTTTTGATTTTTATTTTATTGGTATTTTATTTACAATGTCCCAAAGAATCTAAAAAAATATTTTTCAGAGGAAAATAGGAGACTGTTGAAATAGAGCGCGCCGCACCGGTAAAAAATCAGATGGAGACGCATAATATTTAACAATTAAATAACAACGGTGTAAATTGAAGTTAGACCCGATCACTCTAAGGATCTTGAAAATAAATGTTTAAACTATAATAAAGTACTTGGCAACCTCAAAAATACTATTCTAAATATGATTTTTAACCCTAAAAATGCGCATTTTCGCATTTTTTTAGATGTTTAATCGCCTATAACTCGAATACTATCAATTTGCGAGAAAAATCACAAGATAACTTTTTTGTTTAGAATGACCCAAAAAACCTAAAAGAATATGTTCCAGAGCAAAAAAAGGTGATATTTTGTATTTGTTTACAAAAATTATTTAAACAATTTCTGCCCAAAAATTCCACCCGGTACCCTTCAGATTTGTTTAAAGGAAACATTTTTGAATAGGAATCCGCAAAGAAACCAAATCAAAAATTTTTTCAGACGGGAGCGGCCTCACCACAAGACAACTAAGAAATCAAAAATAGGAGCATACCTTACCTTTCTTATTTAGAAAAATTATAAAAAAAGAATGTGTGTGTACTTTGTACGCACGTAAGAAGATATTCTTCTATTATATAATATGTAATTTAAACGAAGTAAATATACTTAAAAGGTTATTTGTACTTATTTTATTTAAAAATCAAACTAACTTTCTTATCTACCACTTTCAAAAAAGAAGAATATCTTCAAAAATTATATAATAATATACTTACAATCATAAAATCTATAAAAAAAAATAAAAAAATAATAACTTGCTTGGGGCTCGAACCCACTTCACGTCTACCGCGCTGTACGAAAGTTGACGTTATTTCAAACTGCACCACATTCTCGTGTACGTCATGTGGGAATATACACAAACTAAACGTTTACACCATAAATTTATATGAATTTAATAAAATTATTAGTTTGATTTTTGTCGAAATAAAATACAACCAAATATAGAGTAAGAAAACGATATATGAGATGAAGATTTTTGTAGAAAGTTTGTTCGTAATCAGATTATGTAAATTAAAGCATTTCCTACTAATAGGTAACTACATTACTTTGTTTACATTTTCCAAATAGATAGGTATTGAAACTATTAGGTATTTCCAACTGAAACATTTAGAATTACGTACCTGCGGCTTTTCAAAACTATTTAAAAAGTCACTATAATTATAAATTTGATTTTATTTCTGTCCACACATCAATAAAAACTAATATTATACAATATTTTTGTTTAACGATAACCTCCATATTGAACAATTATTGACAGATCATTTCAAAATTTCAACACCCAATCAGGGCCAGAAGCACTAATACCATACTGTCGGTGTGCGCATGCGCGGGGATCAATCAAATTTTACCCTCAATCGATTCGCCGCTAAAGAAGAATATCTTCAAAAAACTATATAAGTAAAAGAACATGTTTAAAACAAAAAAAAAATTTTTTTCAGTACAAGTTGGACAGATTGGTCTTCATTTCTCGGCACGTAGGCAAGCTTCGCAGCGGACTCACAGACCTCTTCCTTTTCTGTTTAGTAGATCGAGGGCAAACTTGACATCTTTTATGGGTTGGAGGTTGAGGCAGGTCCTCTTAATCAAGAATATAAAAAATAATGGTGCGTAAAAATCTGGACAAAGTTGGTACTTAAAATGTCTTTTTAGTTGCAGTGTGACAACTCAAACACTGATTTTGCATTACTTAAGAGACATCTTCATGACTCTCACCATCCTGATAAGCACGTATGGTTGACATGTCCAAAGATTGGTCCAAGTTAGAATGCCAAAAATATTGTTATACGCTGAACTACTACTACTATGGGTTTACAGCGTTCTCCGACGCCTTCCAACCACTAACCGCCATTTTTCTCTGTTTAACTATATACCTGGAGGGATTTCTCTTTCCTCTAGTTCTTTTTCAATTCCCTCCCTACAGTTTCTTCTCGGCCTTCCTCTTTTTCTTCTCCCTTGTGGTGTCCAAGCCAAAATCTGTTTAGGTTTCCTGTCATCTGGCATTCTCTGTACATGGCCGTACCATATTAGTTGTTTTGTTTTTATGTCATTAATTATTGTATGTGTGACTCCCATCATTTCTCGTATTCTCTCATTTGTTATCCGATATGCTCTTGATTTGCCTACTGCTCTTCTCCAGAAGGCCATTTCTGTCCCTAGTAACATTTTCTCGGTTCTTTGTTTCATTGGCCAAACTTCACTGCTATATGTGATTACACTTTTAAGTATGGTATTGTATATGTGCTGTTTGTTCGCTTTAGATATTGTTTGGTCTCACAGAATGCCGTTCATCATGAATATGCTTTTCCACCCTGTATGTTTTTGTCTTTTATGGCAGCATCGAGTGTTCGATCTTGAGTTATCTTTATGCCCAGGTAGTTGTATTCATTACAGTGTTTAATTATTTCTACTCCATCGTCTAATGTAATGGACTATGTTGTCCCTCCAATATATACGGCTTCACTTTTCTTAATGTTGACTTCGAGACCCCATTTATTATATTCTTCTATTAGTTTCCGCATCATGTAAGTCAAGTCGTCATGATCCTAAGCACTCAGAATTTGGTTATCAGCGAAACATAAAGTCTTCTTCTTCTTCTTCTTCTTTTTTATAGACATGACTCTGTCTGTCTTTTCAATGTGCCTCTAGTAAGTTGTCGTTCCATCGTTTTCGTGGTCTTCCCACTGATCGTCTTCCTATTGGGGAACCGTCTCTCGCTGTCCTGACTACCCTATTTGTTGTCATTCGGCTTATGTGGTCATTCCATTCTATTCTTCTGTTCTTTACCTAGTTATTAATGTTATCCACCTTGCATCTCCGTCGTATATCTGTACTTCTAGCTCTGTCCCATAGAGTCTTACCATCGATTTTTCGAAGGATTTTCATCTCCGCTGTTTCGAGCAATATTTTTGTCCTCTCTGTGTCGGGTCGTGTTTCTGCCGCGTATGTCAATATTGGTCTGATGACTGTTTTGTAAATTCTACCCTTCATTTCGTTTCCGATATTTTTATTTCTCCATATTGTGTCATTCAGGCAACCTACGGCTCTGCTTGCTCTATTCACTTGATCTTCCACTTCTGTTTCGAGCCTTCTGTAGCTAGATTGTGTGATGCCTAGATATTTAAACTCCATCACTTGTTCTATTGTCTGACCTTCCAGCTCCAAATTACATCTTATTGGATCTGCTGTTATATTATAACCATGCATTTTGTCTTTTTTAAGGAAATTAACATGTTAAATTTTCTGGCGATTATATTGAATTGGTGCAGCATACGTTGTAAATCATATTCACTTTGAGAGATTAGTATTGATTGCATCGTCCGCATAGCAGATTATTTTAAATTGTTTTTCTCCCATTTGGTATCCTTTTTTATTTCTTACTTTTTTTATTATTTCGTCCATGATCAGGTTGAATAATAAAGGACTCAAGGAATCCCCCTGTCTTATCCCATTGCCGGCTTCAATTGGGTCAGTTAGTTCATCTTCCACTTTTACTTTTATTGTGTTGTTCTGGTAGATGTTTTCTATGGTTTTAATTATTCCCAGATGTACCCCTCTCGAGTATAACAAGCGGATAACGTCTTTTAATATGACCCTGTCAAATGATTTCTTAAGGTCCACGAAACATAAATATGCCGGTTTGTTGTATTCCAACGACTTCTCTTGAACTTGCCTCATTATAAATATAGCGTCAGTGCACGACCTTCCCGACCTAAAACCTTGTTGTTCTTCTGCTAATGTTATAATTTCATTTAATTTTTTTGTTATCACTTTTGTTGTTAATTTTAATGTTGTGTTTAATAAGTTAATCTCTCTGTAATTATCCGGGTCTGATTTGTCTTCTTTTTTGAAGAGAGGTATTAGGATGCTTGATCTCAATTCCTGTGGTATTCTGTTTTGTTCTATTATTTTTTGTATTAGTTTTAATAGTTGTTTAGTTAGATCTTGTCCTCCGTACTTTAGTGCAGTTCATTCGATATTCTGTCCTCTCCTGGAGATTTTCTATTTTTTAATTTTCTTAATGCTTCCTTCACCTCTCCCTCCTCGATGTTTATTTCTTCGTTTGTCGTAACTTCAGGTGTTGGTGGTTCATTATCGTCGCCTTTAGCAAATAGAGATAGGAAGTAGTCTGCCCATGTTTCCTTCTGAATGTGTTTCGCTTTTATTAATTCGTTCATCTCCGTTCTTTGCCCTCTGATCATTCTCCGAAACATAGTGTATAGTTTTTTCTCGTCATTAAGAGGGATTCCCATTCCATTACATTTTTTTCCACAGCTTGAGTGCTTGTTCCAGTCCTTGGTCCAGTTTTAATTTTTGCAGTTGATCCATTATAAAAACTTTGGACTGATTTGATAAGACCATGTTTAATCTCGGTTTGATGTGTGGTTGACCGTAGTTTTCTCAGGGGCACACTGTCATATGCTTTTTGTAAGTCTACGTAGATCAGGGTAGGTCAGATTTTCTAGCTGTAATGGAAGCAACTCGCATAGGAAAAGGATACTTTTATGTAAAATCCCTGGCTCTCCAGGTGGGGCTGAGGCACCGGGCGAACTCCTCGGTTCTCATAAAATACTTACAATGTTAAAGAGCCTAACCAAAGTCTCGAACAAAAGATTGGAAACACAGTAAACAAATACTTCAGAGAGGACGGTTAATGAAATTTTGTACATGGAATGTGCAAGGTTTTTCCCGAAAAACACCAGAAATCATGTCAGAACTCAAAAATGCAGAGATAGATAGCGCGGTATTTACGGAACCGTAAAAAGAAGGTTCCGAAAAGTGGGGTCATTATGACCTGTCCTATAGTGGAGTTATACGCTACAATAGGTGGAAAACTAGTGTGAAATGGGCGACCGGGCAGATGATTGTGGACGACCAGGCAATATCTGCGAAATGGTATATTGGAAGATCAAACTTAGCATTACGTAAAAAACACTACATCGCAACATGGAATGCTAGGGGGATGCTAGAGCCAGGTAAATTGTATATATTAGAAAATGAACTGATCAAGGAGAAGATAGATATCTGCGGGATATCTGAGACACATTGGGAAGGACAAGAACATTGGGAAGCCACTCACTATAAAGTTTTCATATCAGGAGCTAACAAATCAGGTCAGAAAGGCGTAGCAATATTAATTCAAAAACGTTGGGCAAAATATATACATGAATACCTTCTAGTAAATGATCGTATAATAAAAAAATCCTAAACGCTAAACCAGTCAAAATGCACATTATACAGGTCCAGTGGAACCTCGATAACTCGGATTAATCGGGACCGCGACCGATCCGGGTTATCGAAAATCCGAGATAGCCGGAGAATATGGTAAAAATTAATAAAATACGGTATACTTACAGATAAACTCCGTTGGAATTGAAATAACATGAAATATATTTATAAATATGCACAGTACCTACTCATTAAAATTACTAAAAAAACACCAAACCCAAACGTAAGCAAATGGAAGCGAACAATACAAGACACACAATACTAAAGACCATTGTTTATAAAAGAATTTTTTAAATAGTCTTTCCTAAACAATGCTGACAGTTTGAAATAAAAAGGAATAGATACTACAGAAAGGTGGCTGTTGTTTCTGCGGCGTGTGCTGAGTCATTTTTAATATCGTATACATATTGTAGTTCAAATTACACACATAGGTACACATTATCTCTCAAATATTATATTACATACATTTTTATTGTTGAAAGGTTTGTCTGATAATTAACTCTTTTGATTGGAAATAAGCCACAATTAAATTGAAAAATACAAAATATTGAAAATCAAAATGTTTATCTGATGAAAATCGGTCCGGAATAGCCGGACTTCCGGGTTATCGGGGGCCGACTTATCGGGGTTCCACTGTATATATGAAAACATCCGAAGCGACAGAAGATATAGTAGAAGAAACATACCATCTGATACATGAAACCAGTCCTAATATTACTAAGAAAGAACCAATGATGATAATAGGAGATTGGAACGCAAAAATAGGAAGAACGAAAGTAGACGAACATTTGAAAGGAACGATAGGTGTGCATGGCTTAGGCGAGCGAAATGACAGAGGTGAATGGCTCCTTCAATTTGCCATCGATATGGATCTCAGTATAGTAGACACAATGTTTAAACATCATCCGCGAAGATTAACAACATGGTCTTCGCCTGGAGGACGACACAAGAACCAAATAGATTATATTCTTATCACTAAACGATGGAGGAGCTTTGTAACCAATATGAAGAACAAACCGGCTGCAAACTGTGGTTCGGACCATAAAATGCTAAAAGCAGAATTTCGCATTAGGTTGCACAGTAATACAATTGCACAAAAAAGACAAAAATTGGTTCCAAAACACCCGGAAAAGTTTAGAGAGGCACTAGCAAAAGCTGACCTACCAGTGACTACCGGAGACCCTGACAAAACGTGGGAATACACAAAGAAGTTGATCACCGAAGCAATTAACAACACAAATCCCAAAGAAAAAATAGATAGGAAAAAACATTGGATGAGTGAAGAAACTCTCAACTTTGTAGAAGAAAGACGAAAACTTAGAAAGGGCACGTCAAATTCAATACAAAAAGAAATAGATATAAGCACCTTAAATACAACTATAAAACACTTGTGCAGAAGGGACAAAAATAATTATATAAAAAGCATATGTGAACAACTAAAGGAACATGCTGACCGCCAAGAATCTAGAGAACTTTTCTCCAAAGTCAAATATCTAGCGAGAGAATTCAAACCACAGACACAGATTATCAAAGATAATAGTGGAAATACCATAAAAAACCCAGACGGTATCGCAGAGGTATGGAAACAATATTGTGAAATACTATTCTCTAACAACGACCCAGACCATAATACAGAGAAAAAAGTTATGAAAAGAACCTCAAATATTGAAATCTGAAATTGAGTCGGCAATAAAAAAGCTAAAATGTAAAAAAGCACAAGGGGGGATGGAATAACAGCTGAAATACTCAAAAAAATGGGAGAATTAGGGACGGAAGTAAAGCTTAGAATTTGCAATGAGATCAGGAATACCGGAAAGTGGCCAAATAACTGGGGTAAACTCACGTTTATTCCCATATATAATAGTACAGTGGAACCTCGATAACACGGATTAATCGGGACCGCGACCGATCCGGGTTATCGAAAATCCGAGATAGCCGGAGAATATGGTAAAAATTAATAAAATACGGTATACTTGCAGATAAACTCCGTTAGAATTGAAATAACATGAAATATATTTATAAATATGCACAGTACCTACTCATTAAAATTACTAAAAAAAAACAGCAAACACAAACGCGAACAATACAAGACACACAATACAGTCACAATGATGTAATGTTATTATTTAAGAACAGTGAAATAAAGACCATTGTTTATAAAAGAATTTTTTAAATAGTCTTTCCTAAACAATGCTGACAGTTTGAAATAAAAAGGAATAGATACTACAGACAGGTGGCTGCTGTTTGTGCGGCGTGTGCTATGAGTCATTTTTAATATCGTATAGTTCAAATTACACACATACACATTATCTCTCAAATATTATATTACATATATTTTTATTGTTGAAAGGTTTGTCTGATAATTAACTATTTTGATGGGAAATAAGCCACAATTAAATTGAAAAATACAAAATATTGAAAATCAAAATGTTTATCTGATGAAAATCGGTCCGGGTTAGCCGGACTTCCGGGTTATCGGGGGCCGACTTATCGGGGTTCCACTGTATATTACTTTATGAGGCGGAGAAGTATGACTTTTCTTGACGCGCCCGATATTACGCGCCGAACGAAGTGAGGCGCGTAATAGAGGGCAAGTCAAGAAAAGTCGCTTCTTTGCCGAATAAAGTATACTATTTTTTCTTCAAACGTAGCAATTTTCAACCATAAATAGTACAATTCATATGCTATTTTTACTCGAAATTAACTGTGACAACTATCAAAGTCGTCTAGATGTTAGAAATTAAAATAATTAAGTCGTCGGAATGATTGCTGAAAGTTGTGCTCGACCATCAGTATCATCAACAATTACCAATGCGTATCAAGAGTCGGGAACATTTTTGCACGGTTTCAATTTTGAAAATGCCTCATTAACTAATTGTACTTTTAATATTACTATAAATAAAAATGATGTTTAATTGTTGTTAATGACATTTGTATTGTTGCTTTGTGACATGTTTCATATTGTTGCTATGACAACATTTTTCCTCCGCCGTAAAGAAATGGGAAAAAAAACTGCTGCCGGCGGAGACATCAAACTTTGACAGGATCAAGTTAGATAAGTAATGTAATCATTATTTGACGTTTGAAGAAAAAAAAAGGTTTTCCGACAGATTGCAGTAATTATCGTACAGTAGCGTTGATATCTCACGCGAGCAAAGTACTTCTAACAATAATTAATGAAATATTAAAATCCATTCTGTTACCGCAGATTCCACAAGAAAATGCGGATTCGTCCCAGGTAGGGGAACAAGACAACACATTCTTAATATTCGTCAAATTACCGAAAAATCTCGAGAGTTTAACATAGAAACATATTTGTGCTTTGTTGACTACTCCAAGGCCTTCGATAACGTCAAAAGGAATAAAATGTGGCATATACTTAGAGAAATGGGTACGCCAGAACATCTAATCTATCTATTACAAGCACTTAATGTAAATAACACCGCTAATGTGAGAGTTAATAATGTGGTTTCGAAAAACTTCAAATTAAAATCTGGAGTGCGGCAGGGATGTATAATATCCCCCATTCTATTCAATGTATATAGTGAACACATTATGCGTCAAATTTTTGAGGAATGGCAAGGTGGAGCAACGATAGGAGGAAGAAAAATAAAAAAACCTACGTTATACTGATGACACTGTTATATTGGCGTCTTCACCAGAAGAACTGGAAGAAATTATGAATAGGCTAAGAACGGTGAGTACAGAATATGGTTTGAAAATAAATATACAGAAAACCAAAGTAATGATCATCGATAGAATCAGATACAACCAACCGGAGATAAGAGACTTGGCAGGTTACGAAGTGGTCAGACAATTTAATTACTTAGGCTCCGTTATTACTAACAGTGGAGGATGTGAAGACGAGATCCGTAGGCGCATTATAATGGCTAGATCGGCAACAGCCAAACTCACAAAAATATGGAAGAATTCTGACATTACAAAACACAAAAAATTACGCCTGGTTCGAGAGTTAATATTTCCTATCGCCACCTACGCTTCAGAGACTTGGACCATCAAAAAAGCACATTCAAAACGTATAACGGCATTTGAAATGTGGGTCTACCGGAGAATATTGCGCATACCATGGACCGCACAACGCACAAATAATTCAATATTAGCCGAACTTAACATAAAAACTAGACTTACCACAACTATCAACCAAAATATACTGAGATATTTTGGACATATAACTAGAAGAAGAGAAGGCATGGAACGAATGATAGTTGAAGGCAATGTAGAGGGCAGAAGATCCAGAGGAAGATCTCCATTACGATGGTCGGACCAAATAAGGGACATGACTGGTTACTTACTCGTTCTGCGAAGCAAAACAACATGCACAGGAGAGAGAGGATTGGGTTGAAATTTAAATAGTCAAACGACTTACATAACGCCACTACATCCTTACGAAGGAGAGCAGATAGAGGAGGAGGAGGTGGTAAAAAGAAAAAAAGCCATACGGCCAGATGGTGTCATGAAATTAATGATAACCTGAAGTATCGCAATGTAAGCAACTGGCAAGAAAAAGCGAAGAATAAGCACAAATAGAGGAAGATTGTAATCAAAATTTTGTGCCTGCTTGGCTCGAAGTGCTAATATATTATTAAATAATCCTGATATTGCGCTATGTAGACATCATGAAAGATTCAGAATTATCGGCATTTATTTTCATAATCAGTATAAAATATGTTTTAATAATCTTTTTACTATACTTTTTCGTATTCCTTTCTGAAGCACATTCATGTCACCAAACGTAAGAGGTATTATAGTATAAGAGCTGTGAGACATTTTTGAGTAGGTATTTTAGGCAACCTGAAAATTTCTCAGGTAACTCTTCTATGATAGCCTAATACAAAAATGCCGGTCTGGCTGGAGGGTAGCGGTTATTTTCCCCAAAAATCCCCCCCAAATTAAAAAAGGGGAAAAATTTTTATTACAAAAAATATCATTGATATGACTTGAAAGCAAATTTAAATATTCAAATATAAAGAAAATAAACAGACCAGGCGATTTGAGGGCGATTTTAACTCTGCAAGATACTTGCATGGGCGCCCCAGGATTATTTTCAGGGGGTGCATCTGAACTTCAAAAGATTTCATCTGAATCTGTACATACTATTAACGAGTATAAAATATAAAACTATACATGCATAGCTATGTACATTCCTTCCGGACAGGGAGGTGCAATTGTTATTTTGACAGGGTATTTTTTAATTTTAAAAATAAATATTCTAAAAAAGACAGGTTTTTTTGGTGAAATTATCCAATTGCCATGTGATCAAACAAATTACGCGTGCATATAAATGAAACCGCTATAGGTAAGCAGCAGTGTGTGAAAGAGCGTATACCGATAGCTGTTTGCGTCCTCTGTTGTAGCTGAGCGAGTCCGTTCGCTCGAGAAAAATCACGTGACCTGGCGATATCCATGTTGTTGTGCCTCGAAACGTTAAAGTAATTATTATATATATTATAGTTTATACTATACAATAGATTTTGCAAATATGATAGAAAAAGACAAATTTATTATTATAAATATATAGGTAGAAAAGTATAAAACTATAAACTAAATTAATTCTGTGTCCGAATCTTGTACTTCTTCTTCAAACTCCTCATCTGAGCTTAAATATTCATTCTCTTCTTCTTCTTCGTTAGACTCCCCTCGAGACTCAGATTCCTCTTCTACATGATCTGTAAATAGTTGTAATATGTATTTAGAATTAATTAAAAATTAATCAGTGATTAATTAATTGAGTTGCTACGTACTCTCTGTCCTTTTATACGGAGTCGAAGCCTGGACAATCGCGGGCGCATTTGAAGAAAGACTTGCCATTGTTGAGATGTGGTGTTATCGAATAATGTAAAAAAATATCATGGACACAACACTTAACAAACAGGGAAACATTAAGAGAGATGAAAAAGGCAAAAGAAATACTCAACACTATGAAGGAAAGAAAAATGAGCTAAAATAAATATATATTCTCTTTTTCTTCGTCACACTCCCCTCGACACTCAGATTCTTCTACCTGATCGTTAAATAGTTGTAATATGTATTTAGAATTAATGAAAAATTAATTAGTGATTAATTGATTGAGTTGCTACGTATTCTTACTTATATAACCAATGCTTAATACTTTTCCTTATATAACCAATCGCATCACGTTTTTTATTTCTTAGTATATAACCAAAGTAGCTCATGTTTCTTTCCTTCATGGTGTTGAGTATTTCTTTTGCCTTTTTCATCTATCTTAATGTTTCCGTGTTTGTTACGTGTGTCCATGATATATTTAACATTATTCGATAACTCCACATATCAACAACGGCAAGTCTTTCTTCAGATGCTCCCGTGATTGTCCAGGCTTCGACTCCGTATAAAAGAAAGGAGAATACGTAGCAACCCAACTAATTAATCACTAATTAATTTTTAATTAATTCTAAATACATATTTCAACTATTTACAGATCATGTAGAAGAGAAATCTGAGTCTCAAGGGGAGTCTGACGAAGAAGAAGAGAATTAATATTTAAGCTCAGATGAGGAGGTTGAAGAAGAAGTACCAGATTCGGACACAGAATTAATTTAGTTTAAAGTTTTATACTTTTCCACCTATATATTTATAATAATATATTTGTCTTTTTCTATTATATTTGCAAAATCTATTGTATAGTACGTATTATTTTTCTTTAATTAAGAAAAAGTTACTTAAAAAACTATAATATATAATAATTACTCTAACGTTTCGAGAAACAACAGCATGGATATCGACAGGTCACGTGTTTTTTCTCGAGCGAACGGACTCGCTCAGCTACAACAGAGGACGCAAACAGCTATCGGTATACGATCTTTCTCACACTGCTGCTTACCTATAGCGCTTTTCATTTATATGCACGCGTAATTTGTTTGATCACCTGGCAGTTGGAAAATTTCACCAAAAAAACCTGTCTTTTTTAGAATATTTATTTTTAATGTTAAAAAATACCCTGTCAAAATAAAAATTGCACCTCCCTGTCCGGAAGGAATATACATAGCTATGCACGTATAGTTGTATATTTTATACTCGTTAATAGTATGTACAGATTCAGATGAAATCTTCTAAAGTTCAGATGCATCCCCTGAAAATAATCCTGGGGCGCCCATGCAAGTATCTTGCAGAGTTAAAATAGCCCTCAAATCGTCTGGCCGGTTTATTTTCTTTATATGTATTTGAATATTTAAATTTACTTCAAAGTCACGTCAATGACATTTTTTGTAATAACAATTTTTACCCTTTTGTTTAAATTTTGGGGGGATTTTTGGGGAAAATAACCGCTACCCTCCAGCCAGACCGGCATTTTTGTATTAGGCTATTATGGGAGAGTCACCTGAAAAATTTTCAGGTTGCCTAAAATACCTACTCAAAAATGTCTCACAGCTCTTGGACCATTAGGTTTTAATGACCAAATAACGTCTAACGAATCGCATTTAATAAGAAAGACTTACAGCCGGTTTCCGAAACGTTATTCAAATCTCCGATCATCTAATCGGCTGTCAGATTTGATCAACTGTTAACCTGTGATGGGTTTCTCAAACGCCAATTATTGTAAAATTGCATGATCATAGATCATGTAATCGATGATCTGACATACGATTTGGTAGCGATACTGTCACAATTGGCTGTTATCCTTCAAAATTTCAATTATATTAACCTCTAAATCCAAACTTGTATCTTTAGATTCTAAAGGTGCATTCTCTCTTACGTACTGTCACTTTTGTTTGGAGCAAGAATTGAACGAGAGCATTTTAAAAATGAGGCTAGGTTATGTGACGGGAGTTGGAGATATAAAACAGTTTATTTATGATCTATAATATTTTATAATCGTATTTTCATTTTTGGTCTATATATTTACTTTTTATATTTATTTTTAATTTATTTACCGGCTGTTTTATTGTCTTCAAAGTTAGCTGCTATAATTTCTCACACGTTTTCCCTCTTATTTACATCGCTATAATCATTATGTTCTGCTTTTTAGAGCTCTGGCCTCTCAAAAAATAGCTCTATGAGTCTAGCATCCTTGTTATCTTACATTTTTAAAAGAAAAAAAATATAAATTATATAATAAAATATAAAAAATGTCCGAGATATCCATGTTCTGCAAGTTAAATAAATATTTTAAATTATTTCTTCCATAAAAAAATCTTTTTTTTTTTTTTTTTTTTTATTGAAAATTTACCGCATCCACCAAGAGGTGATTAGCGGGAATACAGTGTAGGAGTACAGTTCCAATAACTTACAATCTATAATATAATTCTATGAGTTTTAAATAATTATCGATATTATTATCTATAATTACAGTATGTATCTTAAATTAAGAATACAGTGTAGGTATAACTTCCAGTAATTTAGATTCTATAAAATAGCCCTATATATTTTAAATAGTTTGCGATATTGTCATAGTAACCATCTGTGCCTAAAAGTTTGTTGATGTTGTTAGGAATATTGAATCTAATTCGTTCATTTGCAAAAAGTGGACAGTCAATTAAAAAATGTTTTACATTATTTATTTCGTCACAAATTTCACATTTAGGGGGATCGTCTCTTGTAAACAGGTGAGAGTGCGTGTATCTTGTGTGACCTATACGCAGACGTGTGATAACAGTTTGAAGTTTTCGGGCTCGTATTCTCGATAGCCGCGGGTAAACATTATCCTTGATTGTTCTTAAAGATGTCTGTGAATATTTCCATTCTTGGTTCCATTTACACGTGATTAGATTTCTAAAGTACGATTTTATGTCACTCGCGAGATTTCGACACTCCGTTACCTCTGTTTCGACACTTTCCGACACTTTACGGGCGCACTGATCTGCTGCTTCGTTTCCATCGATACCAATATGAGATGGGATCCATATGAAGGTAATGCGTCTGGAATTTTCTTGAGCCTCTTCTAGTTCAGATTTTACCATTTTCTCTAGGGGGTTTTTAGGATACACATGATTTAAAGTTTGTAAAGCACCGAGTGAATCACTTAGGATCAAGCATTTTGGTATTTTGTTTTTGTTGACATGTTCAAGGGCTTTGAGTATTGCATAAAGTTCAGCAGAAAAAATACTGAAATATTTGGGAAGTCTAAAATGATATTGGTTGTTAGGGGTTACATATGCAGCACCTACTCCTGTATTACATTTTGATGCATCTGTGTATATCTTGTAGCAATTATCTCCATGTTTGGCTATGATTGAATTAAGGTTATTTTTAAAAACAGCTGGATTTGTTGAGTGCTTACTAAATGCAGTAAGATTATAATTTATTTGGGGGGTATCAGTTTTCCAAGGAGGGGGATGGTCCAAATTTATTAGGAATATATCTGGAAAGTTCTGATTGGATGATTTGAAGCATGGGTAAACGATGGAACAGTCCATCAATATTCCACTGTAATATAGAGTTGAAAATTAGGCATCGGAGGAAGATAATTCACTGTCAGTGATATCTTTACCTAGATAGTGATTCAATTTATTTTTAAGTCGGGTGAAGCGATGTTTCGTAGTTTTGTCTGATAGGTATGGGTAAGATAGGGTTAATAGGTTTATTAAACCGGGGAGATCGGTTGTGTATTCCTGGATAATTTCTATAGGTGAATTGTTACCTTGGGTATTTTCAATTAGCATTATTAGCTGATCATAGTTTAATGGGAGTGTTGTGGAATTTTTATTCATGAAAAATTTAAGTGCGTCAGGAGTAGGTGCTGTGCGTTTAGGTTTTTTGGGCTTTTGGATGTTGGTTTGACGTGGTGTTTGAGGGAGAGCAAACGTTGGATTATTAGTATTCAGATTTTCGATGGGAGGGGATAACGTTTCGTCAATACTTCTTTTCACAGATGTACTGGATGATTCTCCTATGATTCCGAGTGAAGCTTGCTGATCCATTACTTCAGAGGTTTTTTCACATGGATTTTTAGTGGGAGTGTTCTCTTCGGTGGGATTTATTTTGCTCGCTTCAGAAGTTGGCAGTAGGGTTTGAGGAGTAGAAGAAATTGAAGAAGGTTTTTGAATATTTATGTTGTTTGGATCACCGTCTTCAGCTTGATGTGATTCAGTATGGGAGAAAAGTTGTGTGTTCTGTTGCTGTGGCGTAGATTCGATGGTGGTGGTTAGGTCATAAGAGATAGTAGAGTTTTGAGATAACACATTGTCTGTCACAAGTTGTGTATGCTGTTGCTGTGGCGTTGATTCGGTAGTGGGAGTTGGGTCATGAGAAAGAGTAGAATTTTGTGATAACACATTGTCAGATGAAGTATTGGGGCAATTTGACGCAACGTGTCCAGCCTGTTTGCATACGAAACATTCCATCTTGTCCGTTGAAAGAAAAATTCTATTATCATTGCCTTCAAATGAAATTAATAAGGAGGTGTGAAGCTCGAAATTATCAGAGGGTGAAAAGACATACACTTGGCGGCGGAAACTGAGGATGTGGGAATATTCATCACCTGGAATTCCTGCTCTAAGGAAAGACACTGGGGAGGCTATTTGAAGACCAAGACTCTTGATTGCATTTTCTGCAAGTTGGTGGGGAATATAAGGAGAGATATTCGAGATTAATATTCTTTTTGTCGGGGAGACAAGTTTCCTAATACTTAAAATTAGGGATCCGATTTGGATAGTTGGGTGGGACTTCAGAAGTTGATCAACGAGATTTGGGTTGGCTAGATATATGCAGATTCTATTATTTGAGATTCTGGAAGCAAAGGAAATATTTTTTGGTCCGATGACATCACCAATAGCTTTAACGTAATCTAGAAGTTTAAGGTTTTCTTCTGCGTGAAGGACTATGGCTTGCTCTTTTTTGGGTAGGGATGGTGGTTTCGGCGAAGATTTTGCAGCATTTACGTACGACATTGATGTAGTAGCTTGAGTATTTGTAGCACTTTGAAGGGCCATGGTTGAGGTAGAAACTGTAGGATTACTGTGTATGTTTGTACTTGTCATGCAGATACAGACAATAGCTTCGTGTTATATTTTTTCTTTAAATGGTTCTGGTATCAGAATTGCATTCAAAGCCATTATGCTGGATGGTCAGCAAGAACCAGCAAACTGGTGAAACCAGCCGCTGGTATGCACTTTTTATAAATTAAATACAATTTATAATGGTTTAATAATATAAAGAAAGCAATACGTACAAATTTTGTCCAGAAATCACTTTTTAAAATACACTATTAAATCGAAATCAAATACACTAATTACTACTGATAAGGTAAACTAGATTTTAATTATACTTGGCACAGGTCTTACTCGTATGAATGCTAGAACAAGACCATAAAAAAAAATCTTATTTTTATTGAATAATATGATTTATATCATTTATATATGTGTTATTTGACAATTTTTTCCCGGTATTTGTTAATTACAGTAATTAAAAAACTAAAAAAACTCTTAACAGCTCGTTAATCGACGGATAGTCGCAGATTAGGTAACAGTCCATTTTTACCGCCGTTTGACAAGCGAAACTGGTTAATCGACCTTTCGTAGACTCAAAACACTCATGATCGGCTGTTAACTAACGATTAATCTTTTGTCAGGTGATCGACTATTGTTAAAACTAGTTTGGTTGACGTTTCTGACGCATTTAATCTATTGTTAATCGTCGATTACATAATTTTTGAGATGATCATCCTTTCGGAAACCGGGCGTTAATTTATTACAACCAAAATATTGTAGTTCTAATTCCCGACGGCATTTCCTTATGGTGTTATAAATTACACCTTATCGATATCTCGTTTATGTTTCTCGTTTATTTAAGTCATAATTTATGGCGGCCCCATATTTCCTAGCAGTATAATATTATTTATCACATTACATCTATTCCGTTGTGTACATTTGAAATGGAATTTTATACATATGCAAAGTAGAATTTGGTGTATGCAGTCAGATTTGGGCTCCTCCAAGTACAAACACAGTGACAAGAAGTAATAAATCCAGACCGTGCACATTCAACCATATTTTGTAATATTAAGAAGATGAATTTCATGAGAATTTGTAGGGGGTTTTATTGTTAAAGTGACTGTTGCGGATATAGGCGAACAATGACATAAATTTTGATATATTGGGTGATGTTTTGAGGGCGTATCTCATTGTTAATATTCCTAATACTACATAAGTCAATTTCAAAACACCCATTCTTTCTTTTTTTTTTTTTTTGAAGTGAGAACTTCTTTAGGGACGTTATGCACTTTTTGGATAGAGGAAAAAGCATTGAATTGGCGACCGTCATCGCTTATGTTATATATTATGGGTATGTATATATATTGTGTGGAGCTATTTAAATGTAAAATATATTTGAAGATGGGGAAAAATATTTATTTCACGACCGTCATAGCGACCGTCATCTCTTCGGCTAAATAAATTTTGTACGTATATACATTATGTGTATGTGTATATAAATTCTAATGAAGGATTTAAATTTAAAATAAATGTAAAACCTATTTTTGGATGGGAAAAAAGGATTTTTTTGGTGACCGGCGTCGCGACCGTCATCTCTTCGGCGAAATAAATTTTGTACGTATATTTATTAAGTGTATGTATATATAAATTGTGTAGAAGTATTTAAATTTAAAATAAATGTAAAATCTATTTTAGGATGGCGAGAAAGGATTAATTTCGCCACTGTCATCGCGACCGTTGTCGCTTCGACGAAATAAATTTTGTTCGTATATTATTATAATGTACGTATAATAGTAGTAATATTATTGAATTGAAAACTTCTTTAAGAGGATCGGTACGTATTTTCGGCTGCAATGGTATTCAAATGGGAATTCATTTTTTTCGAATCCTGAGAAAACTAATAAGTATTTTTGAAAAATTTAAACGCACAATGAAAGATTACGTTATTAGCGAGGGCCGAAAGTCCCTGAGAACTTCTATAATGTTTATTTTAATAAGTTACAGGGGTGAAAAACTAAGAGAAAATTTAGTGTGATTTTTAATTTCAAATATCTCATTCAAAATAAACTTTTTATTTATTCTAAGGGACTTTCGGCCCTCGGTAATAATTTAGTCTTTCATTCTGTGTTTAAATTTTTCAAAAATATTTATTGGTTTTTTCAGGATTTGAAAAAAATGAACGCAATGCCGTGATAATATTTTCCAAATCTGTCTTTGTCTTACAACGCACTCAGCCGAATATAATATTGTCAGCATATATTGTCAGTCAGACACTGACAATCAGTGACAATTTTAAATATTTGACATTGCATCGGGAATATTTTGAGAAATTGATTAAATATTATTGATATATAGTGTATTTGATAAATAATTGATTTAAGACGTGAACTTAATAAAAAGTTATTTATTGTGTACCTATTATTTGTGGAAGATCCAAGAAGAGAATACATCAGATATATTCTGTGATCCAAGTATTTTTTTGTTAGAGATGTTCAAAATTGTAAGCGTTCCATAATAAAAATATATTATTAAAAAATCACTTTAACACTTTTCCTCTTTTCTCGATTGATTATTAGTTTTTGTTGTACAAATAAATTATTACAATCACTGAAAACATAGTTAGTGAAAAATTTATCATATTTATTAACTGAATTAATAATTTGCAATTATAAAAATAACAGTTATCCAAGAACATTCAAAAGCCATCTCTTTAAATTAATTATGACATTTTCAAGTAGAATGACATTCTAGTAATGTTTACATATCCATACCAGTGTGAATTTTACTACACGTAATTTGCCGTGTAAAGACAGAAAAAGTAGGGATACACGTAAAATATTTGCGAATTATGTACCCATAGCCTTAAGGACGTTGTGCACTTTTTAGATGGGAAAAAAAGCATTGAATTCGCGGACGACGAAATAAATTTTGTACGTATACATATATTATTATGTGTATGTATGTATATATAAATAGTGTAGAAGGCACGCAACGCGTATATAATATTGGTATAACACCTATTTTTGGATGGGGATAAAGAATTGATTTCGCGATCGTCATCGTTTAGTCGAAATAAATTTTGTATGTATATATATTATCTTCTCCTTCAGCCTATTTGCATCCACTCCGGGACAAAGGCCTCCCCATGAGTTCTCCATTTTTCTTTGTTTTGTACTATTTGGTGCCAGTTTCTCCCCATTTTTGCTTTGATGTCGTCTAGCCATCGTTTTTGTGATCTTCCTCTACTACGACTGTGCTCACGTGGTCTCCAATGTACAATGTTTTTAGTCAACGTTTCTATGTTTTGTCATGCCACGTGTCCTACCCAGGTCCGTTTCATTTGCATTTCAATTCTTCCAATTAAATATTCCACTTTCGTCCTGCTTCGCACGTCCTCATTTTGTATATGTTCCCTCAGAGATCTGTGTTGTTCTCAATCTATTGGCTGATACCTCTGTAGGTGTCATTGTCTCCATTCTATACGTCATAATTGGTAGAATACAACTGTTGAATACCCTTTTATTTAGATTTATTGGTATCTTTTTGTTCTTCAACACATCACTGAGTCTTGCTACTGCTGCCCAAGTCATTCGGATCCTTCTAGTTATTTCTGCCGTTTGATTATTTTTGCCTAGTTTGATCGTGTGACCTAGGTATAGCGTAACAGGTACAGTTGTTGGCCGGTCACTAGTGATTGGCCACTTTCACAAAAATCCGAAATATTAAGATTTTTAGTAAGTATAAGGAAATAAATGTATTTGCATTGCAATTCGGCAACATTGCTATATATTTGGTCTAGCCATTATCTCTCTCAGTTAATATTGTCTAGTTGTGACAGCGTGTGTTTTTCGAAGCTTAACAGGTGCATCCAGTTTTAAGAGTTTTTTAAAGAATTTGTTAAGGAAGGCCATTCATGAGGTGAGTTATCTTGGCTAATAATATTGTGTATCTGCTTATAATAATGTTTTTTGATGATTTAGTGGGGTACATCTTACGTTATCGGTGGTTTTAATAGTAAGGTTATAATTTTTTGGCGGTAAATTTTAGTTGCCAAGCACTGTATCTTAAATATGTCCGCATTATAATGATTGGCCTACCGGCCAATTACTGTACCTATTTTAAATTAAAATATTTATTCTAATTTAGGCTCTTTTAGCTTAGTTTGGCCCAACACAACATATTTCAAGCATTTTTTCTTATTTTTTATAGCAATAACTAGTGGTTGGCCGACTGCCGATCACTAAACCACAGGGTGGCCAATAACTGTAATGTGTAATAAGGATATATTTTTTGTCCGGATTCGTTTTTATAAAATTACAATTATTTTAGTTGTTATAAAATTAATGCCAATGCGGGCAATCTGAATCAAATTTGAAACGTCCGTATTGTAGATAACATTATTAGATACTATTAAATGATTTTTATTTTTAGAATAAAAAATGCCAAATATCCGGAAAGATAAAACGTATCACAAAAAATATACAGAACAAGATCTTCAGTCTGCTTTTCAGGCCATAGAAAATGGCATGAGCCAACGGAAAGCCGCTGAACAATTTAATGTGCCAATAGCAACACTGCAGTTTAGAGCAAGCGAAAAATTTAATGAAAAAACTAGCCTTGGTCCCAATCCTATTCTTTCTTTGCAGGAAGAGAATAATTTAAAGAATTGGATCGTAACATGCCAAGACAAAGGTTTTCCAGTAAGAGTGGAAAATATACAAGACTCGGTTAAAGGTTTTCTTGATGCAAATCCACGTGCTAATCCTTTTACTGACAATCGGCCCGGAAGAGGTTGGTATAGATCCTTTTTAAAGAGACATCCAGATTTAAGCGAGCGAACTCCAGTAGCGGTAACAGCAGTAAGTTCAGTTGTGTCTGAAAAAGATATAAGAAAATGGTTCACCGGTGTTCAAGAATATTTACACCGTAAACGTTACATTGATATTCTTCAAGACCCTTCACGTGTTTTTAATGGGGATGAAACCTGCTTCCTTTTGTGTCCCAAAAATAAACGAGTGTTGGCTGTAAAGGGAAGCAAAAATGTATATCAAATAGAACATCACTCCAAAGTTAATTTGACGGTTATATTTAGGTTTGCAGCATCTGAAGGAATAACAGCACCGATGATTATTTACCCATACAAAAGACTTCCTATCAATGTTATAAATTCAGTTCCTCGAGAATGGGGCATAGGCTGTAGCGATACGGGATGGAGAAAGAATGAAAACTTCTATGAATACATAGGAAACGTCTTATATAAGTACCTAGTTGCAAAAAACACTAAATTTCCAGTCATTTTGTTCGTTGATGTACATAAAACTCACTTAACCATTCAAACCAGTGAATTATGCTCAAAGTTACAAATTAGTTTAGTGGCATTATATCCCAATGAGACCAGAATTATACAGCCTGCAGATGTTATAGGATTTAAACCATTAAAGGCAAATTGTAACCGGGTAGTATTAAAGTTTAGACGAGAAAACCCAAACAAAAGATACTATTGTCACATAAGATACAATGACTTTAGATATTCAATCGACATCCGATAATCTGCCTTTAGTAAATCAAGACAACTCATTATATAAAGAAATTGACACCTCAATTGACAAATTCCTTTTTGGCCGAAAACCCCAGAAAGAAAGGGTAAAAAGCAAACAGAACGGTTGCCTTTCGTGCTCACTTCTTCAGATCGTCAAAATGCAGAGAGGCGTAAAATTAAAGAGAAAGACGAATAAGAAAAAATAAAATTAGAACGAATACAAAAGCGAATTGACGCAAAAGCAAAGAATAAAGGTAAACAAAATAAAGAAACCAAGAAGAAAGTAATAAAAAAATTGCCACAAGAGCCAATTCCTAGAGCAAAAAATGTCAAAATGTTGTGAAGAATAAAGAAAATGTTACACTAAATACAGGTGACATTGTAGATAAAAATACTTTTAAATCAGACACACTTCTTGATCATACAATTAAAAGCACTACTTTGAGAAGTATAGTTAGAGTACATATACCAGAAGTGATTAACGCCAAAGAAAACCACGAAATGCCACGGAACCAATTTCCTGATTCTGTAGAGGAAAACGTTATTTTGCCCTCAATTGATAACGTATCTTTTGATGTCTCCAACAATAAGAATTCATCAAATTTGAGGAATACTTCCCAAAGCAAATGTACAAATTTGGAAACCAGCAAATAAAAATTGCTGATGAGTCGACTAAAAGAAAGTTGTTTTTCGAAACAGAGGGATATCCAGAACATGAAAAAATACAAATTCTCTCAGATATAATTGATGGATTCGACCGTTACTTGATGGAAGTTCATTTTATCTAACAATAAAAAACTGAAAACGTTTGTTTTCTATACTTCCACAAAATTTATTATATCTAAGTGACTACAGCTGTTTCGGAGGAGTGCCTTTCTCAAGTAATATAGTTTACAATGTGTTTGCCTTTTTAATCTTCAACTGAAGAGGTTGAGGAGTGGGGAGCTGTTTGTCTCGAGTTGGTCATTCAGAATTATATCTGTATTTTTCAGTTTATTAATTTCCATAGATTCTAACATATTCAAAATAAAGGCCTTAAGCTATCTTTTTTAGAATCTATGGAAATTAATAAACTGAAAAATACAGATATAATTCTGAATGACCAACTCGAGACAAACAGCTCCCCACTCCTCAACCTCTTCAGTTGAAGATTAAAAAGGCAAACACATTGTAAACTATATTACTTGAGAAAGGCACTCCGCCGAAACAGCTGTAGTCACTTAGATATAATAAATTTTGTGGAAGTATAGAAAACAAACGTTTTCAGTTTTTTATTGTTAGATCTCTCAGATATATTGGTGAAAAAATCAGACAACACCAACATATCTGTAAATAATAATCTTTTGTATACAGGATTGTGCTATTCTTGTTCCTAAAATATTTCTAAATCAAAACTTGGAATAAAATGTTTATTTTGTGTCAGAGGCTCCCATATTGGTAGTTGTGTTAAAAAACAAGACATTGAAAATCTAAATAGTTTTGTGTGCCCTAACTGCACAAACAAAAAAAGAAAATTAGGAATTTTATGAGTGGCCAATAACTGTAATTCTATATGCCAATAACTATGTTTGCATGGCCAATAACTGTGTAATTTTATATGTTTTTAAATTTGTGTTAATTTTTTATGTACATTATTATTTTTACTAAAATAACCCGAGTTTTTATAAAATTTGATGTTTCATTGTTATTTAAAACCCTTACAAAATATGTCACATTTAAAATATACCAATTTACAATTTTAATTCAATTTGAAATCCCTTAGGTGGCCAATCACTGTACCCGTTACCCTACTTTTCGACACTTTCGATATCACTTCCATCTAAGTCGATTGTGATAAAATATATTGATTTTTCACCACTTTTGTTTTATTTGTTTTTGTCCTCTGTATAACTTCTCTCTCCGTTCTTATTTTGCTTATTTTTAGACCTTCTGATACATTTATTTGCATAGTTGCATTGTCGTATATGTATTTGAGGAGTATTCTATATCTAGAATCAATCCTTGCGTTATTCATTCTTTCTAATACGGCCCAGAGTTCTATGGAATCGAATGCCTTATTGTAATCCACAAATACCAAACGAAGAGGTTCATTGTATTCGTTGCACTTTTCGATAAGTGTCGTTATTGTTTGTAGGTGTTTTATGGTACTATGTCAACAGGCTGGTAACTATCGAATTTATTTGATAGCCTGTTAGTAATTATTTTGGTAAGCATTTTATACGGATGTGGCAACAGACTTATTGGTTTGAAATTTTCGCGTTTGTGGTACTTACATATTAGGTGTATGTATATATAAATAGTATAGGAAACACGCAACGCGTGTATAATATAGGTATAGAACTTCTTTTTATTGAGAAAAAGCATTGAATTCGCAACCGTCATCGCAAAGGCGAGATATTAGTAATTTATATACTGTAGGTTGAATTGCGTATGTATAAGTTCAAACGAAGTTATAATGGTTGGAGGAGGGATAGAGTGTGTCCCCGAAGGAGCTTGCGAAGCAAGTGCATAAGGGGCCACACGGTCCCTACTCCAATCATTATAAGTGATTAGAGTTTAAAGTATTTTTTAAGTGAAAACTTCTGTAGCGATTTTGTACACTTTTTTGATGGGGAAAAAGCATTGAATTCGTGACCGTCATCGCTTCGCCGAAATAAATTCTGTACCTTTATGTATTATGTGTATGTATATATAAATAGTATAGGATGCACCCAATGGGTATATAAAGTAGGTATATCACTTCTCTTTGGATGGGGAAAAAGCATTGAACTCGCGATCGTTATCGACACGGCATATATTAGTAATAGGTTGAATTGCGTATGAGTTCGACCAAAGTTATAATAGTTGGAGGAGGAATAGAGTGTGTACCCGAAGGGGCTTGCTTCGTAAGAAGTTTTCACTTCTGTCGGCACTCCCACGAGTGCCCTAATTTTTTTCTTTTGATAGTACCATTTGAGACGAATTATCGCCCCAGTTATTTTTTTGTGCTCTCGCCAACATTACTGCTTTTGATATAAAAGCACTAATATTTTACGATATTAAAATTTTGAAGACATTTTTACCAATAACTGTTCCTAGATATAATTTAAACAATAAGAAATATAATTTTATTAAAAAATTTTTACATTAACAAATCAACTTTCACATCTATTACATATGTATTTTAACTTCCTTGCTGTAAGATGGACACACACTATTATCACATTAAGAACATTTTTGCTTTGGTACTTGCGATTTTTGTACCTTGGGCAAATATGGTAGCTTTCTTTTCTTTTTGCTTGTGGTAAATTCGGTTCTTCTACGGGTTCTTCCACATTGTAATGATCTTCCAGTGTTTTCAATATCTGATTGACACTTTTTTTTGTTTTGTTGGTTAGATGAGATTGGATTGTTAGGTCGTCCTCTATTCTTATTTTTTATTGTGACTGTATACGCATTTGCTTAATCCTAACAAAAATTTCCTTCTTTTGTCTTAATATTTTGACATTTAGATTTACGATTGAGATGAAGCCACGTCACGAAACCATTTGCTACTGCAATGTTAATCTTCTTTCTAATTTTATTTAATGCTGTTTTGAACAATTCGTTAGTGGTACAGCCAAACCACTCTCTCAAATTTCTCATCCAGGACATTCTTCTACGGCCTGGATTTCTTCGTCCTTGGATTTTTCCTTGCATTATATTTTGTAGGAATGTGTACTTTTGTCCCCTCATCAGGTGGCCTAAGTATACGTCTTTTTATCTCGTGATTTTGGTCACCTGTTTCATTGATAAGGGTTCCCAAGTATTTGTATTCGTTTACTTTTTCAAGTTGGGTACCGTTTTTTGTGATACTAGTGTAATTTATTGGATTCTTACTGAAGGTCATATATTTGGTTTTTTTGACGTTCATCCTTATGCCGTAGTTATTACATATCTCATTCATACTTTCAACTAGATGTTGTAGATCTTCCGCTGTTCTTGCCATTATCACAGTATCGTCAGCATATCGAATGTTATTGATAACTTCTCCATTGACTATTATCCCTTAGTTTGCATATGAGAGAGCTTCTTGGCATATTTGTTCTCTGTAGATATTAAACAAGAGCGGTGACAATATACAACCCTGTCGTACCCCTCTACGTATTTCTATTTCGTCCGATGATTGACAATGTCAATAATGTTCATAAACAACGTAGCTGGCCAACTTTTGGATTGTCAGTTGCAGGTGTATTCGACAATAATCTTGCCCATTGTATCTACGAAACACTTTGTGGCATCATAATAATATGTTTATTTCTGTCTTCGAAAATTGCGGAATGTTGGTGTTCGGAAGATAAAAGTATAACACTTCGGTTTCTTTTTGGGAAACTAAGAAACCAATGTGACTTCGACTGAAATCCAATGATTCCGACTGGAATCTTGAAATTCCGACTGAAGAATAAATATTATAATTTTGAGCAGGCAAAAACTCGAGAGCAGGGAGGCGCGTTTTATATCTTCGTAGCGTTCCGCATAGTGTTAGATTCTTATCAATGAAATCTGTTTCTTATCAATTAAATAAGGTTTGTTTTAGCGTCAGTTTCAAATGGTTTGAAATCATCAGGAACATGCGCATTTGTTTGATCGCGTTCAAGCAAAGAGATTACTAGTTTGAAACTACTGGTCGGGCGCATGCCCCGGAATCTTATATGGAAAAATTGGGGAAGTTCCCCCACCACTTCCACACCGGTCAGCTAAATAAAGAGAAATGACAGCCTTTCTCGTTCACGAAGACTTTAACCAATCATTTATGTTAAAACACCATGCCTGAATGTCACAAATAAAATAATCAAACGAGGCTTAACTCGACAATGTCAATTCTGTCAAAAGTAATGACAGTTAGAGTTAGTGCAAATACAAATAATTTTCTAATAGTTTACAGTTTTTATTGTATTATCTTTAACGATTTATTTAGTCCTGTCGCCAGGGGGGGTACAACGGCCTCGTTAATTCAGATGGACTTACCCAAGTTTCTTTTATGTATTTTGACCCGTAGAACACGAATTTTTTGGGTAACAGTTGATCCGGATGTCGATAAGATTGTTATAGACCAAGAACTTGAGGAATCAAATAACAGCGATTTTTGGCAAAATAAAACAATATTTTGTATTTTTTGGGTCATTTTAAGCAAAAAATATTTCTACAAGTTTTTTAGTAGGATGCACAGTTTTCGAGATAAACGCGGTTGAACTTTCAAAAAATCGAAAAACTGCAATTTTTAAACCTGAATAACTTTTGATTAAAAAATAAAATAGCAATTCTGCTTAGCGCCTTTGAAAGCTCAAGTCAAATTATGTCGGTTTTGATTATTTGCATTGCTAAAAATTTATTGTGTTATTGTTAAACAAAGCTACAAACAACTAGTGCGTGAGTGATGTTTCTATGATTTCTCATTTAAAATCGAACGAGTAGGTAGAATAGGTACTAGTGCAATCAAGACTATTTCTACGTTACATGCGTTAAAACGCATGTAAAAGCACGGGAAACCCTACGTGTTTATAGCTTTGTTAAACAATAAAAAAATAAATTTTTACCAATGCAAATAATCAAAACCGATATAATTTGACTTAAACTTTCAAATGCGGTAAGCAGACTTGCTATTTTATTTTTTAATCAAAAGTTATTCGGGTTCAAAAATTGCAATTTTTCGATTTTTTTAAAGTTCAACCGCGTTTATCTCGAAAACTGTGCATCCTACGAAAAAACTTGTAGAAATATTTTTTACTTAAAATGGCCCAAAAAATACAAAATATTGTTTTGTTTTGCCAAAAATCGCTGTTATTTGATTCCTCAAGTTCTTGGTCTATAACAATCTTATCGACATCCGGATCAACTGTTACCCAAAAAATTCGTGTTCTACGGGTCAAAATACATAAAAAAAAACTTGAGTAAGTCCATCTGAATTAACGAGGCCGTTGTACCCCCCCTGGCGACAGGACTAATTCTTAGTAATTTCAGTTTCAGTTGGTTATCCTTATCCTTCGTTTATAAAGTGTAGTTTTGTTTTAGTTGCGAAAGAACTTTGGTGTTGTGTTAATAAAAAAAAATAAACATGGTTTATTATTTTTGTGTACACATCATAGAAAAGTTAGAAAAATGCATAGGTACATAGTAATTAGTTTATAACTGTTTTATCGGAAACAACAAATAAATACACGTACCTATATTTAGAAAAAAATTGTCTAACTTTTTTATATCCATTTTCCTTACTAAATTTGACAGCAAAAATAACATATTTTGCAACTTGAGAATTCCGAATAATTTATGAGTATTACTTAGATATTATTTAAATAAAATACTTTAACAAGCTTAGTAAGTTTTGGTATTTTAATTTAATAATATAGGTGAGATCATTTCTTGTAAAATAACAAGATATTTTAATTAGTAACGAAATTTCCCGCAAGAGGCACTAAACGGATAATATTAATGCTTGTCCATTTGAATTTCCCGCCAAATGGTGATTAGTTAACACATCGGTCGCAAATGGAACCAAATTTTTACAGTGAGTTGCCTATCTATCCGGTAATACTATAATATATTATTTATCTATGGTCGGGCGTTCTAACGACAGTAAATTTTGATTTGGAAACTGGCGTCAAACGGTCAAAAGAGTTTGCGGATTTTGTCCGGATTTTATGTTTGTGCGTTGCGCAGTGGAATTATTTGTTTGACGTTTACAAATTTTAAATGAAAGTAATAGGTTTTGACTATGCTACTTAACATTATTTACGTTTATAATATTACTTTTTAATATTTAGCATAAATCTTGAAAATTTGGATGCTTATAAGAAAAATGTATTTCTAATCTAACCTCAAAATTATAAATAAAACCAACAATTTGACGTTGGTATTTTACTCCGATAAAAAATCGTTCTGGCAAAAACAGTTTTTTAACAGTTTGTGGATGGAACATGCGCAATAAAGCAGTACAATAATTTGGTGTCAAACCATACGAAACTACATGCTAGAACAAACCTAATAACTACATGTTTTGTAATGTGTAATAAGAAGATCGAATTTCATGAGAATTTGTAGGAGGTTTTATTGTAAAAGTGACTGTTGCGGATATAGGAAGTGATTTCGTGCGATTTAAAAAAAAAAACACACACACGAAGTCAAACAGTATTTATTTTAATAGCTATTTATGATATAAGTGTTAAAAGTACACGTTTAAGGCACGCATGTGAAAGTTTGCAAAATGAACGATAGCGAGTTCTGCAATTCACATGAGTGCCTTAAAAATATACTTAACACGCATATCATACAATATTTTTTCTACAAAAGTAATCACAGGACAATATTTACAAAAACTTTTACTTGAACTTGACTGACATTCCATTTTTATATTTTTTCGACATTACATCAAAATTGTCTATACGGTCAATACGAATTGCAGTAAAAATTTTAAAGCACTAGTGCCTTAAAGTAGCATTTTTAACGCTCGTATGGAGTGCTAAAAATTGCATTTTTAACACGGTTGTAGAAAAAGCAATTTAATAACAAATATATAACAATTAAATAAAACAATAAAGTATATAATAAACAAATTGAAAATAGGTCTTTTGAAGTCAATAGCATACAAAATTTCAATGTAAAACGAATATTGTTTAAATTGTTTTTATTTTTTTTTGTATTTTGTGGTAGTCAGTTTTATCACCTCTAGTCCTTATGCAAGCTTTAGTTTGCGTGGGCACGCTCCTAATCAAATTATCATCATTTTGTTGTGGTAGGTTGCTCCATCCTTTAAGAGCAGCTTGTACTAGCCGTGCGGTGTTTTGTGGATTATACCAACGAGCTCTAATTTTCTTTTAAGCATATCATACAAACACTCTATAGGATTAAGCTCGGGTGAGCAAGCAGGCCAATCCAAGCAAGGGATACCTTCTGCTTTAATGATGTCTACAGTCACTCTAATGGTATGTAGAGGTCCATTATCATGAAATAAAATTAAAATTTTTCCTGTTGCACCTCTCCAGAGTCTGAATACAGATTATCAACATACCTGTGAGCAGTTAAAGTTGATTGGATGAAAACTAAAGGAGTTTTTTTACGGATCACAATTCCTCTATACTTCCCCTTGTATATTTGTGAACAGATCTGACGGTTTTCGTTCTTGCTAGTCTTCCTCGACCTCTAAGTACACGATTTCATGGGTCATCTAATTTTACACAAATCCTGACTTCTTTTGAAAATAGTACATTTTGTCAATTTCCAATGTTCCAGTTTTGGTGGTGAAAACACCAATTTAGGCGATCAATCTTGTGCTGCTTAGATAACTCAGGAACCCATAACTGTCTGCTGCTGTATACTTGTTGGTACGAACTCTTCTTCTTATCGTTTCAACTAAAACAGTTACACCTCTAGCTTCCAAAAGCTGCCTTTGGAGCTGCAGATGAGAAATTGTTGGGTGTCTTCCAGCTGATTGGACAATTAAACGATCTTGGAGAGCCGTTATTACTTTTGGCGACTTTCCCTTGCTTTATTTTTGAGCTTTCCTAGTTTCTGTTACCTAGCATAGGCTTCGGACAGAACACCCTATATTACGCCTAGCTCTACAGCTATGTCCCTCTGAGAAAATTACTTTCTCCACAAGACCAATAATCTTTCCTCGTTGTAAGTTCTATAACCATACATCAGGCATATTTTCGTTTTTGGACGCAAAAGTTCGTTTCTTTCACTTTGCAACTCAAGCAAATAACTTATACCGTACCAAGCTGTGCTATCCGATTGTCTTATATGTTTGTTTATTTTCAATAAAAACCTTTATTCTTAGCAACAATAACAAGTTTTTTCAAAAGAAATAGATACTACTTTGAAATACATGGTGATTCCATATTAAGTATGGGTGTGTGTACATATGTATTACCGTAACTAGCACACTAAGTCGACTGTACGAAAGAATTTTAAAATACCTCATGTGTGAAAAGTACTATCCATACGAATCCCAGGAACAAAGCGGCTTTAAACGAGATAAGTCCACAATAAACAACATTTTCTGTATAACCCAAAACAAAAAAGGCTTTCAAGAGCCTAAGGGTTGCCATTTACTTCTGGTATATCTTCTTTTTGTGCCGTCTTTTAACGAAGGTTGGCGATCACTTTTTTAAACGCTTCTCTGTTTTTTGCAACGTTAAATATCTGTTCAACACTGATGTCTTCTTATTGGGAAACACTCTTTCGCCATCTGTACTACTGTACTGCCGTGCTAGGCCCAAAGGCGGTAACTAACATTTGAGAAAATGGTGGCAAAATCGATTTCAAAATTGAATGCTAAAATTTTGGCCCGTTAGGGATTTATGGACTAGCTAATAGTTTTTATGCATGGATATATGCCCCAGTTTATTAAGGGAACCGTTAATTATATTTTAAAACAAAGTTTTATATAAAAAGAGGTAGATACCGCTAAAACGTTTTATCAAAACTTACTATAAAACTAAGCCTTTTAGCGGTGTGTGGTTTATAGTTGTGATTGATATGAAATAGAAAGGTTTTCTGTGTATTCCAGTTTATTAAATTGAAAGAATTAAAGTACTATTCAATGTTATTATTTTGTTGAGCCACAATATGACAACAACAAATTGACAATATTTAGTTGTCGTTATATCTGTTTTCTTTCAAGAGTCAATAAATACATATTGGTTCATTAATATTAGTGTTCTATTTGCGATTCAATATAGACAATTTAATAGACAATCGAACACCATACCTTGTGTCCGGTACATACACAAAACCTATTTAGTATTACAATGGTATTACCTCATAATTATCATTTTTTATAAAATCTTTTATAGTGCGTCTAATAATTTGGGCAGAACTGTACTTATACAACGTAAAACCAGAATCCGTTCAGATTGTTATAGCTGTTTAAACATCTCCGTTTTAAAGAATTCTTCAACTATAAATGTGATTGTAAACCATACTTTTGACTTTCTCTTCTCAGCTATTTTTATTTTGTTTCTTGCAAACAAATTTTTGGATCATTATCCAGGTACCTGACGCATTCTTAGAAAATTTATAAAGGAATAAAACCAGCATTTAGGATTCTCAAAAGATAAGGTAAAGATATCCCAAATTTACAATCCCGTATCTATAATAGCATTGTATAACTAGACCACTATTAGACATTGTCTAGTTAAACAATGATAATAGCTTGTATTGAAACAAAAAAATGCAATCAATGGGTTGCATTGATTTAGTTGTTGCAACCTAACAAAGGGTTTAAACGTATATATAAATCATCCACTTGGCGCAGATTCACATTGTTTAGGACAACATAAATGGTTAATTCTTGAAATAGTATAAACAAAAATGAAAATATATTTCAATAGATAATATAATAATCTCGAAAAGTTCTTACCATTCTCGCTAATTATTTCTTTTACTAACACAACTCTTTTAACTAACACAATAATTTAACCTTGTAAAGTTAGACCGAATTTACTTTGTAATACTAAGGCGATTTGGCGGTTTCTAAATGTAGGCGTATAATTCTTGAAAGTAGATTAGCGGTAAGTGCAATATGCTAAGGTATATGGACGGCAACTGTAGCAGATACCGTCAAAACGCCATAGTATTTAACATTTGCCGCCAAATTGCTTAGTATTTTAACTGAAAAGTGTAGATACCGCTAACAAAATTGCAATTTTATTTAAAATGTAATGCTTCTACAACTCCAAAGACTTTATAAATATATACTAAATACACTATTCTACCTAAAAATACAAAAATCTTATTTTCGATAAAAAATCAGATCCCGCCTTTGGGCTTAGCACGGCAGTGTATTTGTTGCCATTCTTCTTATATTGGAGTTTTCACCTCTGCTCTTTCTAGCATTTCTTTTTCCTCATTGTGTCAGGTCTTGTTTCGGCCGCGTACGTCATGATTGGTCTGATGACTATTTTGTAAATTTTGCCTTTCATTTCTTTTCCGATATTTTTGTTTTTCTACATTGGTTCATTCAGACATCGTACCGCTCTATTTGGTTAATTCACTTGATCTTCCACTTCTGTTTCGAGCCTTCCGTAGCTAGATAGTGTGATACCTACATATTTAAACTCCATGACATTTTCTATTATCTGACTCTTAAGCTCTAATTTACATCTTATTGGATTTGCTGTTATAATCAGGCATTGTGTCTATTTTGGAGAAATTAACATGTTAACATGTATAATAGGCGAACAAATAAAGCACTAAAATCAGCCTTATCTCCGAAAAAAAATTCAAGACGGATCTTAATAATTATTTTTGCATTCGATTCGTGAAGGCGCCAGGAAACTTTCTGATCCCGAGCCATGATATAATATTAAAAAACTGCATACCAAAAAAGGAATTTTAAAGTGCATCTCAGACAATAAAAATAATTCAGAACTCGTTAATTATCGGCGAAAATTAGTTCAATTTCGTTACTCGGGAGGCTTTTGGGGTCGCTGAAAACGAATAGGACGTCAAAAGTCATTTCCGGAGTACCTGGTGCCCAGTGTACCTACTGTTTACCTCGTCTTGTGGAGTTTTCGGCAAAATATTTATTAAAAAATTAGTCAAAAATAATTACTCGAGGGCTTTTGGGGTCGCTAACGACGAATATGACATCGGAAGTTATCAAAGGAGTACCTGTTACCCAGGGTATCTACTGTTTACCTCGTTTTATCGAGTTTTGTTAAATCCATTAAAAAATTAGTGAAAATTCATTACTTGGGGAGTTTTTGGGCTCTCTGACGACGAATATGACATCGGAAATGATTTCCGGAGTACCTTGTGCCCAGGGTACCTACTGTTTACCTGGTCTTCTGGAGTTTTCGGTAAATTCATTAAGAAATAATTAGTCACTAGATAGACAGTAGGTACCCTGTACACCAGGTACTCTAGAGATCGCTTCCGATGTCATATTTGTAGTCAGAGACCTCAAAAACTCCCCAGTAATGACTTTTGACTAATTTTTTATTGAATTTGCCGAAAACTCTAGAAAACAAGGTAATCAATAGGTACCCCGGGTACCGGTTACTCAGTAGATCACTTTCAATGTCATACTCGCCGTTAGCGACCCATAAAACACCCGAGTAATGATTTTTGACTAATTTTTTAATGAATTTTAATGACGAGGAAAACAGCAGGTACCCTGGGCTCCAGGTACTCCGGAGATCACTTTCGATGTCATATTCGTTTTCAGCGACCCCAAAAACCGCCGAGTAACAAAATTGAACTCATTTCCGCCGATAATTAATTGACGAGTTATGAATTTTTTGATATTCTGAATGTTTCATATTCTGGAATATAAAGGTACTTTACTCTTTAAAAAAATTCATATTTTTGACATACCTCGTATAAAATTTATTAAATTGTATATCTGATGATTGAATTTTTGATTTTAGACTATGCAAGCATTTTATGAAGAATTACGTTTTTTCGTAAAATTGATAATAAAAATGTTACCCATATGGTTCGTTGTTACGCAGACATACTGTATAAGAGTTTCTGTATAAGAATTTTCAAATTGTAATGCTATATTCGGATTTAGCATAATCAAAAACAAAATAGAAACATATTGGATCAAAGAAAAATTATGAATTTAACGATATTTTTAAAATTATTTATACAAAACAATTGTTATTGTTTAAACAATTAATAAACAATTAGCGGCAAAATCTGTAAGTGGGACTTTTCACATTAACATGTATATAGACTAACAAAAGAAGTTTTAGAAAAATATAAGCTTGTTTGAATTTTTCTGAAACAACGCATCTTTTCGTTCTATCTTGACTCCCCTATTATATTAATGACTCAACCTAACAATGCGTAATGGCGCTACGTGTTTGGTGCATTAATAACAAGCTGAAAATTCGAGCATTATCATAACGAAAACTTTGTTTATTTACGTATTTTAATTCATAATATGGAAAATTGCTATTATGAAAAGTAGTTTAGAATTAATAATTATGTTTTAATGTGCACTTATATCATTCTAATTTAAATGTTATGAACTATGAAGGTAGTTTACTCTTGATCGAAATTCATATTTTTTATATACCTCGTATGAAATTAATAAAACTTCACATATGATGGTTGCATCATAAATCTTAGAACATGAAGAGCTTTTTATGAATAACTTTTCTTCGTCAAATTAAAAATAAAAGAGTTATAAATGAAAATGTTGTTGGTATCCATAATTTCAGAAAAATCTTCAAATATTTTTTTCCATTGGAAGGATATAATTGCACATATCAGACCATAATTTTTTACACCAAACAATATTATTTCATATACTGTCGGTTCGCTAAATTCAGACACAATTGGTTAGTGATTTTAGTCAATAATTTTGCTAATTTGGCAAAAAAAATTACTAATTAGTTAGTAATTACTAAATAATTAGTAATTTTGTCAATTTTGGCAAAATTCGCAAAAACAAAAAAATTACCCACTAAAATCATTAGCCAGTTGTGTCGAGTTTAGCGAACCGATTATATTTCAATTTCATAGCAAATGGAACAGTCCATTTATCATAAAGGGGAGGCGGAATACTCGTATAAACCGTTTTAAAGCTGTTAATAAATTATTGCTTTTAAAATATACTCAAATTGTATTTTTAAACATCTTATTTATTTTATATAATAATTAAATTCACTATCAAATGTCATAGATGTATTATTATTACTTAATTTAAAATTTAGTTTGACATTCACGAAGTTTCAAACTCAATTGTAAGTAACCTATGCTTTGCTTAACAAATCGAGATTAAAAACTAGCCTACTTAATAGCAACGATTTCAGCTGGACGTGTAGTGTGTCGGAAGAACATAAAACGATTGTGACGTCACATTTTAGATTTTGAGGTCGATTATCGAAATGCCGTTTTTAGTTTTGGATTCAGAAGAAAAAACTACATAAGAATCCATCGATAAATCTGATCTGAGCATTGCAGGAGCGGCAATGCAATAGCACACACACTTTTACGAATTTTTTTTTTAACATCCCATTTATTTACAATCTGTAATAATGATTACAATAAGTAAATTGTTTAACAATTAAAAGAGACTTGCAGGAGACTGTCCAGTGATAATAACCTATGAAATCATAATTTTAGTACTTAACAAAATTATTTGTGACTAATAAATAAAACCCTATAAATAAAACTCTAATAAATAAAATATTTTTGAAAATTTAAAATCTTGTTCGTAGATCGCTTGGAGTGTGGCGCTTTAGCCTTCTGTTTGCCTGGGGTCTCATGAGGTTCTTCGCTAGCCTGTTGGGGTGGTTTTGTAGTCGGATGTCGTATTTTTGGGCGTAACTGGCAATTTCTTCTTTGACTGTCTTCATTTGGAGATCACGATTGATATGTTCATTGGGCATGTACCACGGTGCATTTGTGATAATGCGCAAGGTTTTCGATTGGAATCTCTCCAGGATGTCGATATTGGATCTCGACGCAGATCCCCACAGTTGGATACCATAGCTCCATATTGGCTTAATCACTGCCTTGTATACTAAAAGTTTATTGTACAAACTCAGTTGTGAACTTTTTCCTATCAGCCAGTACATTTTATTGAGTTTTAGACCCAACTGTTTTCTTTTAGTGAATATGTGTTTCTTCCACGTTAATCTGCGGTCCAAGTGCATACCTAGGTATTTTACATCATCCTTTTGTTGTAGTACTTGATTATTTAATGAGACGGTTGGGCACGTATCTTTTCGATTAGTGAACGTTATATGTACTGACTTGCTTTCGTTTACTTTAATTCGCCATGTTTGTAACCAGATATTTATTCTGTCGAGATTTGTCTGGAGCAGTTGCGAAGCGATGTACGGGTTTGAATGAGCTGCAATGATCGCTGTGTCATCTGCATATGTGGCTGTGATAATGTTTTGGCTTGTAGGAAGATCTGCTGTGTAGAGTAGGTAGAGAACTGGTCCAAGGACACTACCCTGAGGTACTCCAGCTTTGATTGGATATAAGTTAGTGCACTGATCTTTAACTTTTACAAGGAAATGGCGGTCGGAGAGATATGACTTGAAGATTAGAAAGTAGTTGAGAGGAAGGACTTTTCTTATTTTGTATAGCAGACCAGTGTGCCAGATTTTATCAAAAGCCTGCGAGACATCCAAAAAGGCTGCAGAGCAGTATTGCTTCTCTTCTAACGCTTTGTTTATGGAATTGCAAACTCGATGAATTTGCTCGGTGGTAGCATGTTGTTGTCTAAATCCAAACTGGTGGTTGGGTATTAGCTGCTTTTCCACGAGGATTGGCTGTAATCTGTCTAGTAAGAGTTTTTCAAAAACCTTTGACATCACTGAAAGTAGACTGATAGGTCTATAGGACTTAATTTCTTCTACAGGCTTGTCTGGCTTGGGTATTAAGATGATTTGTGCCACTTTCCACAAAAGGGGATAGTAACCAGTTCTTAAGATGGCGTTAAAAATCTGTGTCAAATATTGCACTCCTTTCTTGGGAAGTTCTTTTGAAATTCTTGCAGTGACTAAGTCGAACCCTGGGGACCTTTTCGGATTCATATCTGTTTGGATTTTGTTGAAAACTTGTTTGGTTGTGAATTTCTCCAACGGTGCTTCTAGTTGGTATGGATATTCTAAATACAATTGAATATTATCTTCTGCATCAGAGTTGTTGTTTTGGGCATGTGGTTGGAACACTTCCTCCAGGTATTTGGCAAAAACTGTAGCTTTTTCGTTGTTACTTTTAGCCCATCGTCCGTTACTGGCCCGGATAGGCGGATTAGAGAGTTGTGGTCTGTTAATCTTTCGTGTTGCCTTCCATAGCGAGTATTCGGAGGTTTCCGTGGCAGATAGATTTTGTAGATATCGTTTTATGTCATTGTTTTTATTGTTGTTTAACAAAGTTTTTAGCCGCGCTGTAGCTTGGTTTAATCTATTTTTATCCTGGGGTGCGCGGGTTCTTTGCCATACTTTCCTTAGTCTTCTTTTTTCTGCGATTTTTTCTTTTATTTCGTTGGGTAAATCTTTGTGTATGATTGTTCTTGGTTATGTAGGTGTTGTAGGCGAATTTATAAACGAAATGTTTTCGTTAAAAACTGTTAAATTCTTCAAATTAAATTTTCTGTTAAGATATATTGGTGCCTTGAGATATATTGGTGGTGCGTTAATTTGATCTACTTAGTTTATGTATTGCTGGTATAAAAAAACAGAACTACAGTTTGCTCCAATAAAATGCTCTAAGTTTCTATGTTCCATCTGTTTTGTAGAAATTCCCCCATCCGCTCTAAATTCGACCAAACGCAATTGAGTTTTGTGTACCGAAAAAGTTCCTATTACGTCCATTCCTGCTATGTTTTAATGGGTTACACTGCAACTGCAGTTGAAATTTAAAACGTTTACATATATACAGTTAAAAAATTAGCAGTATTTTAACTCTCAAAGGATTTTAATTAAAAAAGTATGTGAATTTTGTTTAAAAGGTTTCCCTTTAATGTTATCGAAAATTCCGTTCGAATTGTTAAGTATTAAATTTAGGAAAAATCTAATATTTCTGACATTTCATAAATAGCGTGATTTTATAAAATATTTCAATATGGTATTTTATATTTTTTAGTTTTAAGGACAAAAAATGATTATACAAATGAGATACTGTATTTGGTTAATATTCAGCACATTCAAAGGGAAATTGCAATCAATATTACAGATGAAAAAAAAATCGTGACAAAAAGAATGGTAGGGGAGCCCAAGCGGGGATTTTTGCAGTTACTCGAGCGCGTCACATTATCATATGGGGAGAAACTTGGTACCCTACAGATGTACCTCTACCATATATTGGCTCTTAACACAGGGAAGTTCGTTAAGGGGGGCCCGAAAAAAAATCTATCCTTAAAAATACTCGAAATTGTCAGATTAAGAAAAGGTAAGTTAAGTAGGTACATGCAAAAGAGTGTATATTTCAAAAATCTGACGTTTTGAATGGAGCGTAAGGAAATGGGTGAGTCAAAAAGTTAAAAAAAAAGGGAATATTTCGCGATATGAACGTCACATCGAAAAACTAAAAAATACGTCCTCAATATTTTTCAAAGATTTATCGAATGGTACTAAACATGACCCCCCGCGAAGAAAGGTGGGGGTAAATTTAAAATTTTAAATTCAAACCCCGCGATATTTCGCCAAATGAACATCACATCGAAAAACTTCAAAATACACTTTCAAAATGTTTTTGAAAAATCTGTCGATTGGTACCACACACGACACCCAACGGAAGTGGGGTGGGGGGTTACTTTAAAATCTTAAATGGGACCCCAAATTTTTATTGCAGATTTGGATTCTTTACGTAAAAACAAACAACTTTTATTTGAGATATTTTTTTGGATTATGAATAGATGGCGCTATAATCGGAAAAAACTATTATTGGAAATGGAAAATTTAATTTAAAAGTGGAAAGTCCCCACTAAAATGGAAAATTTTACTTAACTTTTTTTGGTTTTAGGACCTACTCTTCACAACCCAATAGGTCCCCATAACGCTCGAGTGACTGCAAATTTAGCATACTTTGCTCCACTACCAGAAAGATTATTTTAATCTTGATTGACAAGGAATTACAAAATCTTTGGAATATTAATTATTCTGTGCTGTGTGCGTAAAGTGAGTTAAGTCCAAAAATGGTCGAAATTAGCAAATGCACTATCTGTATGTTAGAATTTGATATCTACATGTGTGTATAATTTGTTAAGTCTAATTCCATTCCTAACCTGAGATATTCATTTTACACAAATGACAAACAATCAATACTAACTGTGTAAAGCGTGCTAAGTCCAGAACTTAGACACATCATTCTTTACACTAAACATTATTTAATAAACAGGAAGACTCAGTATGTTAAGTCCCACAATTTTGCGACTTAACACACTTTACACTAATAAGTTATTACGTTGACTTTCTGTACGCGACGCGCAAAAAAATCTTTTGTTTTTTTTACTTAAAGTATTTGGAGAAACTCGGAGATACCTATGAACTATTATTCAAAAGAAAAGATCATCTTCTTCGGGTATAATCCAACCAGATGAAAGAGGATATTTAAGAAAAAGCTTTATAACTGAAGAAGAAAGGAATATAGTAAATAAATTTTTAATTGGAATCCCAGCTTATGAAAGCAACTATTCAAGACAAGATTGTGGGAAAAATTTGTTCCTTTACATTTGACTATAGCGACAATATAATAATGAAGAACACAAGCGTACCCTATCTGAAACCAGTTTAAAACCTATAAGCTATACTAAGTTTTGTGAGGAGTTCCACAACTTAAATTTCAAAAATTAAAAAGCCTAAATTAGATACCTGTTCAAAATGTGATAGGCTAGATATGCAACTTAAAATATGTGCTGAAAATGAAAACCAGTAGTTTTTAAAACAAAAAAATTACCACCTTGATAACGCGGAGTATGGGTATAAGTCTAAACAGTTAGACAAATAAAATGCAAAAGTTAACGATTCAACCAAAATTGTGACATTTGACATGCAGCAATGCATTCATACTCCACTCGTGCATAGTTCTGTAGCCTTCTACAAACGCCAACTTTGGACTTTCAATCTAGCAGTCTACGACTGCAGTGATGGCACAACTTACTGTTACCTTTGGCATGAAGGTGTAGAGAGTTGATTGGGAGAGGTGCTAATGAAGTTGGCTCATGTGTATGCAAATTTATTTCTAAAGCTTCAACACTAGAAAGTCTGGCTTAGCATACCTACCTAGAATGCCCGAAGGGATCATTTTGGCCCCACGTTATTTAATCAATTAAAACTCAGTTTAAAGAAATTAAATCTACTCTAGACGATAGAATCTGATTTTATTTTTTACTTTCATTGCTTAACCCATTCGCTGCCTCTCAAAAACATTCGAAACACCATACAGTTTGCAGTTTTTGATAATTTGCCACACATTGCCTTGTTAGAGCCGTGGCAATGATTGGAAGTATGATTTCCTTTATAAAATATTTTCAACTGATATTTTTTTCATTTTTGGATAGTAACAGTGATAGTTGTTTGTAGACCTGGTGTTGCTAGGTGTAGTTCCAGATTTCGGGAGGCAAGGTATGGGGCCCATAATTCTTCACACAGCCCAAGAATAAACTTACGAAGACTGAGTCTACTTTAAATTACTTCTTTATAAATAATCCATGCATTTATTGCTTCCAAGTCAAGAGTATTATAAAACACGTACATAGGCAATCGTCTTGAAGTTACTTTTGTAGTATAAAGACGCGTCATTTGATCCTCTACACCAACAATTATTATATCTTTGTGTTCACTTGTGTTCACCAACAATTTTTCTTTATTATGTAGGTAGATGATCAGTACCAGTATAAGGTAACCATTTACAATAAACATACATAAATATAATTTTACCCATCCGACAGGAATTGGAAAGAAAGGCTCGTCAAATTTCCCAGAAAACGATAATAACTTACACAGGGCCAATTTGGCCCCTTTAGATTTCTATGGTAGATTTGTTCGAAAAACCATTTAATAAATTTAGTAAAAAATATTTTTTTGTGTTAAATAAGGCTTTGTATCAAAATAATAAAAGTCATAAAATATGAAATTATTATTACCTCAAATAAAAAAACTACAATAACTTCAAATCGCAACAGGGGCCAACGTGGCCCCTCCGACTTTCTAGTGTTAAAGCCTGTTGTGAAAAGTTTGATCATATAGGTACTCAGATATATGTGGTGGTCAAAACAAGAATACTCATGTAGCAGCTATGTGTAGGGTAGCCCTGCAAAATTCTCCTACCTTGGAAGCGATTAATCATACATTTTTAGTACCTGGCCACACGCACATTGAGTGTGATACATCACACGTCCTTATTGAAAAAATAAAACAGTTTTTGATGGACGTTCCACCATCCTCGTGATTGGGCTGAACTTATACAAAGCACTGGTTAGAATCGCCCTTTCGTGGTGAAGGAGATGAATCAAGATTCTTGATCAAGGTTTGTGAATTCAAGCTTCTTTGACTTGGCTAAGTTGCTAAAAACCGACCTTCAGCAGCGAAAAGATGATGTTATTGGAAACAATTTTAGCTGCAGAAATGTACAGTGGCTGAATTTTGTTAAAAACGAGCCTGGAATAATTTACTATAAAAATACCTTAGACCTTAATCAACCGTTTCAATTCATTAGTTTCAAAAGAAGAGGCAAAGGAACCATTATCAAAATGGACCCTGATTTACGTTACCCAGGACAAAATTCTATACCCAAGAAAAAAAAATGATCTCCTCAAGTTGCTTCCATACATTTCACGAGTATTTCACCAATTCTTTAAAGAATAACCTCAAATAAAGCAGAGAATACCTACACTGATGACATTCCTGATGAAGCAAATGAAGAGATAGTGCAATTACATAGTTGACAAAAAAAGAAAGTAAATGTGAAAGCCACCAAAAAATGAGAATACTGTGTAGCCGAAGGCGCTTAAGAAGCAAGGGCCTGAGATTGCTTTACATAAAAAAAAAACAAATAAAGTTTTCATTTCTGTCGGCAATGCTCCCACGAGTGCCAGTTTTTTAATGTATATTCTGACTAATCTCCCCACTGACTATAAATCCCAACGAGCTATTTGGAGTATCATTTTATAGACTAAGAGCCGCTATAGGTGAAATTTCTTAATCATTTTAGGCACGACGGGACCCTATAACTTAAATAGTAGGTATAACCTAAAAGAAAACTTTTGAGCACTGTGCCGTCACTTTTCAGTGGCACATGCGTCGACAGTGGCGCATCAAACTTTCCACTTATGGACGGGATAAATAAATTAAAAAATACCCTCCCTCATTTCCAGAATTTAATTTTTTTCATTTTTTTAAGTTCTATGTGATTAAGACATAAGATTCATCGTAATTTTAACCCACCACCCCCTTCTCCCTGCCCCCACCATCAAAAACTCTATTTTTCTATTTTATTTTTTTTTGGAGGGATGCAATCAATTTTAAATTTTAAAAAAATTCACACATTTTTAAGGCTTTTGTAAAACACGTCTATTTTTTATAGACCTGTATATTGAGTGTACATAACCTCAAAAAATTTTAAATTTTTTTTTTTTTGAAGAAAGTACATAACTTTTTTTTGGGGATAGCTGCAGATCTAATTTTTTCTTAGTCTTGTGTATTCTATCAAACACTATATTTCTAATCTTTTTCAGATTTTTCTGTAACGCTGGTCACCTTCAAAAATCAAAAAACTGTTTTTTAAGGTGGTTTTGGGGGGTTTGAACGTGTTTTTCTGATTTTTAAATATTCTAAAGGACTCAGTTATTTCAAGTTACATATAACCTATAAAAACAAAATTGATTTGATATATTATGAAGTCTAAAAAATCCCCCAAAACCCCCCAAAAAACAGTTTTTCGGATTTTTGAAGGTGGGGAGCCTTACGGAAAAATCTGAAAAAAAATGAAAAATATAGTGTTTCATAAAACACACAAGATTAAGAAAAAATTAGACCTGCAGCTATTGCTCAAAAAAAGTTATACGCTTTTTTGAAAAAAAAAATTTCTTTAAATTTTTTGAGGTTATGTACACTCTACCTATGGGTCTTTAAAAAATAGACATGTTTTATAAAAGCCTCAGCTATGCTTGTGAATTTTTTTAAAATTTTAAAATTGATTACATCCCACAAAAAAAATAAAAACTAAAAATAAAGTTTTTGATGGTGGGGGCAGGGGGAAGGGGGTGGTGGGTTAAAATTACGCTGAATCCTATGTGTTAATCACATAGAACTAAAAAAAAATAAAAAAATAAATTCTGTTAGTAAGGGAGGGTAACTTTTAATTTATTCATCCCGTCCATAAGTGGAAAGTTTGATGCGCCACTGTCGACGCATGTGCCACTGAAAAGTGACGGCACAGTGTTCAAACGTTTTCTTTTAGGTTCTACTATTTAAATTATAGGGTCCCATCGTGCCTAAAATGATTAAGAAATTTCACCTATAGCGGCTCTTAGTCTATTATGTGGATTTTATTTTTGCTTCACAAATTTCGAAGTGTCTTCCAAAACTTCATGTAAAACAAATATTCTTTAGTGAACAATAAAACATGGAGAAATTTCTAATTTTCAACATTTCGTAGGGTCGTAGATTTTCTAGTAATGTATTTCCTTTCATTAATCAGCGTTGGCGATGAAAATTCCCGAAGACCAGCCGCGGGCTAGATAATCATTCTTAATTAAAACCATAATTGTTATAAATTACCGAGGATTAGGGCGCTTATAAAATCGCAGTGGAATATTAAAAACAATTTTTCATTGTTGACGATTGATCGCTACACTAACCGAGTCAAATTAAAAGAATAATTAATTAACAACAATATTAAAATTAATTAAAGAATAAAAGTTTATTCCTGTATGCTATAGTCCAAGTAATGAAGCTTAAAATAGGACAAAATCTCGCAATTTTTACAGAATGGATCGATTCGCTTGAAAATTTGAGAATAAGTAGTGGATACTCCAATGGATTTTACTATGGAGGTGATTGCCACGCCATCTCGGGGGTGAAATGTTTTTATTATCTTTTGATCGCAAAAGTTGGTAAAAACATTCATTATAGGCAAAAAACATTCTATACACTTTTTTCATAAAATTAACAGTTTTCGATTTATTCGCTACCGAAAGCGATAGTTTTATATCGAAAAAATCAATGTTTTTAATCAGTTTTCTACCAATAACTCCTAAACTTTTCGTTTTATCAAAGCAACTTTACTTAGCAGAAAGCCACTGCGCATCCGTTAGGAAAAATATTCTGATTCGAATTTTTTGCACAATCTTACTCAAAAAGGACTCCTTTTAACAAATTTTCATGTTGCCAGGACCAAAAGGTGTTCAAAAATTTTTTAAACGTTTTTTTTTTTTCCTAAAATTATTTTTTTTTGCATGGAAAAAAGTTTTTTTATTTTGGATCATTCCAAACAGAAAAGGTCTTTAGTGACTTTTCTCTAAAGATGACAGTTTTTGACATATAAGCGATTAAAAATTGAAAAATTGCGAAATCGGCCATTTTTAACCCTCAAAAACTATGTGAAAAACTGAAAATTTGAATATGGCCAAGATAGGTAGATATTCTTTAAACATCGATTGATGAAATCCGGAAGAGTTTTTTGCAATTCAATATTCAAAACTCCTTTGTTTTTTAATTGCTAATCAAGCGTGCGTGACACTATTTTCCACCGACAGTATGGTGCAAATGAAAGGAATAAATTCGTTATTTCGTAAACTGGCGCCTTTAAGGAAAAATCCCGAAACAGGTCGATTTTATGTTATGATATTGTGGCATATATAGTATACTATTGACGTCATCCGTCTGGGCGTGATGACGTAATCGATGATTTTTTAAATGAGAATAGGGGTCGTGTGGTAGCTCATTTGAAAGGTTCTTCAATTCTCTATTCAGTAATGTAAACATTTACGTGTCCTTCTACTTCTTTTTTTGTCAAATAATTAAATTTAATAAAAATTGTTTGGACACTCTGTATAAATAATTTTGTAAATGTTTATACTACTGAACAAAGAATTGAAGAACCTTTCAAATGAGCTAGCACATGATCAGTATTCTCATTTAAAAAATCATCGATACCGTCATCACGTCCAGATGGATGACGTCACTAGTATACCATATATGCCACAATATCATAACTTAAAAATAAAAATCGACCTGTTTCGGGATTTTTCCTTAAATTCGCCGGTTTATGAAATAACGAATTTATTCCTTTCATTTGCACCATAGTGTCGCGTCGGTGGAAAATAGTGTCGCGCACGCTTGATTAGCAATTAAAAAACAAAGGAGTTTTGAATATCGCATTGCAAAAAACTCTTCGGCATTTCATCAACCGATGTTTAAAGAATATCCACCTACCTTGGCCACGTTCAAATTTTCAGTTTTTCACATAGTTTTTGAGGGTTAAAAATGGCCGATTTCGCAATTTTTCAATTTTTAATCGCTTATATGTCAAAAACTCATTTTTAGAGAAAAGTCACTAAATACCTTTTCTGTTTGGAATGATCCAAAAAACCTAAAAAAAACTTTCCATGCAAAAAAAATAATTTTAGGAAAAAAACAAAAAAAACGTTTAAAAAATTTTCGAACACTTTTTGGTCCTGCCAATATGCAAATTTGTTAAAAGGAGTCCTTTTTGAGTAAGATTGTGCAAAAAATCCGAATCAGAATATTTTTCCTAGCGGATGCGCAGTGGCTTTCTGGACTAATTTCTTTGGATGCTATACAATGTGCAACTTCTCTCACTACTTACAAACATTCAAAACGAATAATTTCGCATGCAGTGAGAAAAGTCGGCCATTGCAGTGAAAAATATTTTTCCACCTACCTCTACCGAAAGTATACTTTTCCGGACCTGATTGTAGGGAGCAAAGTTGTACTTTTCCTCCCTAGGGAGGAAAATATTTTTCCTCCCTAGGGAGGAAAAGTAAAAGTGACGTCATAATATTTCATTCATGAAATATAACTTATTGACGCCCTGTATAATATCTATTTTCTATTACGGAGTATCTATACATTTTAACGTTTATTTATAAAACATCCTGTATTTTGCAGAATGGTAAAAAACAGTAAATTGTTATTTTTATTTAACAATGTTTACATTAATAATTTGACTTATATTTGACAGCTGACAGTTATATTGTACCTACTTGTTGTTTTAGTTCTAATAAATTTTGTTGGTTAGTTACATAAATAAATTAAGTAAAAATGACAAAATGACTTGTTATTTGAGGAAGGTGGAAAAACCATATGTATAACATGGGAGTAAAGTGCCTTTTCCTCCCTTGAATGATTACTGCCCTCCGCTACGCGTCGGGCAGTAAACTTCATTCTCGGGAGGAAAAGTTACACTTTCCTCCCTTGTTATACAAATAGCTATTTCCACCTACCTCTACCGAAAATATACTTTTTCGGACCTGATTGTAGGGAGCAAAGTTGTACTTTTCCTTCCTAGGGAGGAAAAGTAAAAGTGACGTCATGGTATTTAATTCATGAAATATAACTTATTGACGCCCTGTACAACATCTATTTTCTATTACGTAAGTATCTATACATTTTAACGTTTATTTAAAGACACTCTGTATTTTGCAGAATGGTAAAAACAGTAAATTGTTATTCTGAGTTAACAATGTTTACATAAATAATTTGACTTATATTTGACAGTTGACAGTTATATTGTACCTACTTGTTAGTTTTAGTTCTAATAAATTTTGTTGGTTAGTTACATAAATAAGTTAAGTAAAAATGAAAAAATGACTTGTTATTTGAGGAAGGTGGAAAAACCATATGTATAACATGGGAGTAAAGTGCTTTTCCTCCCTTGAATGATTACTGCCCTTCGCTATGCGTCGGGCAGTAAACTTCATTCTCGGGAGGAAAAGTAGAACTTTCCTCCCCTGTTATACAAATAGCTATTATATCACGGGTTCTCCTACGGTTTTCCATATATATTGCCGTTTCCATGGTAACTTGCACAATACAAACACAATTAATTTTGTTAAAAAAAATGTGTTGAAGCAAAACTTATCAGGAGTAATCCTTCAAAACTGTTCAAAAATGACTGTTAATTAGAATTTTAAATAAATAACGAAAGTATATAAATTTTAAGAATATTAAATACCTACATGTGTATGTATTGTATTTCAATGTATGCATATTATAATATACCAAAAAGCACCTAAATTATTTACGTTTAACGTTTAAACTCTTGATAAAAACCGCATCCATAGAAAAAATACAGTGTACAACACATGAGAAAATAACATATTTCTCCCTCGCTTGATTTGCGGCCCTCGCGTCGTGCCTCGGCTCGTGCCAACAAATTTCTGCGCTCGTGAGAAATATATCTTTTTTCTTACTTGTTGTACAATATATTAATCTCACTGCAATGGCCGACTTTATTCACAGCCTGAGCGTGAGAAATTGTTGGTTTTGAATGTATGTAAGTAGTGAGAGAAGTTGCACATTGTATAGCATCCATAGAAAAATATCTTTTCGTTACATTAATTATAAAGCTACTGCACTCGCTTATAAAAGAAAAATAATAAAAAGATACTGAACATTATTATATAAAGATTTTCTGTATATAATCAAAAAATGTCCAAATTAAAAATGACACAAAGTAAATATACTTTAGTAATGTAAAATGTTCAGCAGGAAAATTTCGGCTATGCTTGTCGCATTACAAAGTCAAGAGATACTTTCTAGATAAACGAGAATTCTCTAAAGAAAATTTGCTTTCAGTCTCGTAAACAGAATTAAGACATTCGACATTCTTTTTTACTTAGTCGTCGTAGCTAATTCCGCGAGACCTGCGGATATTTTTAGCGAAAACCCAATTTCGTTAATTAGTTTCTTCGTTATATAAAAGTTGGATAATTCAAAAGAGTCTCCGTTTTTCAAAAACAAAATTACCTTAAATAAAACCTAAAAGATATCGAATTAGAACCAAAAGAATGAATATATTTTTCCTGTGTAATAGACGTATACATATACAACAATAAACTCATACAACAAAAGAAAAATTTATGTTAACCTAATTAAAAGGTTTATTTCTTTTTTTTTTGAGCAAATAAATCATAATTTTTTAAAAGGATTACAGTATGTTAAAAAGAATTACAATGTTAGCAAAATGATAAATAAGAATAACTGAAATGAATGTCGACACTCGATTCAAGTACTCTGTTTAACCCAGGTATGACAATACCAAAAGATGCTGCAAATGCAAAAAATGAAGCGTTATTTATAATTCCAAGTGCCACAAGAGCCTTTCCTATAAAGAAGAGTAATTATAGTCTAGTAAATTAAATCCTAATGCATGTATATGAGATTGTTTTTACTTATAAGGTGTCTAGTTGAGTTTTTTATTGAAAAATTCTGTTTAAGTGTTTAACTTTATTATCAAATTTCATAAATAAACAATAGTGAAGCTCAAAATGCGTTTTAATTACAAACAAGCAGTAAATATAATTATAAAGGCATTATTAATCGCATTGATCATCTGCTACGGTTACTGTTAATTTTTACCGGTAATTATTAATACAGTCCGGATTTATCACATCAACCGAACATATATACGGCGCAGTATAACTGAGAGTCGTTGAGAAACAACTCATTATAAAAGGTTCTAATGAAGAGCGGCTCTTAGGATTTTATGAAGTTTTGGTGGTCTTCGACTGTTGGTGTATATTACAGCTGGCACTCAACTAGTATGTGTTTGACACGGGTATTGCAGATATTGCACAAATAAAGATCGGTTTGACTCATCAGGTAACCATGTGTATGTGTAAGCCAGAAATATCCAATTTTTACTCTTCTTATAACAATTTTCTCCCTTCTACAAAGTGCTGGTATTTTTAAAGTAGGGTTGAATATGATGAAGTTTAGAACTTTTGTTCTATACCAGAGGTTTTGCCAAGCTTTCAAGCACATTTGATTGACTGTACGTTGTAAATCTACCCCATCTTGAAATGTCAGAACGAGATGCCTCTTTAGCTACTTGATCTGCATTTTCATTTCCTGTAATACCCACGTGCGATGTACCCGAGTCCAATTAGTGTTAACCAATACGTTTTATATTTTAATTGGTGACATGTTATGGATACTACGAATTAATGGATTCTGAAAGTAAATATTCTTGATAGGATTGAGGATAATGGGATCATTATTGCATTAATTATTGCTGGAATCGAATTATAAGATCCTATATATTAATAATGTAGGTATGCAAAGTCCTCAGATAGTGTGCTACTTTTTTTATAAACAAAATGGCGCCCGAAAATCGTGTTTTTTTCAATTATTGCTCTATAACTCCGAGGATTTTAACTTTACACCAAAAGCACTCAAATAAAAATTCACCCCAATTTAATTCTACATAGAGGCGTGTTTTTCCCGATTTACTCCGACGAAAATTTTCCTCGGAAAATGTGGGTTTCCCAACAAAATCTCGAATTTTCAAATAAATTTTTTGGGCCAGTAATTATTTATCAATAATTATATAGCTTGGTGAAATAAAAGCTTTCTTGGTATAGATTCTAAATTCAGAAGCCGGTGAAAATGAAACGAATATTTTAGCAACAATTCAATTGCTAATTAACAATTTACAGTCACAATAAGAACCAAAATAATCATGAGACATTGATCAAACTTAGAAAGATTATAAAGGTGTGATGCCTATTTAATATTTTGTCGACAAAATATAAATTTTTCATTTTTTTGCGTAATCTTTAAATGTTTAAAAAAAATTGTTAAAAACAAATTAACATTTCTCAGAAAATGTTTATTATATTCTAATTTTAAAAAATACTTAAAATGCGTATTTTATAGGTCTTCGGTCGTTTTGGTCGAGGCCGGTCGTCGCTCCGAGTGAAAATTTTAGCTACAGTACTGTATTATTCTACTTCCGCGCGTGTAAATTACAAAAAAATATATTTATAATCTTTAATTAAAATATAACCGTTAAACTTATAATCGATATTTTTTTATAAATAATTAGCTTGAACTTTAAACTCACTTCTACGCTTTGAAAGAATTAAAAAAAATTATAAACACCGTAGTAATTGTATGTTTACTTTGTTGTTTCATAACTTTTTTGCAAGTGGTTGCAAAAAAGTTTTAAAGCATTAATTTTTAAGATATTTGAAATTCGCATTTTACCTATTTTTTAAAATTTTAATATAATAAAAATTTTCTGAGAAACGTTAATTTGTTTATAACTATTGTTTTTTAAACATTTAAAGATTACGCAAAAAAATAAAAAAATATATATTTTGTCGACAAAATGTTAAATAGGCATCTCATCTTTATAAGATTTCAAAGTTTGATCAGTGTACCATAATTATTTTGGTTATTATTGCGACCATAAATTATTAATTAACAATTGAATTGTTGCTAAAATATTCGCTTAATTTTCACCGGCTTCTGGAACTATAATCTAATCCAAGAAGGCTTTTAAGTCACCAAATTATTTAATTATTGGTAGATAATTACTTATCTAAAATTTTATTTGAAAATTAAAGATTTTGTTGGGAAAACCCGCATTTTCCGAGGAAAATTTTCGTCGGAGCAGATCGGAAAAACACGTCTCTATGCAGAATTTAATCACGGTGAATTTTTGTTTGGGTGTTTTTGTTGCAAAGTTAAAATCTTCCGAGTTATAGAGCAATAATTGAAAAAAACACGATTTTCGGGCGCCATTTTGTTTATAAAAAAAGTATCTATGGACTTTAACTACTATCTGAGGACTTTGCATACCTACATTATTAATATATAGGATCTTATAATTCGATTTCAGCAATAAAATTGCTGGTAAATAACTTTTCCCAAAAATGGCCTATTCTCCGATAATCAGCCCAGACTAATTCGTCAAGTCAAAGGGTGTGACTAAGTTTTTTTGTGTATCTTATTGTTGAGAAACATGCTATGGTCCTTTTTCACATGCCTATTTATGAGAGAGAAACTTTTAGTTATAATCTTGAGCTAATCCCATTCCTTTACACTAACTCTCCTATAAATACTATAAATGTGTTCCTCTGTTAGTTTTTATTGTATCCATGGGATATAGAGCTTAATAGTCTAAGGGCTAGTGAACCCTCCGACTAACGGTCGTCCTGTAAGGCCAAAAATTTGTCTAGTGATAATTTATAGCACACCAAGTCTAAAAACCATGACCTGGCATTCATCAGCCGTGCACGTGTATCTACCTGGTGAATCGAAAAGTGCAAATTTAGGGGTAAAATAAACTTTCTCCTGTAAGGTTTAAATTTAAGTATGTGTTTGAGCAAGTCATTTAGAAGAAATGTGTACAATGACAGGCGATTCTGAAGAGCATAAGATCTTGCCAGGCGAGGAGAGAGATTAGGGGTTTTTCTTAAAATTATTTTTTTTGCACTGAACAAATTTTTTTTAGGTTTTTTGAATCATTCAAAACAGAAAAGGTCTTTAGTGATTTTTCTCTTAAGTTATTAGTTTTTGTTATATAAGCGATTGAAAATTTTGAAAATTGCGAAATCGGCCATTTTTAACCCTAAATCGGACATTTATCTAAAAATTTCAATGTTGCCAAGGTACGTAGATATTCTTTAAACATTGATTAATGAAATCCCGAAGAGTTTTTTGTAATAAAATATCGAAAACCCCTTTGTTTTTTTAATTGCTAATCAAGCTGGCGCGACACTGTGGTGTGAGGACGTTTGAGTTGGCATAAATTCATTATCTCGAGAAAGGGCAAATTTAAAGAGAAATCCTCAGACAGGTCTATTTTTATTTTTGAATGAGGACTTTTTGGCATATATATAATACTAGTGACGTCATCCATCTGGGCGTGCTGACGTAATCGATGATTTTTTAAATAGGACTAGGGGTTGTGTGATAGCTCACTTGAAAGGTTATTTAATTCTCTATTCAGTAATATAAACATTAACATAATTATTTATACAGGGTGTACAAAAAATTTTTTTTTCTATTTGTCAAATTTAATCAAAGTTAATTTAATAGAAAAAATTTTTTTTGTGCACCCTGTATAAATAATTATGTAAATGTTTATATTAGTGAATAGAGAATTAAATAACCTTTCAAATGAACTGTCACACAACCCCTACTCTGATTTAAAAAAATCATCGATTACGTTATCACGCTCAGATGGATGACGTCATTAATATTATATATATGCCAGAAAGTCCTCATGTAAAAATAAAAATCGACCTGTCTGAAGATTTCTCTTGAAATTTGCCCAGTCTCAAGATAATGAATTTATGCCAACTCAAACGTCCTCACTTATACTACAGTGTCGCGCCCGCTTGATTAGCAATTAAAGAACAAAGGGGTTTCCGATATTGTATTGCAAAAAAACTCTTTGGGGTTTCATCAATCAATGTTTAAAGAATATCTACCTACCTTGGCAACTTTGAAATTTTTAGATAAATGTCCGATTTAGGGTTAAAAATATCCGATTTCGCAATTTTCAAAATTTTCAATCGCTTGTATAACAAAAACTATTAACTTAAGAGAAAAATCATCAAAGACATTTTCTATTTGGAATGATTCAAAAAACCTAAAAAAATGTTCGATTCAAAAAGAATAATTTTAGAAAAAACCCCCAATCTTTCCCCTCGCCTGGCAAGGTCTTATGCTCTTCAGAATCGCCTGTCATTTTACACGTTTCTTCTAAATGACTTACTCAAACACATACTTAAATTTAAACCTTACAGGAGAATGTTTACTTTACCCCTAAACTATGCACTTTTCGATTCACCTGGTAGATACACGTACACGGCTGATGCCTGCCAGGTCATAGGTTTTTAGCCTTGGTGTCCTATGAATTATCACTAGACAAATTTCTAGCCTTACAGGACGACCGTTAGTCGGAGGGTTCACTAGCTCTTAGACTATAAATATTGTAGAGTTATTTTATGAATAGCCTTCTTTAAGCCTCGTCTAAAAAATTAAAAGCCTTTATTTAGGGCTGGTTTTATCAACGTCAAATAGTAGTCTAGTAAAATAAAATTACACTACATGTAAATCAAAATGTAAATTCGTACAGGTTGAAACAAATTTTATATCAAAGTTTAGGTGGGTACAAAAGATATTTTCAAAAAAGTATCCAAATCATGCAGGGGGATCATTGTTTAAATAATTAAAAAGGGGTCATTTTTGCAAAAAAAAAAACTTTTTTAACTGCTGAGGTCATTCAATTACTAATGAAGATCTATAAGATTATTTTATACAGAGTTGAAGGGTAAATATTTCACATAAGACTTACTAGATTAAATTTGACCCCCTATTAATTTAAATAATTCTACATAAAACTTTAAAAACAAATTTGCAAAATATTATTTTTAGCGTTTTAAATAAGCACTATAAAATATCTTATTTTACAGACTAAGTTGCGCTATGTTACCAGTATTAAGCAAAAAAAAATTGGTCAAAAAATATTTAATATTTTTTGAGATATTGAATTTGTTTATTAAATGTTACTATATTTTCAATTGCAAAAACGCGGTTGTTGACAAAGACTTATTCAACTGTATTGAATCTTATTATTTTTATTTTTATGTATATTTTCGATAAATATATTGATAAATTCAAATTTCAATTAAACTTCCCCCTAAAATGGCATTTGAAAATTATTCTTTGTTTATAATTTGTTTTTTTTAATAACGTCGCGGGGATTAAATATTTTGAAACACCGTTTCGATAATTGAGTTCCTGGGAATTTTTCACTAATTAGCAAATTTTTTTGTCTTATTTTCCGCTTCTTTTTTTTTCTTGGAGTTATATTACTACGGGCCCTTTTAGGGTTAAGTTTCATTAAGCATGTCGATTCTCTAAGTTGTAGATTCTAGACATAAAAATATTAAGATTTAACTAAAATTTCTTTAATAAAATGTGGCTACTTACTGAGTTACAGGGTGTTTCATTAAAATTTTTTAAAATTATTGTTACCAAGTACTTTAAAACTATTTGACGTATCCTTATCATACTTGGCAAAAAGTGTGGGTACTATAGAGTCTACTAAATTGTGATAAATAAAAGTTTCTAGCTACTACCAGAGGCGTACGACAGGGGACAGTGAATGATTGACCCTTTCCAAATTCTACGCCACTGAGGGAATTACTATTTTAGCGAAATTTTTCGATTCTCCAATACTTTCTATGTAAATAATATACTCTTTACTAGTAACGATTAAGTCATTAATTTTTGAGATATTGGACGTTAAAAATGAAATGGCATAGTTATTTTGATTTATTCATTCATTCATTTTAAACTTCCAATATATCTCAAACTAATGACTTTATCGATACCAATAAAGTTATTTACATAGAAAGTTTTGGAGAATCGAAAAATTTCGCTAAAATAGTAATTTCCTCAGTGGCGTAGAAATTGGGAAGTGTCAATCATTCACTATCCCCTGTCGTACGCCTCTGGCACTAGCTAGAAACGTTTATTAATCACAATTTAATAGGGTGTATAATAGCCACACTTTCTGCCAAGTATGATAAGGATACGTCAAATAGTTTTAAAGTACTTGGTAACAAAGGTTTTTAATTTTTTAAATAAAACACCCTGTAACTCAGTAAGTAGCCACATTTTATACAAGAGATTTTAGTTAAATATTAATATTTTTAGGTCTAGAATCTACCACTCAGAGATTCGACATTCTTAATAAAATTTAACCCTAAAAGGGTCCGTAGTAATATAACTCCAAGAAAAAAAGAAGAAGAAAAAAACGACAAAAAAATTTTGTTAATTAGTAAAAAATTTCCAGGAACGCAATTATCGAAATGGCATTTCAAAATACTTAATCCCCGCGACGTTATTAAAAAAAACAAATTATAAAGAAATTTGAATAATTTTTAAATGCCATTTTAGGGGGGAGTTTAATTGAAATTTGAATTTATCAATACATTTATCGAAAACATACATAAAACTAAAAATAATGAGATCTTAAGCAGGTGAATATTTCTTTAGCAACAACCGCATTTTTGCAATTGAAAATATAGTAACATTTAATAAACAAATTCAATATCTCAAAAAATATTAAATATTTTTTGACCAATTTTTTTTTACTTAATACTGGTAACATAGCGCAACTTCGTCTGTAAAATAAGATATTTTATAGTATTTATTTAAAACGCTAAAAATAATTTTTTGCAAATTTGTTTTTAAAGTTTTATATACAATTATTTAAATAAATAGGGAGTCAAATTTAATTCAGTAAATCAGATGTAAAAAATTTACCCTTAAACTTTGCAGAAAAATATCCCATAGACCTTCATTAATAAGTGAATTACCTCAGCAGTTTAAAAAGTATTTTTTTGCAAAAATGACCCCTTTTTAATTAAATAAACAATGATCCCCTTGTGTGATTTGGATACTTTCTTGAAAATATCTTTTGTACCCACCTAAACTTTGATATAAAATTTGTTTTAACCTGTACGAATTTACATTTTGACTTTTTTTATTTTATTAGGCTATAGTAGTTTATTCTATGAATAAAGTTATTCCACCAATAAACTGACATTTCTCCATTTTACTAACGTCCAATGAGACTTATTTTATGCGTATTATCAAATAAATACTTACTCTTCGAATAAATTGGTAAGTTAATCTCGCTGTAAATATTAAGAAGAAAGTAAATTCGCCAGTTTAACTTTAAATTATCAAAATTATACTGAAGCGAAATAAAAATATAAATGTCCAATAAATTTTATTCGACGAATCTATTCATTGATTTATTTGTTTGGTGGTGAAACCGGACCTTAATAAAATGTTAAACTGTCAGTATGAAATTGACTTAAGGTTGTTAACCTTTATTAAAACTGTTTAATTTGGTATGCATTATAGACTAATTCATTTTTTAGGGCCGAAGAGACAGATCGATCACTCATCGTTTAAATTTTTACAGACACTGTTCCATTACCTTATCTATATTACATACATATTTTATTACGTCGTTCCTGTTTATGCCATAACTGAAGACGGCGTTGTCTAGAACGATTTTAGCTTGTGTCATCCACTTACGTTTATTAGCAGCCAAGTGAGGTTAAGCACCAACAAGTCTTAAGGAATTTTTTGTAAAGTGTCATAAGCGAAACATTGTAGATAAAGTAAATTTAGCAGTAAATTTTTTATTGAAGATATTTTATTACACAGTGATGAGCAGGCTAAGAAATGGCAAAATAATGCAAAATATGGAAAATATATTAAGTTCTGAGATAAAAAGAGATAGAAACCGATAAAGGCTATAGCGGGATAATATGGTCAAAAATGCTCCTGCACCGATCAGCCCCGCTACTTATGTTTTTGATAAATGATATAAAATTATGCCCTCATGCAAATTTTTAGCTTCCCAGAGGTCCTAGAACGTCTTAAATCGAGAAAAGAAGAATTTTTAGGTTTTATTTTTTTTTGAGCGCCATTTTACTTTAAAAAATCTGAAAAAATTCAAGAGGTTGTATCTTTTGAACACAGAACAATCTGATTTTTTTCAGATTTTTTGTAACAAAAAATGAGCCCAGGACAATTTTTTTAAATTTTCAAAAAATTTTAAGTTTTGATAGTATATGATTTGGCCAACTTTTAAATAGCATGTTTTTGTGTACTTTTTGCCGTTCTTTCGAATATCAGAGGCAGAAACTTTAATATCTGAGCGGAAAGAACGAAAAAATCGAAAAAACCGTTTTCGGCTGTCTCGAGATGCATCTCGGAACAGCCAATTTTAAGATTTAGGATCCTGACTTCAACTGAAAAAAATTTAAAAGTGTGAATTTTGTCATAAAATTTGGTATGTGGGGTTATAATATTATTTGAAACAACTTTTCCAAATAACTTTTTTCGGTATCTCTAACGCGAAGCAAATCGAATCGCATATCGAAAATTCACCCTGTTTGTGGATTCGCAATAGGCCACGTTTAAAATTTAAAGTTGAGTTATTTTTTTTTAAATTGTGAACCTTCACCCTGTATGACTGTGCAGAATTTCAAATATGTATATATTTTGATAGCCGAAACATAGGGGTGTCTTTATCTTAAATGCAACACACTGTATCTTATCAATGAGACAATTTACTGCAACTAATATAGTCGTATTTTTTATATATTCAAAATATACAATCGAAATACTGACTAATTCACTAATTTTATCATAAAAAGTTCAAATTGATTGCATTGCAATATTGAACCAATTTATGCTTATTAATATAATATTATTATAATAATTATAATATAATAGAGTTTTATGTATAAAAACCCTCAAGTATCTCGGAAACGGCTTGCAAGATTTTTATAGGTTTTGGTGGGTAGGGGTTTTCTAATGCGGCCGATATTACAGTGATAATTACATTGGTGTCAAATTTTCCGTTTTTCTGGAAATCTAATGAACTTTATTATTTCAAATGGAACACCTTGTACATTTTTTTCCTAAATTTATAAAAATAATTGAAACAAATTATAAAAATCAATTTTTTCGGCCCGTGTAGTCATTATTTAACGTTCTTTGGATCATTGGGAACAAAAAAGGTCTTTTGTAATTTTTCTCCAAAGTTAATCGTTTTCGAGTTATAAACAATTTAAAACTGAAAAAAATCGAATAATGACGATTTTTAAGGTTCAAAATCACAAATAAAAAATAATATTTTTAAAACTGCGAAGTACCCAAATTCAAGCTAAACCCTTCTTCCAGGGGCTCGCTATAAAAATTTTTGGCACGTTTTATTCTAAAACTTTGCTTTTTAATAAATGTTAATGAAGGGCATATTATTATGAGAGGAGGGGCGATCGGGCTGCACTCGCAACTAAAAACAATATTTTAGAATGAAACAAGCTCAAATTACTTACTGTTAACTGATAAAATAAGACTTTACCTTGAATTTCTGTACTTCGCAGTTTCAAAAATAATATTTTTGATTTCTGTTTTTTTAACTTTGAAAATCGTCATTATTCGATTTCTTTTCAGTTTTAAATTATTTATAACTCGAAAACGATTAACTTTAGAGAAAAATTATAAGAGAACTTTATTGTTCCCAATGGTTCAAAGAACGTAAAATAATGTCTAGCCGGGCGGAAAAAAATGATTTTTAGAATTTGTTTAAAAAGTTTTTTTTTAAATTAATTGTAGCAGTAACGAAATTATGGCCTTTAGGTATAGGGATTATAACATGGAAAATAATCAGTATTTCCGAAGGATTTCAAAACGCAAAAAATATACAGGGTGTTCCATTTGAAATAAGAAAGTTAATTAGATTTTCAGAAAAACGGAAGATCTGACAACAAAGTAAGTATTACTATAATATCGGCCACATTAGAAAACCACTACGCACCACAATCTATAAAAATCCTGTAAGCTGTTTCCGAGATAATTTAGGGATTCCATACATAAAACTCACGCTGTATATTATATTATATTATTATTACACATTAATTTCTTCAATATTTCAATGCAATCAATTTGAACTTTTTATGATAAAATTAGTGAATTAGTCAGCATTTTGATTGTATATTTTGAATGTATAAAAAATACGACTATATTAGTTGCAATAAATTATCAAATTAATAAGATACAGAGTGTCGCATTTAAGATGAAGACACCCCTATGTTTCGGCTATCAAAATATATACAGATTTGAAATTTTGCACAGTCATACAGGGTGATGGTTCACAATTTTTAAAATAGTCAACTAAACTTTAAACTTTAAACGCGGCCTACTACAAACAGGGTGAATTTTCGATATGCGATTCGATTTGCTTCGCGTTAGAGATATCGATAAAAGTCATTTGGAAAAGTTGTTTCAAATATTATTATAACCCCACATACCAAATTGTATGACAAAATTCACACTTTTAGATTTATTTTTCAGTTGTTTTAGTCAGGATCCTAAATCCTAAAACCGGCTTTCCCGAGATGCATCTTGAGACAGCCAAAAACGGTTTTTTCGATTTTTTCGTTCTTTCCGCTCAGATATTAAAAATTCTGCCTCTGCCGTTGAAAAGAACGGCAACAAGAACGTACACAAAAAAATACTATTTAAAAGTTGGCTGAATAATATTATCATAACCTAAAATTTTTTTGAAAACTTCAAAAATTTTTCTTGGGCTCATTTTTTATTACAAAAATCTGAAAAAAATCAAGTTGTTTTGTGTTCAAAAGATACAACCTCTTGAATTTTTAAAGTAAAATTGCGCTCACAAAAAAATAAAACCTGAAAATTCTTTTTTCTCGATTTAAGACGTTCTAGGACCTCTGGGAAGCTAAAAATTTGCATGAGGGCATAATTTTATATCCTTTATCGAAAACATAAGAAGCGGGGTTGATCGGTGCGGGGGCATTTTTGACCATCTTATCCCGCTATCTTTGCATTGTATTGATTGTTTCCCCTCTCTAGACGTATCAGATGAGTTTGGCAACTACCAGTTTGACATTTTTAGTTGACATACACTCTCTGATACGTCTAAAGGTGGGAAAGAATTTATAGGTTTCTATCGCCAAATTTTTTGCCGGTGATATACATCACTGTATTTTGCATAAGCATTATTTAAATACAGGTGTATTTTAACTATTGTTAAATCACATTCATACTGGTTAATAGTCCTAAGCGACCCCTCAAAAGTTTGAGAAAGGGAAATAAAATTTCTCTTTTTTCGCACTTTACTTGTTAATGCTTTTGACATTATGGTAACTACAGTATGCGGCAAAATAAACAGTACTGAAATGAATATTGAAATGTTTATGATTATTTTTACAGTGATGAGCGAGCTAATAACCGGAAAAATAGCACAAAAGATGGAAAACGTATTAAGTTGTGTGATAAAAAGGAATGAAACTAAGTACTTCTCCAGTAATAAATTAAAAATTAAATTTTCTATTTTAATAACTAATTTACGATAAAATAAAATAAAATTAGGCGAACGGGTATTAAATTTTTAAATTCTCGAACTCATCCCCATATTGATGTTTTACTTGTAGAATCTTTTCTTTAACTGTCAACTCTAGTTTCTGTTTAAAATTTTTAAAATTATATTTATTAATTATTTATTAATTATATTATATAATTTTAATTTTTAAAATTATCTTCTTCTTCACACTTATTTTTTTTTGTGATGTGGGACTCCCGATACATAATTAGGTCTTTTACACTTTTCCGGTAGTTTAACATGTTAATTTACAGTTATCAAGACTACCCTCTACTTCTTCAGCAACTTGTGCAACCCCTCCTTCATTACGAAGAAGTTCATAAAATGGAGCGGTGCTATCATAAATATTAGGGAGTTTTTGTGCACACAAATACGTAAACGTAACGCATCTTTTTGACATATACGCTTGCGCATTAATGGTTGAACTCCCGTATCGCGATACGTATTACCTAAGGTTACGGGCTGGTACGTTAGGTTCATACGCATCCCTATCGAGCCGAAAGTCACCGAATGCACACGAGGATCTTGCCCGATTACCTACCAAATGAACATTTCATCAGCGTACTATCCGTTTATAAACATTTTAAGGTTATATTGGTTATTGGTTTAGTCTATTTGAGTAAAATTATTCTGTTTGTAATTGGAAATTGGAACTTCATAATAGATTTAAAATTTTATTGTTTTTAAGTTGTCTATTAATAAAGCAAAACAAACAAATCTTGTATTAATTTACAAATGACCTAGTTTCAGTAAAATTTTCAAATAAATATTACCACACTATTTACATTATACCTACTGGAATTCTGATGTAGGTATACAATAATTTACAACTAAAAAGTAGGTATAAACAAAAATAAAAAAATTTTAACCTAAGGAAAAATAATATTTATATATTTAAATAGAAGCAATTAAAACCATACAATTTCATTATTCATTTATCTTTTTTTACATTTGTATATTAATTGTATATTGTGTGAACATTGTTTTATTTTTTTGAATGTCAACGGAATTTAAAAGTGACTTTACGATTTGCTTTACGTTACGTTAAGGCAGTTACAAAAACTACCTATTTTAACATTCATCCTCTACGACACGTTAGTTGCTTTACGTATACGGAGATGCGTACGTTACGTAGCAACAAAAACTCCCTATTTACTATCCACTAGTACTCGTCATAGAGAAATATTTCTCCCCAATGCAATCTGTCTCTTTAAAGTAATTTGAACCACCACCGGTTTTGTAAATTTCCACTTTTTGATTGGCCTTACCGTTTTTGGCTATTTTTAGTGCTATCATAAACAAGTCTTAACTGGCCTGCATTTCTTATTCCACTTTGTGCTGTTGCATTAAACTCCTCGGTGATAACCACCCATATTTCGTTCTTTAATTTTATACGTGTGCCATCCATTTGTTTATTGTCAATTACATTAATAGGGGAGTGTAATTAGAACGAAAATATGCATTGTTTCGGAAAAATTCAAAAAAGCTTATATTTTTCTAAAACTTTTTTTGTTAGTTTATATACATGTTAAAGTAAAAAGTTCTACTCGCGGATTTGGCCGCTAATTGTTTATTAATTGTTTAAACAATAACAATTATTTTGTATTATTCATTTTAAAAATATCGTTAAATTCATCATTTTACTTTGATCAAATATGTTTCTATTTTGTTTTTGATTATACTGAATCCGAATATGGCATTGCAATTTGAAAATTCTTATACAGAAGCTCTTATACAGTATGTCTGCGTAGCTAGGATCGACATGAAAAACTTTTTTATTATCAATTTTACGAAAAAAAGTTATTCTTCATAAAATGCTCTGGATAGTCAAAAATCTAAAACTCAACTATCAGATATCAAATTTTATCAATTTTGTACGAGTTATATCAAAAATATGAATATCTGCTATTAGGAAAAGTTGTTTGAAATTAAAAACTATGTTTAAATATACAATTACATTATTCTAATCGAAATTTTTTTTAAATTTATTCTTATTTTGGCTACGGATACTCATCATCATTTTATTTCAATTATGATAACTATTTTATTATCATTTTACGAAAAAAAGTTATTCTTCATAAAATGCTCTCCCCTGTCTAAAATCTAAGATACAACCATTAAACTTTTTTAATTGTATACGAGGTATGTAATGAATTTTTCTTAAGAGTTAGGTGCCTTTATTATTCACAATATTTTAATTAGAAGGATGTAATTGAACACTAAAACAATTTTTTTTAATTCCAAACAACTTTTCTTAATAACAATTTTCGATATTGTGATATTTAACGATACTTTACTCTTGAGTGAAATTCATATTTTTTGACATACCTCGTATAAAATTAATTAAATTTGATATTTGATGATTGAATCTTAGATTATATACGATGCATAGTATTTTATAAGTAATAACTTTTTCTCGTAAAACTGATAATAAAAAATTATTAATAGGTTCCAAGTTACGCAGACATACAGCATAAGAGCTAAAAAAAATTTTTTTGCTGTACATTTCTTATTGTTTAAGTTTTTTATTAAAGTATTTTAGGTAAGTTTTACAGAAAAAAGTTTTGATCATTTTATATAATTATTTTTTTAGTTAGCAATTTTCGGTTTTTTATTACATTTTTGTTATCTTTCTTAATTTTTTAAAAAGAAATAGTCTATTTTATTTCTAAAGTAAAATAGTGCATTTTAAAGATTATATCCTAAGCTTTAAAAAAGCACTTATAAAACTGTAATAGATCTGTTGCAACTTGAGTGACACCGTCTTAAATTGGTGGTAATTCTATAAAACTACGAAGAGTTCAAAAATTATATCATTTGAATATTGAAGTTGAAAGACGTCATATAATTTGAATTAAATTTTCGAGACTTTTTTTGAGTACATCATTTAGAACGATGCTTGAGAGGTGAATTGTGCAAAATTGAGGATTTTATAAAAAAATTGTATTAGTTATACATTTTTAAATCATTTAAAAAAAAATTCATATAAGGCTCAATTTCCGCCCCCACCGTACTTAGGCCCATACATTTTATTTCTTTTTATTATAACCATAAGATAGCTTAATTATTCTTATTTTAGGTTCAATTTGTAAAATTTCATTTGATCTATTAGTTAAAGAATTACATTACAATAACTCAACGGTGCACTTCGCCGTACGCTAGTTTACAGTACGCCAATGTTTGTGAGAAGGGTGACTTTAGCGTTATAAATAAAAAATTATAGAAGATACAGATTTAATTTTAGAAAAATCATTATTTAAGTTATTTAAAAAAACGTCTAATTTCGCAGTTCATTTGTTTAATAAAAAAATGAAGCACCCCTTCTCGAGTAGAACTTTTTGATATGTTGTTTATTAAACATTTCTTAATGCAATTACAAAAAGTTCTATCTTGTTTGATTTTTTCCGAAGTGAAAATCTATATGCACTCCCCTATAAAATATTTTATACTGCGCTGTGTACTTTTTTCCTCGCTCTCGTTTCTTTTCAGCCTTATCCATTTTTTGATAATAATTTATATATTTCTTATTAAAAAAACATAAATATGATGACACTTCAGGAAGAAAAATTAAATTATACGTAGCTAATTACAATTTAAAACGTTAGCGTGATTGGCACTTTTCAGATAAGAAAACGTCATGTACAATGCGTGAAACGGAGTTTAATTTGCTTCCGGAGAAACGTTCTGCCAACAATAAAAGGGGTGTTTATTTTCGAGAAATGCCCTGTCTAATGCGGCGTGTAATTGAAAAGTATTGACACCTTCGCGAGAAAACGAAAAAAAAAATCCTGGCGGGACTTCCGAAAATTGCGTAGCCCATTATATAAACAAAGAAAGGGATTGCAAATACTGACGAAGTGAATACCAAAGAGGGCCGCAGAAGTGCCTCTTCGAACAAAAGACAGATATAATTGGTTGGTTTTTTAAATCGTTCGAGAAGTGTATTTAACATAGCGAAAGTGTTTTGAAATATTTGATGTTTTTTAGTTCAAATTTTTATTATAATTTTTGTAGTTTTCAAATTATTCATAAAATGATTAAAATAAAAAAGAATATGTGTGTACTTTGTACGAACTTAACAAGTTCTTGCCTGCAAAGGTAAAATAGTATATGTAAAAAAATGAGTCTTGAGATAAATGACCTTTTGTTCTTTTACTGTGCCGTTTTGTCATTTATAAAGTTAGACAAATTAAATTTGGAATATAAAAAAGTATGTTATTATAATAATTATTACAAGAGCAAATAGGTGTAATTTTTTCAAATGTGCTCGTAAGGTGACATATACTGTTTCACCATTTTTCCAGTATACCCAAAGAGTGTATAAAAGACTTTAAACATACATACCGTCAGAGCAGATAAAAATTTCCATTGATCATACTATGGTAAAAGAGTATATGAAATGTTATACTATTTTACCATTGGAATGGGGACACCTTTTTCATGAAATACGTTACTGTATAACAGCATATACCACATATTTATATCCTGTTTGACCAGTAGAGTTTCAGAAAATAGTTATAACATAATACCAGGGATAAACAGTGTAAGACGGTGTATACTATTCTGCATTTGCAGAGTTTGCCGATCGAAAAAAAAAATATCTGCTTTTTGGATCGAAAAAATCTGAAAGGTTGTGGGTTCGAATCTCACCAGGGTCAGAAATTTTTCATTTATTATAAATTAATAAATGAATATAGTTTCTGTCCTTGTGGGATCGGTACTCACCGGAGGGACCGCAGACGTTCGGATACAATTAGCGTCTCTTTGCAAAGACAATGACGTCGACTTTGCAAAGTAACAAGACACTTACTCAACATACACACTACACATGACACTAATACTCATGTTGTGACTGGCTGAATGACATAAAGTCCATGCCATTAAAAAAAAGAGTTTGCCGAATATACTATTTTACCATAGCAGAGAGGCAAATACACGTAGGTACTCATATACTGTTTTACCAGTGTCACATTTTGAAAACTAAATGAGATAAAAATAAACTAAAAATTGCATAAGAAAGAGCGGAAAAATAACCCAGTTTCGGCGGAAAATTCAAAAATCGATTTGTTTCACATATACTATTTTACCTTTGCAGGCAAGAGTTTTACTTCTATTAAAATTAAAATTAAACATTTATGTAGAAAATCTGACGTATTTCGTCAAGCTACCATTGCGAAAAGCAATTTCTCAAGCGAAAAGCAGTTGCGGGGAGGCTACAGTTCATAAAAAATGACGTGTTAACGTTATTTTTAATTTTTGGTATTATTTTATGTATTAAAATTAGTTTAATGTCTGACTGGTATATTATTTGACAAAATAATTACATGATTTCGAAGTCAATTAAGTACGATATAATGCCTTAGGGTGTTATTTCGAAAAATAACGCCCTAAGGCATTAAATTTAAACAACTAGTTAAATATTGTCAAGTTGATAAATAGCAACCTAAGTAAAACTATTGTTACCACAATTACGTTACGACTATTGCTGGTGAATGTACTTATTTGAAAACTAATTAATTCAAAATTCATTCAAATTTTTTACATATAAAGAATAATTTAGTCGGACATTAGACGTTGAAGGCACCACGGGTATTTTAGATAATAACGCTTTCGGTCAACGTATATCCCTCGGGTCAAAGGCACTCGGTATATGCACCATTAACCTTAAGCGTTATTATCCTTATAATACCCGTGGTACCTTAATAATTATAATATTTAAATAAAAATACTGTTAAAATGTTTAAAATATATTTGTTTCGTTGAAATCATAATAATAAAAGTATAACTTCTTAGGTGCGTACAAAGTACACACACTCTTTATTTTAGAAAAAAGTCCAAAAATATATAAAAAAAAATGATTTAAGAATTCAGTTCAACCATAAACTCATAGCTGTCTCTGTTCTCACAACTTTTAAGACACTACTTAACAACCGGAACCATGAATAAAAATGACAACAACACATTCTTTAACCACAGTCGCCACATTGAATAATTTTTGACATGTCATTGGAATGCCCAATCAGAGCGAACGTATAACCTATCTGCGTGTACAGCTAACAATTTTTGATGAATTCGCGCACATTTACATTTACTTCAAATCCAACATTTTTTCCATTAGAAGTATAACTTCAACGATAATCATATTATACAAATTGACAAAAATGGCCGTTTCCATTAAAATAATTGAAAAAAGTACTCCAATATTCAATATTTCTACATACACAACTACTAAACTTTTTAACAAAAATAGGGTGAGATTTGAGTGGGATATTGTTCGATAATAATTTCATTATGGTACATGAAATATTTAAAAAAAAGTTATTTAGAAAAAATGTAGGCAATAAAATTTTCTTGGCTTGGAAAATATGACGAATTCTACAGGGTTATTAATAACGACGTGGTAAAACAAACCTAATTTTTTTAACTAGGACACTTTGTAGAGTTCCTCACATTTAGGCGAACAGTTTGACAGTATTATAAAAGCTATTTAAGGAGTTATGACCATTTTTATTTCGAAATCGCTTGCGTATATGGTACTCTTTCCTTTTTTCATCAATACCTTCAATTTTTGTAATTTTTGTCATATTTTTCATAGAGGGTAGTAGGTATTTCATTTGTCATAGAGGGTAAGAGAAGCGTAGTAAGGAGAAGAGCCTGAGTGAATGGTTCGGTTGCAGCTCGGACATCTAAGTTCAAAATAGCCATGATGAATGCCAACCTTCGTCGAGGAGATGGCACTTAAAGAAGAATAAAAGGCTCCTTTTGACGCAAAATGGAATGTTCTTAAATATTTTTTGAAAATTTATTAGCAATTTATTTGGCCACCTACTTTCATGTAATACCTACAAATAGCAGAAAGGAAAATGAATTATGAAGACAAAAGGAGAGTAAAATTAGCTGTGCTATCTTCAAAACTTTACAAAGAAAAACTCAAAGCATGTATACAGAAGAATCTTATTAAAAAGCCCAAACTAAACCTTAAGAAACTCAAAAAGTAGAAACTACCAAAGGAAAAAATAAACATAATAAATGTGTCACTAACCAGATAAAAAAAAAGAAAAGCAAGAAAGGAAGAAAATATATAATATGACAATAAATCACTGAAAACTTTTGTTTGCAATACTTTCTCAAAATGTATTATAAATTAATATTAGTACAGCTAGGTTGGCAGAGTGAATAGGTTGAGGAGAGGGGAGCTGTCTCTCTTAAATTGGTCATTTAGAGTTATATCTATATTTTTTAATTTAATAATTTCCATGGATTTTAATGAACGTAGAATAATGCCTTTATTTTGAGACTTAAAAGAACGATTATAATCTAGAAGGTGAAGAGCGCAGGTAGAATAACAATTTTTAGTAAATACAGCCACTGTCTTGATAAATCCTTCTTCCCTGGTCTAAATCTAACCCTACAATTAACGATACCTTGAGTTTATTGATTTAATAAGGTCGATTTGCACCGATCTGTTAAATAGATAAAAATTATTGGATATGTAATTTAGTATGTTAACAATTACAAAAAACAAAGGTTGCATGATTTAATCTTGTTCTAACTACAATTAATTAATAATTAAAAAATGACAATTTTTTTTATAAATTAAAAAAATTCGACCCGGGCAGATAGTGTTTCAGATTTTTTAGGTCATTCTAAATAATAAAGGTATTTTGTAATTTTTCTCTAAAGTTGATCGTTTCCTAGTTATAAACAATTTAAAACTGAAAAAAGAACGAAAGATGATGATTTTCAAGGCTCAAAAACATAAGTATAAAATATCATATTTGAAATTACGAACTACCTAAATTCAAGTTCAAACCATATTTTATCAGTTCTTGATAAGTCTTTTGAACTTATTTCATTCTGAAACATTGTTTTTTAGTTGTTAATGCCGTCTCCCCATAAGAAACCTTCCTCATTACCAATTAAAAAAATATGTTTTAGAATAAAACATGGCTAAAATTCTTATCGAGACCTGATAGAAAAAGGTCTGAAATTGAATGTATGTAATTTATGATTACAAAAGTGATATTTTTGAAGTTACACTTCTTTAGGCACGAGGGAAAATTTTTATTTTGCTGGGCGCATGCGCACACCAACAGTATGGTATGAAACGTTATAAGGAATCTGATTGGGTGATAAGATCATCTGTCGATAATAATTGTTCAAATGGAGATTCTGGATAAACAAAATGTTGTGTATATTAGTTTTTATTGTTGTGAGGACAGTGACAAAGCAAGTTCATAATTGTAATGACTTTTTAAATAGTTTTTAAAAGCAACAGTTACGTACCTTATTGTATATGTTTCAGTATTGTAATAAAAAATTTCAAATTAGGTAAATATCTATTTGTAAAATGTACCTACCTAGATAGTAGGTAATGCTTTGATTTACATAATTTTATTTCCAACAAAAATCTCCATCTAATATATTGCTTTTTTAGTCTATATTTTGTCGTATTTTAATTCCACAAGAATTAAACTTATTTGATTAAACTAACAGAATAAGCAACTGTCAAAAAATTTTTAAAACGTTTAGTTGCTAGGTATATCTTTCCACTTCATTCACATGTCTCGGTAGTTAAATTCTGCGTGGGGTGAGTTCAAAATAATCTAAACCTGATAGACGCAGGTTCAATTCCCTATGCAAATTTTTATTTTTTTTTATACATTCTATGATTGTAAGTATATTTATTATATTTTTTTTCAGAAAATAATTATTTAGTTAAAATTTTCTTAACAGTTGTTCAGAAATAATTTCTTTTGTTTCATTTTTAAATGTGTTTGCGTGTGTTTTATTCTTTTATTTTTTTAATTCTTCGTATTGTTTTAATAAATATTTTTGGAAAGTAGTAAGTATTAAAATTAGTTTAATATTTAAATAAAATATAAATAAACTGTTATATTAATTTCATTGAAATCATATAATAGAAGTAGAACTTTTTACGTGCGTACAAAGTACACACACATTCTTTTTTACTTGTGTTTTTGAGCCTTGAAAATTGTCATCTTTCGTTCTTTTTTCAGTTTTAAACTGTTTATAACTCGAACACGATCAACTTTACAGAAAAATTTCAAAAAGACCTTTTTTTGTTTTAGAATGATCCAAAAAATCTGAAATAATACCTGCCCGGGTCGATTTTTTTTTAAATTCATAAAAAAATGTTATTTTTAATTATTAATTAATTATAGTAAAACAAGATAAGATCGGGCAACCCTTGTTTTTTATAATTTTTAACGTGCTAAATTAAATAAATCCAATAATTTTTATCCATTAAACAGATCGGTGCAAATCGACCTTATAACGGATCCTCTACTAGATATAAAACACTTTAAAAACAAAACTGCTTTATTTATAAATTAAAGCATATTATATATATATCAATCGGTTTTAAAACGTCTTGCGACGTTGTCCGATGCCTAATTTCCATGACACTCTATCATCCCATTGGCCCTCTCTAAGATCTCTTGCGCTCATCGCCTTCGTTACTCCCTCTCTCCAAGATTTCTTGGGTCTTCCTCTCTTTCTGCGGTTTGGTGGTACCCATTGCATAATTATTTTAGGGAGTCTTGAGTTATCCATCCTCTGGACGTGTCCGTACCATATCAGCTGTTTTCTTTCTATGTCTGTTGTTAGAGAGCCGTCAACCCCCATTCGCTGTCTTATCTCATCATTACGTATTCTCTCTCTGCGTGACACTCCTACTGATCTTCTAAAAGCGTCCATTTCTACTGTCTCCGGTTTTCTTCTGTTGTTTTCGGTTATCCGCCAAGTTTCTGCTCCGTACAATAGACTGCTTTTAATAAGAGATTCGTAGATATTGTGTTTTCTTCTTTTTCCTATTTCATGATTCCACAGTACGCTGTTTAGACAACCTATTGTTTTTCTGGATTGTGTTATTCTTCTAATTAAAGCATATTAAAGCTAAAATAAAGAGACAGTTTTTCTAAATAGTTTATTTAACATCACTAAATGAGCTAAGACAATAATTTTAATATTCCCTGCGGTAAATTTCATATGATACGAACTTGAATATATTTAGCTAAAGCTTGTTGAGGAGCTCGTCTGACGGTTTCACAATCTAATTGGAGCTGATGATCTTTAAACGTACTCCCCAGGTGCTCCGTTGTTGCTTCGTGTATATCATGCGCTGGATCCCTTGACAAACTTCAGATGTATGTATACGTGACACATTTATACTCCTACCGAACTTACTTGATGTATCATCTGGGAACCTAAATAAAGTTTCCGGTGAAATTCTATGATACAGGGTAATTTTAACTTATACTTAAATAAATTATTTCTCGAGGACGTCGGTGTCCCAAGACCGCACTGAATGAATACATTAATACCCATAGTACATTCTTTCACGGTTTTTGCTGTTAATTTTAAAGAACCGCTTGGATTAACATGAAATTTGGCATACACATAGCTAACATTTCAAAGAAATAAAGTGATATAGTGTGTATAGTGTGTATGTGCTTTTGCCCTGGGGGTGAGTTTCACCCCATCTCGAAGGTAAAAAATATATGTCCAAGATAAGTCCCGAAATGGACAAACTGACTAATTTTAAGCAACTTTTATTCTATAGAGTTTTTTCACCAAATCAGTAGGTACTTTTTGAGTTATTTGCAAGTAAATATGTTCATTTTTCAACAAAATAACCACGTTTTTAGACGGTTTTTCGCAAATAACTCAAAACGTAAGCATTTTGTCGAAAAAAATATTCTTAGCAAAACTATAGCCTATCAAAAAGTAAAAAAAAAAACGGTGTATATATTAAGTCTCTGTACCTAGCAAAAGCAGAGTTACAGCTAATGAAAAATAGGTTCATATTCGAAAAATTCCAAATAGAATAATTCAATGTGAAATATCCAAATAATGAAGCATTCTTGGGGAAAACACATTACAACTTTTTTAAAGTGCGTAAAAAAAAGCTTTATTTTTATTTTTATAAAAAATATTTCTAACATCAAATGTAAGTTAGGCACAAAATAAAGATGGTCCCTTTTGTTTTGGCCACAAAAATCAGGAAGATTACCTGCCTCAAAAGTTACTTTACTTATTGTACAATAAATATATTATACACGGCTCACTAAAATAATTAGTTACGCCCCTGTACTACTGATTACTTAAAATTCAAGTAGTATTTATGTAACCTTTCTGGAAACTCCAGGTTATTGTTGAGACTCGCATTTGAACCCCTCGCCGGGGCAGATCGTCAAAAGCTTCCTAACGAGAATCATCTCTAATCTATCGACGCTCCCGCTATTCGTAAAAAGGCCGCATTTTACCGGCTTTTTTCGCTATCGTTTTATACCGCTCAGATAATTCAATCTGCTCAGTATTATCGACGATGATTTATTTAGCGTATTAGTGAGTGCCTTACAAATGAACCAAATGGATTATGGAATTCAATCAGAGCTCTGATGTGACACGTCATCAAGGAATAAAACTGTAAGTACTCTACATGTATGTGAACATAACTTATTAGTCGTGATACTGTATGCATTTTGAACCATATACCTCTCGTAGCAAATATTCTTTGTGCCATTTATGCAGATAATACTTTAAATTACATATGAAAAATCGTTATCTACTCTTAACCAGCTTACCTATGGGAATATACTCTATAACCGTACAATAAGTATAGGTTACTATTGTTAAGGATACTTTACGTATTGCCTAAACATTTCTGTTCCATCGAGCCGTATCATATTAATTATTTATTAATTAAATCCTCAAGGTCCTTCGTATTTGCATATTTTGATAATCTCTATTCTGAGAATAACGGTTTTTCATTTATAGTGTCTTTCTGTTGCATTTGGAAATTTCCAAGCCACGCCGCCCCGGCACAAAAATAAAATATTCCTCTCTTTCTGCACTCAAATTCTCAGTATTTAACCCAGCACGTCTCTACAATAGCTGGTAGGTTGTTAAGCCCGGTCTACACGTGCAATTTCAGAAACTACTTGCTTTGTTCAAATAAAGGAGTCGTTTTGTTTGTATGAAAAAATATTTGCATATATTACATTATTTTATTTTCGTAAATATATTTTTCTGTTTATAGTATACAAAATGTGTACTCATTTCTTGGCTGATAGTACGGGTGTTATAATTTTAACATTGTTTGTTCAACCTTTTGATTTAAATTAAATTTATAATTTTGAATCCGATTAAGCCTGGTTCACAGGTTACAAAAATTATTAAAAATAATTTTGTTTTCTTGCATAAATTGTAAGTTTTTGCTACATTTAGCTTCGCTTAAGCTCATTTTACACTTCTAGAAAACTATAGAAAATAAATAATTGTTTTTTCCTTCAATTTAATTAATTTAAATACTTGTTAAGGGTGTCTCACACTTGCTGAAAAATACCCATTTTGGAAAATTGCATATATTTTGAAATTTTATAGTTTTGCATTTCATATACTAATCTGCGCTCATACAGGGTGATACTATTAAGCCAATCTCACACTATTAAACGTGTAATATATAATATATTGTACATATTCTCTCATTTTCGCATCGATTTATAGGTTTAGACATTTGCAAATAATCTATCTAATCTCACATTCTCGCAACATGGCTGACCGATCAAAATATAACCGACAGAGGCTCACCGCAAAACTTGATATAACCAAGTTGGCTGATTCGGTTCCCACAACTCTTAATTCTCTAAACAAATATAAAATTCGTGAAATAATTTCACAACTCAAACATTCTTACGGACTTTTCCGCGATGCTCAAAATGTGCTGGAGACGATCCCCGAGGAACCTACCCCCTCTACTGATTCCTCTGTGGTTTTTGATAAATATTTGGATACAATTTCTCTATTGGAAGAAAGGTTAGAGGTCATTGAAAGTTCTAATGTGACTGCTACCCCCTCCCTCCAATTTGACCCTAATTCTTCTCTAACCTCACAGTCTATGGCTAGGCAACGAACAGTAAACCTCCCTCGTATTCAGTTAAAACCATTTAGTGGCTTAGTTACTGAATACAATTCATTCATTGAGACCTTTGATACAATAATAGGATCTGATACTACATTAAGTGATCTGGAAAAACTCATTTACCTCAAAAGTTTTCTAACTTCCGAGCCTTTGACGCTTCTCGAGCATATCCCACTCACAGGTGACAATTACAAAATAGCCCGGGATAACCTGACACAAAGGTACGCCAACTCTAAATCGCTTATCAAAACTCTCATCTCTCAAATTCTTGATGCGCCTCCTATTTCTGGAAACGCAAATCACTCACAATTAAGAAATTTTCATACGGTCATGTCAAATAATTTCAAGGCCCTATTGAACTTGAATAGGCCCCCTTCAGATCTCTTGCATTTACTTCTCATACATATCGCTACTCAGAAACTCGACGCACCTACCATTAGGGCTCTTGAGTTCCAATCCGGTGGTAGCCAAGCTACCCCTGATTTTGTCCATTTTCTAGGGGAAATCGAGACACGCGTTGTTCATCTTGAGAATATTCAATCTCAATCAAAACCAAAATCGACTACTACTTCCAGACACTCTTTACACCTAGCCTCAGACACTTCTACCAGTAACCTTTCGCCTCGCTTAGGTCCTAAGAAATGTTCCTATTGCAACGACTCTCACTCGATCTACTCTTGTCCTCAGTTCAAGCAGTTGAATTCTAAAGAACGTTTTAGTTTTGTCAAACAAAATAAATTTTGTATTAATTGTCTTGGGTCTCACATGCTCGATCAGTGTAAATCCAAATTCTCTTGCATAGTTTGTAAATCTCGTCATCACACGTTGCTCCATTTCGACAAAACGGGTCATAGTAACCCTTCCGCGGCTGTTGGCCAACACAACTCAAATAATCATAATAAAACCGCTATCTCAAATAACTCCCATACACAGGGTAATTCACAACAGGGGCCCTCACATGTTAGAGCTCCTGAAACGGAAGTTAATCTTCAAAATTCGACTCCACATTCAATGGCTCTATCTGCAGCCTCGCTTGATAATCATTTGGTGTTATTAAGCACACTCCAGGTCTATCTTGTCGCTCCTAGCGGCAAGAGGGTCTTCGCAAAGGCACTTTTAGACTCGGCCTCACAGGTTTCATTTATTAGTGCTGACCTCGTAAAGGAACTGTCACTCACCACTAGAGATGGAAAATTACGGATCAATGGAATTAACTCCACCTCATCCTCGTCTCAATCTATTGTAGATACAACAATTTTCGCTGTCGCTAACGACGTTCCTTTTGACATCTCGTGCTCTGTACTCCCAAAGATAACAAATCCGCTTCCTCAAATTTCTATTTCGGCGAGCAAACTAAACATACCCTCAGAGATACCATTAGGTGATCCGATGTTCCATGTAACATCCCCAATTGGTATCCTGCTCGGTGCAGACCTGTATAACGATATCATTCAACCTGAAATAATTCGTTTGGGAAAAGGTCTTCCCGTTCTTCAACGCACTCTACTCGGGTACACGATATCAGGGTCAGTTCCAGACTTTGCTCTTAAGTCGAAAAATACTAAAAAGGCTTTGGAATTTTATTCAAACTCTCTCGTTACTTGTTGTTCTCATAACACTCCTTCCGCCGTAAATGAGCCGGTAGTGTCCAACGAGGAACTATCCGATCATTTACAAAAATTCTGGGAGCTGGAAGAAGCCGCTCCTCAGAACACCGATCTCATTAATGATCACCCCGCTGAAATTAATTTTGTAAAACATGTTAATGTTCTCCCCAATGGACGATATGAGTCCACACTCAATCTCAAACTCCCTATCGAAGATATAGACATGGGAAATTCGTTTCTCTCGGCAAAAAGACGTTTTCTCAGTCTCGAGAAACGTTTTCAACTCAACCCTGATTTATTGGAAAAATATCAGGACATTATATCGGAATATCTCAATAACGGACAAATAATTCAAGTGCCGTTAAAAATGCTAAATGACTCAGGTAAACCTAATTACTTTCTCCCTCACTTTCCCGTTTTCAAATCCAACTCTACTACTTCCACTCGTATAGTTTTCGATCCAAACAATAAATCGTCTACGGGAATCTCCCTCAGTGACGTCATAGACAAAGGTTATGTCGTCCAACATGAACTTTTTGACATTCTCGCTAAGTTTCGTCAGTTTAAATTCGCACTAGTAGGCGACATCAAGGCTATGTTCCTACAAATCGCCATTTGTCCCACTGAAACATTTCTGTTAAATTTTCTCTTTAGGGACAATATTCAGCAGCCTTTACGGTGCTATCAATTTCAAAGATTACCCTTCGGGCTCCCAAGTAGCCCATTTATCGCTCAAAGAGTTATCAAGCACATCGCTGACAACAACAAACATACCCACGAACTTGCTACTAGTGTTCTGCAAGAATCTATCTATATGGATGACCTGATCAGCGGTGCTGACAGTCTTCATGAATTAAGTTGTCTTTTCGAACAATTAACTTCTTTGCTAGAAACCCATGGTTTCCTCCTCCACAAGTGGAACTGCAGTTCTTCAGAATTTCTGTCTCAACACAATTTAAATCCCGTCTCTGAAGTCAGTCTTAACTTCACGGGATCTGATAAAGTCTTAGGCATATTCTGGGATTCAGAACGCGACCACTTTTCGTTTAAAACTCCTATCTTCAAATTGGCTAATGTTGTTACTAAACGTACTATTCTCTCCTACATTGCTACTTTGTATGACCCGCTAGGATGGTTATCCCCTGTCCTTGTGAACGCTAAGCTCTTGATACAGGAAATATGGTCCCAGAAATTGGACTGGGATCAACCCATTGACTCACCCATCATTATGAAAAATTGGCAAAACCTCTTATCGACATTCAAAACTATAGAAGAGGTCAAGGTACCTCGATGCTTACTTTTACAAAAGAAAGTTGTTGATGTTCAATTAATTATTTTCACCGACGCATCGGAAAAAATATACAGCACTTGTGTGTATCTCAAAGCGACATACTCAGACTTTTCTGTATCGTCGCGGCTTATCGCTTCTAAAAACAAAATTTCTCCGCTAAAAAATAAACTCACCATCCCCAAATTGGAACTTTGTGGAATAGTGTTGGGAGTCACTCTGGCTCATAGACTTTTTCACATCTTCAAGAAAAATTTGAGTATATCTTCATCTCATCTCTTTGCTGACTCTACAATTGCCTTGTCTTGGATACTTTCTAAAAAACACATTTGGAACATTTTTGTACAAAACAGAATTCAAAAGGTCAATTCCTTGTTGGAAACTTTTCCTTGTGATTTCCATTTCGTCAGAAGTCACGAAAACATCGCTGACCCCGCTTCCAGAGGGATAAATGTCTTTGATAATCCCCAGACCACCGAAGACTGGTTATGCGGACCTAGCTTTATTAGAGACAATCCCATCGATTTTTCTCTTCATCAAATTCCTCATTTTCAGGATGATCTTCCTGAATTAAGGAAGTTAGTTGTCTCAAACATAGCAACAAATCACGAACTCAACGACACCTTTGAAAATCTATTCGCTAAATCTTCTTCTTTTCGTAAAATTCAAAGAATTGTCGCTTATCTTTTTAGATTCATCAGTAATATTAAAAAGAAAATAAATAACTCTCCACGAGATACGGATATATTGACGCCACCCGAAATGGAGATCGCTGATCACGCGATCATCAGGTATATCCAAAGTATCTACTTTAAAAAAGAGATTCTTGAATTGAAAAATGCTAAACTCGTGACCAATAAAGCCATTCGTAAACTCAACCCCTTCCTACAACATAATGATGGGCTGATTCGTGTGGGAGGACGTCTCCGACACGCCCCCATATCGTATAATCAAAAACACCCCATTCTACTTCCTTCTAAATGTCGAGTTGTAGAACTAATCTTGACTCAAGCTCATCATAAGTTATTACATTCAGGCGCGCAAACAGTACTTTCGTATGTCAAAATGAAGTACTGGCCAATTGACGGATTAAGACAGATTAAACGCTTAATTCGTAAGTGTGTAAACTGTTTCCGATTCATGACACCCAATTCTGTTCAACAGATGGCAGATATGCATCCCGATCGTGTACTCCCCACTAGACCCTTCCAAGTCGTCTCAGTGGACTATGGGGGGTTCTTCTTAATTAAGTCCTCACATTTGAGGAAGGCACCGCTTTACAAAGCATACGTAGCCTATTTCATTTGCATGAGCACTAAATGTGTTCATATCGAACTCGTCACAGGATTAAGCGCAGAAGCCTATATTCTTACTCTGAAAAGGTTTATTGCCAGAAGATCCACGCCCAGTATTATTTGGAGCGACAATGCCACAAATTTCCATGGGGCAAAAAATGAAATGCGCGAATTCTATGATTTTTTCTTAAATCAAAATAATTCGGAACAGATTAAGGAATTCTGTACTCAAAACTCCATAACTTTCAAGATGGGTGTTCCCCGCAACCCCCATCAATTCGGCCTCCATGAGGTAGGAATAAAGAGTGTGAAGTATCACCTCTATCGAATTATAGGAAATTCCCACTTCACCTTTGAAGTGTTTAACACAGTATTATGCCAAATCGAGGCTATTCTAAATTCGAGACCCATCACTAGGATGTCGTCTGACGCCAATGACTTCGCTTTCCTATCTCCAGCTCACTTCTTAGTTCAAAGAAGTTTAACCGCGCCCCCTGAACCAAGTGTTTCAGAGATACCTGAAAATAGGTTGAATCTTTTTCAGCGTATTAGTAAAATTCAACAGCAATTTTGGAAATTGTGGAAAAAAGACTATCTTTGCCTCCTGCAGCAAAGAAATAAATGGACCGACCCTACTGACCCTGTCAAGATCGGGGATTTGGTTCTGTTGAAGGAGGATGGTACTCCTCCACTCTTATGGCCAACTGCCAGGGTAATAGATGTATTGCCTGGTAAGGATGGTCTAGTTCGTACTGTCAAGATTCACACTACTCACGGTGATTTTCTTCGTGGTATTACGAAAATCGCTGTGATTCCCCTGGAAGATTAAAATCTATCCCTAGGGGGAAAACTTATCGTTTTCCTCCATTTTATCGTTGTTACCCCTTGTGTATATAAACTCTAATTTCTTCAAACATTTCTTATCGTTGTGCACATCTTTGCCAATCCCCTCTCTTCGAGGTGATATAGGCCATCTCTCTCGCCTGTCGCCCCCGGCAATATGTACAATAAATATATTATACACGGCTCACTAAAATAATTAGTTACGCCCCTGTACTACTGATTACTTAAAATTCAAGTAGTATTTATGTAACCTTTCTGGAAACTCCAGGTTATTGTTGAGACTCGCATTTGAACCCCTCGCCGGGGCAGATCGTCAAAAGCTTCCTAACGAGAATCATCTCTAATCTATCGACGCTCCCGCTATTCGTAAAAAGGCCGCATTTTACCGGCTTTTTTTGCTATCGTTTTATACCGCTCAGATAATTCAATCTGCTCAGTATTATCGACGATGATTTATTTAGCGTATTAGTGAGTGCCTTACAAATGAACCAAATGGATTATGGAATTCAATCAGAGCTCTGATGTGACACGTCATCAAGGAATAAAACTGTAAGTACTCTACATGTATGTGAACATAACTTATTAGTCGTGATACTGTATGCATTTTGAACCATATACCTCTCGTAGCAAATATTCTTTGTGCCATTTATGCAGATAATACTTTAAATTACATATGAAAAATCGTTATCTACTCTTAACCAGCTTACCTATGGGAATATACTCTATAACCGTACAATAAGTATAGGTTACTATTGTTAAGGATACTTTACGTATTGCCTAAACACTTATGTTGTTTTTATATGATCTGTAAGTTTCATCGATTCAAAGTGTTTATTTTTGAAAAAATTTGGTTTTAAAGTAAAATTTTTAAAAAATTTAATTTTGAAAAAATGTTTCTTTCAAAATAACTTTAAAATTGTTCGAGAAATCAAAAATCTTAAACAATAAAAAAGTCAGCTTTACTTTTCTAAATATTTTGTATTTTTTGTTTTTCTGTAAGACAAAAATTGGTTAAGATTGGGTGTTTCTAAATTTGCATACACTCGTGATAAGTGACTCGTTCAATCCCTTTTAACTACAGCTCTTTAAAAATAAGGACTTTGAACGGATGAAACTTACAGATCATATGATTAATACGTACACGAGTAAAAAACTTGTGAAGTGGTAACAATTAAGTTCATTTTAAATGTTAATTAGGGGGTGATTTTCCCGATTTCTTACCAAAAAAAGGGACCAACTTTATTTTGAGCGTAACTTTTGAGCGTTTACTTTTAAAGCTACTTTTAAAAAAAATTTTTTTAAAAAAACAAATATAAGCATTTTTTTAAACACTTAATAAGTTAAAATGAGTTTTCCCCAAAAAAGCGCATCGTTTTTTGGTTATGGCACGTTAAAATATTCTATTTGGAATTTGACGAATATGAACCTATTTTTCATTAGCTATAACTCTGCTTCTACTAGGTATAGTGACCTAATATATACACCATGTTTTTCACTTTTTTACGTGCTATATTTATGATAAGAATGATTTTCTCGACCAAATACTTACTTTTTGAGTTATTTGCGAAAAAACCGTCTAAAAACTTGGTTATTTTGTAGAAAAATTAACATATTCACTCGCAAATAACTCAAAAAGTATTATTTTGGTGAAAAAACTTTATAGAACAAAAGTTGCTTAGAATTAGTCATTTTATCCATTTCCAGACTTATTTCGAACATATATTTTTTACTCCCAAAGGGAGTAAAACTCGCCCCTAGGGCAAAAGCACACATCGGCACAATATCATTTTTTTTTCTTTGACTTGTTAATTATGTGTATGCCAAATTTCATGTCAATCCAAGCAGTTCTTTAAAATTTAGAGGTTTTGTCCTACCAAGGAAACGAAGCCGAGAAACCACTTGAAAAATCGAAAGACTACTGCCCTCTATTTTTCAAGTGGAATGTCTGGAGGAAGTCAATAGAAAAGGTGTACCTTCCCGTTGGTATCGAAATTTTTACTGCGTTATGGTTTTTATGTTTACTGAGACATTTATTAAAAATCTCTACCAGTCCAATATAGCAACAGTACGACTAGATCAGAGTTCTCAAACCAATTCAAGACCGAGAGAGGTATTAGAAAAGGATGCGTGTTGTCACCTGACTTATTCAACATTTATGGTAAGCATGTCATGAAGATGGCTTTAGAAGGATGGGCCGGTGGAGTTACAGTAGCTGGTAGGAAAAGCTCCAATTTAAGGTTTGCAGATGATACTACACTTATAGCAGCAAATAAGCAAGAAATGTTTGATCTCCTTCGAAGAGTTGAGTACGAAACAATAAAGTTGGTCTGAAAATCAATAAAGCAAAACAAGAATATTGGTAGTCGACAGATTCGATACTATCCAACTGACTAACATGTTACAGGAATACTAGATAGTAAACACCTTTGTCCATCTTGGATCTAGTATAACTGACATGACAACTGTGAAGCAGAAGTTCGGAGACGTATTGGTACCAGATCTATCTCTCAAAATATCAACATGAGGCTGGTTAATGCCCTTGTATTCTCAATATTTCTATACGGGGCAGAGACTTGGATAAATAATTAATGCTTTTGAGATGTGGTGCTGAACAAGAATGTTTCGCATACCTTAGACAGCTCATAGAACAAACGTTTCCATTCTAAACCAACTCGAAAGTAACAAAAGGCTGTCCACAATATGTCTGCAACGGATTCTGCAATTCTTCGGTCACGTGGTCCACAGAGGTGACGATAGTTTTGAGAGATTAATTGTTTCTGGAAACGTTGCTGGGAGAAAATCAAGAGGACGATTATCAACTAGATGGTCCGACCAAATAAAGAATTCAGCTGGAAACTGATTCTGCGAAGCTCTTAGAGCAGCTGAAGATAGACACCAATGGAAAAAAATTGTTAGGAATATTAGAATTAGTAAGAAATCACGATCCTCAGTAATGGGGAAACGACAAGAGAGAGATGATTTCTTATTAATATTTAAGCAAAATTGCGACTTTTGATTCATTTAAATATTGTAAAAATACTATACAATTAGTGTAGTATAGTTGATCCAAAAGATGGCATAACCCAGACATCCAAAGTGAAAGTTATCCTTCAACACCAAATTGTTCTATATGGTCCACACAATGTCCAGAAAAAAGTCACACCATTTTGAGCGTCGGGTTTGGGGGGGGGGAGAGGAGGGAGAAATCGGTAAATTCGTAATTTTTTAAGTTTTTCGCCAATATTTCTAAAACTATGCGGTTTAGCATGAACAACCCTCTACAAAATTGTTCTACATTAAATTTTAAATAAAAAGGCCCTATGCATTATCTTTCTAAAATGAATGGTTCCGAAGTTACGGAGGTAGTATAGTATAACTGGTCCAAAAAAAGGCCTAACCCAAACATCCAAAGTAAAAGTTTTCCTTCAACACCAAAATGTTCTATATGGTCCACATATTGTTCAGTAAAAAGTTACACCATTTTGAGCGTCCGGTTTGGGAGGGAGATGGGAGAGAAGCCGATAAATTAATAGTTTTTTTACGTTTTTCGTCAATATTTCTAAAACTGTGCTTTAGCGTAAACAATTTAATATACAAGAATATTCTACATGAAATTCAAAACAAAAAATGTTCTATACATATTTGTTATAAAATCAACGGTTCCAGAGTTACGGAGGGTGAAAATTCGAGGTTTTCGATACTTTTTATATTTTTTGGGCAATATTTATAATATAACTATACCAAAAACCCAGACATCCAAAGTGAAAGTTATCCTCCAACACCAAATTGTTCTATGTGGCCCACAAAATGTTCAGAAAAAAGTCACACCATTTTGAGCGTCGGGTTTGGGGGGAGAGGGGGGAGAAATCGGTAAATATAAAAAGTACCGAAAACCTCCACTTTTCACCCTCCGTAACTCTGGAACCGTTGATTTTATAACAATTATGTATAGAACCTTTTTTGTTTTAAATTTTATGTAGAATATTTTTCTATAATACATTCCTTAGGCTAAAACATAGTTTTAGAAATATTGACGAAAAACGTAAAAAAACTACTAATTTGCCGATTTCTCCCCCATCTCCCCCCCAAACTGGACGCTCAAAATGGTGTAACTTTTTACCGAACAATATGTTGACCATATAGAACAATTTGGTGTTGAAGGAAAACTTTTACTTTGGATGTCTGGGTTAGGCCTTTTTTTGGACCAATTATATTATACTACCTCCGTAACTTTGGAACCGTTTATTTTAGAAGGGTTATGAATAGGGCTTTTTTTATTTCAAATTTAATGTAGAACAATTTTGTGTAGAAGGTTGTTCATGCTAAACCGCTTAGTTTTAGAAATATTGACGAAAAACGTAAAAAACTACGAATTTGCAGATTTCTCCCCCCTCTCCCCCGCAAACCCGACGCTCAAAATGGTGTGACTTTTTTCTGAACATTATGTGGACCATATAGAACACTTTGGTGTTGGAGAATAACTTTCACTTTGGATGTCTGGGTTTGGGTCTAACTATGCCATACTATACAATGTAGATAAAAACATTCAACAGACTACTCTCTTAAAAATACTTGCTCTTTAAAATGAAATTTTCTAAATTAAAACAAATTTATAAACAAAAAAGTTACTGCAAAATTTAACCCGAAAGTATACAGTGTTTTTCAATTGTTTATAATTAATAAAATAAACAATAAAAATATTTAAGGCATATTTTCATAATGAGTTTACATGTGAGTTTTTATCTAGTTACTATAATATGTGCAAAAGATGGGCTTGAATGATGCTTTTTGATGAGCCTTCAAATTGCTATACAGGTGCTTTGTCAATATTTAGAAGGACTTTTTGGATCTGGTTCTCTTTTTAAAATCTCAAGTTTCATGTTTTTAAAAGAGCATATTCATTTTTACTTGTTTACTGTTAAATAATTGCTGCAGAATGAAGTACAATTTTTTGCCTTAGAAACAACAATTAAATTTTCTCCGCTATTTTAACATTTACAAAAAATCAAAATACACAAAATACACCTTCTGAAAGGTTATAAAATAACACAATTTTTTATAAAAAAAGAAGTTTATACCACCTGTAGAACCGGAAATATTTTTACTTTGCTTTTTTAATCCCAGTGCAAAATTATTGTTTATGATTATTTGATTCATAGGAGATTCTGACCAATAGAAAGCTACAGAAATAAAAATTACAGCGATTATTTCATTCATGGGAAATTCTGATCAACAGAAAGCTACATAAATCTAAATTAAATCGATAATTTTTGACAATTTCCCGTCGTCAAGTACATTACGTCAGATGCCCTTCGTTGCTACGAAAAAATACATTCAGTGACATTAATGACAATTAATGTTTTAAAAATTATAAAAGTGATGACTTTCAACCGTCAAATTAATATTTATAAAAACTGTGTGTTTAATTGTACTAATTTGTACTTACATAAATAAATTACAATAAAATTTTGGTGTTGAACAGTTTTATTCATGAAATAATCTCAACAAATTGCACTCGATCTCTAAAATTAATATAGAATTTTAGAGCTCTTGTGCAATTACTACTGATAATATTTGATAATATCTCGTCGTCAAGCATAACGTCACATGCCCTTCGTTACTACGGCAAAATGAACATTAGTGACAATATATACTGTCAAAGTGTCACTCGGGAAATAAATCGATCATTTTAGAGCTCTTGTGCAATTACTACTGATAATTAAGAGCTGATATTTTTGGGAGTTTATGAATGAAGTTTCAATTTTTACATAACATTCTAAAAACTTATTAAAGAAACCGGGTAATATGACGGCTCATATTACCCGTATGCGCGCCAATGGTAAATATTAAATTCTTAATTTTATGTCAAAAAATGTGCAACAACTACGGCTTAAAACCCACCAAATTTAATTTGCATATCTTAACCGGTTTTATAGTCGAGGAAATGAAGCTGAAAAAATGGCAAAACCTCGCAATTTTTTCGTCCAGCATCGATTCGTACAAAAATTTGGGATTAGGCTCATTAAGCCCTCTAGTTTATTTTCTATATCGAACCGTTTTACGCTTTTGGTTTTTTAAGGGTGAAAGCTACCCCTAATTGTAAAAAATTATAAAATAACATTTTAAACTTTAATATTGTCAACATTTGGTTCTTATTAGTTACATAATGATAGTTTTATGCTTTAAGATATACTATCATAATATTTCAACCCTGAAAACCACCCTTGTTGGAGCTATATATAAAAAATTTACTTATCCTAAAAGAATAATTTCGGCTTGCATCGATTTACATAAAAATTTGGGATTAGGATCATCTCACCCTGTACTTCATATTCTATATCATGCTTAAGGGCGTTGATTAGTTTTAGTGGTGTAAACTACCCCTTATTTTCAAAAATTATATAAAAACATTGTAAACTTTAATATGGGTAAAATTTGGTTTTGATTGGTTAAATAATGATTGTTTTATACTTTAGGATATAATATTATAATATTTCATCCCTTAAAAACCACCTTAATAACATTACAGTTTTTAAAAGTATACATTTTAATAGATCTATACAGAAAAAAAGTATAATTGAGGAATTACAAAAACATTTATTTACACAAAAATACGAATTTACAAATGTGTAAAAATACAAATACAAATAGTTTTTTAGTCATCTTCCAGTATACGAACCGGTTTTGTGGTATTATACGTACATTGAAAATTATCCATAAGCGGACTATTCGAATTTTTCGAAAAAAAAAATTCGTTTTATAAACATAGCTCCTTCATTTTTGGCGATAAAAAGTGTTTTTAAAAATGAATTTCTAGGATTTTTGAAGGGTTATAAGACTGTGTAAACTAAATTTCGTAAGATCCCTTAGTTTTTAATTAGGGTGGGTTTGAAGGGCTCGAATAAGAGGGTGTTTGCTCGTAAATAGAGGATTTAGACAGCTATATCTCGCTAACTGTTCACTGTGATGAAAATCTATGCCCAAGAAAATTTTAGTCATTAAAAAAGCTACAATTTGCTAATTAATCATTTTTTTCGTGTCTCCAGTATTTTCGGAAATATTTTGAAGTAAAAGCGAAAAATGGGAAATTGCAAAAAACTAATTTTTTTTTAAACTCCAATTTTTCTAAAATTAGGCCTTTTAAATAGGTCAAACTTCTTGGGTGTATTGATAATACAAATATAAAAGGAACTACAGAAAGGTGAAGACCAATTTTTAATTAGGAGGGTAGGTACCGACTTTTTTTGATCATAAGTCGCTTAATTGTCAGGCTAGAAACTTTTCATTATTATTTTTTAAAAGCTCTAACTGTATACTTAAAAAAATAGTATTTAAGTTTTCCCCGAGAAATGCAAAGTTTTTCCGTTATCTGGCTTTGAATATTTCAAATTATGCATTTGACGAAAAAAGCTAACTTTTAACATGCCGTATCTCGGTTTGTATTGGTCTTAAAGATATTAGAGAAAAATAATTTGGTCTTTATTACTAAAAGATACAATTTTGATATCTGTAGTTTTTTTGATTAAATGCATATTTTTCGAGGTATTCTCAAAAAACCCTCTTAAAAAGTCGATGTTTTTGTCGAAAAACTGTTACTTTCAAGCGCGAATAACTCGAAAAATATTAGTTTTACGAAGAAAATGTAAAAAACATTTTTTTCTTATAATTACTTTTTACATCGATTTTAATGGTTAAAATGTAATAAAAAATTCCCGCCCCCGAGATGGGGTGGCAACCACCCCCAAAGTTTTAGCGTACAGCGGCATGATATAGAAAATGATCCTTGGACTATTCCCTACCTTCTGTGAAAATTTCAAGTAAATCCATGCTGGACGAAAAAATTGCGAGCCAAAATGCTTCATTTCCTCGACTATTAAAGCAATAAAAAAATCGTCAGTTTGTAAGAAAAACGTCAGGACTCTATCGGAAACGAAGCATTTGCGGACATACATACGTTTATAAAGCAAACTGTCACTATTTTTTCATGCAGAATTACCCCTTAAAGTTTGCCATACTTATTTAAAAACACCATGTACTGATGAAGAACATGGATAGCTGTTAAAGTTTCTAATTTCTTTATGGTCCAACATAAGCAAATGAATAAAAAAACAGAATGTTGAGGAAACATGAGGCTATAGTTGGGTTTTAATTTCAGTATTTTATATATGCTGGAATATTCCACGGGGTGATGCGAACTTTAAGAAAAAAACACATTTTTATTCATACACTCGGTATACAATGAAAATTCACTTGTTTAGCAGTAATATTATTAACACATTGACGGACAGAACGTCTATAGACATCTAATTTCCATTGATGTAATGTGACACAACGTCTATAGACGTTGTATTTTTCCCTATTCTTTTTTGCAAAATACATATCGCTGCTTCGCAAGAACGTAGGCTTAAGTCAAAAAAGACGATTTTAGGGGAGAGGTATTTTAAAATTGTATGGATATGATTATGAGCATAACTCCGAATAAGTTGTTACTTTAAAGAAATTACCTATACAATTTTGTTAGAAATATACCTGAATACAAACTGTGATAACTAGATAAATTTATTAAAGTGTTTTTGTCAACCCCTATTCTGCCGTGCTTAGCGAAAACGCCGCGCCGTATCTGCAAAAATCTGAAAAAATTAGATTTATACATTTTTCTAACCCAAATGTGCATATCTATCTTATTTGCTTACTAAAAATGACGTAAGTTAAGCCAAAATACATTAAACACAACGCATTTGATGCCGTATATGCAAAAATGTTCATGGATACCTAGAATAAACGCGTCATCTGAAAAATACTTAGAAAAAACGTCGTATTTAAATGTCACTTGCCGCGTTTAACCTAAGCAGGCACTAGATGCGGCCTTCTGCCTAAGCATTTGATAGATTTTTACAGCATGTGTAAAATTTTTAATAAGGTTATTTGTTAGTTTGTTGCCATTTTTCAACGAAAACTGTTGTTTGATATATAGCCCAGTCGGGATAGCATTTCACCTTGCATTAGGAGCTGCCCCAAATTTTATTTTTCTAATCTTTAGGAAGGGGCAATATTAGTATAAATTTAAAATCTCGACTGAATTCCACTGTTGCGTTAGCCGCCATCTTAATTTTAAACGAAAACCGTTTTTGCTCAATATCTCCGCCATTTTCAATTTTTGACAAAAAGTGTTGAAACTTAAATTGTTTAAAATACGATTTTCATAATTTCATTTATTACATATAATTTCATATAATTTCATTTATTACAATTTTTTTCGTGCGGTCGATATTTTTCGAGTTATGAGGGGAAAATAGTGACAGTTGTAGCATAATTATTGAATTATTGAATTATCTCGTTTATCCACAGAGAACGACAGTTCTCACCAGTGGCGCACAACACCCCTACAAGCGACACTATATATACACGAAATTTTCGATTTTCTAAACCTGACTGAATTGAAAATTGGGCCAAATCCCATCTTAAAGTTTAGGAAAAGACTCGTCCATCCATATGTTACCTCTCCATTTTGGTCCAAGGGTGTGGATTTTACGGCCCTTCCCATTTAAAGCCTGTTTTTCGTTCTCGTCCCCAAAACTCCCAAAAATTTCAAAAATTTAAGCCCGACCTTTGAGGCTTCTGATAGCACAGATCATTACTTTTCCAACGCATGTTTAATTTTGAAAATCGGTTATACCATTCAAAAGTTATCGAGCTCAGAAATATGACTCAATTTTTATTTAAAAAATGGAAAATGTTTGTGGATATGTATGTATGTATGTATGTGTGTGGAAAAGTTACACCGATCTGAATTTTTTTTTCTGTGTTTCAAGAAGGTATGAGGGCCGATTCAGAACCGGTCTAATTTTTGACTTCTGACTACCCGTAAGCCAGCTAGAGGACTAGGTAGATACAAAATAGCATATTTTTTGGGCGTATATATCTTAGGTTCAAGGAAAGACAGGAAAACCGCAAATACACCAAATCAATAGGGTTGAGTTAAGCTTTCAAGTGGCGCCTAAGCGATCAAGCTGAGACATACACACTGCTCGCCATAGCCAAAAAACTGAAAAATTAAACTTTGAAAATTTTGGTTTTTCGACAATTACTCAAAATTTCAACCTACGAATTGCACCAATAACTGAGCGTTTGTAGAAGGACTCAGGACGCGTCTAACGGTGTATACCTCATATCTGGGAAAATTCGAATTTTTAAGTTATAGGCTTCATAAATATAATCAAATCTATTTCTTACGGGAAAAACGGTTTTTCAAGCTCAATAATTCCTGTAATACGTTCAGTTATCATACTCGATCTTGGATGCTGGTCAGATACTACTTGTCAATACGTTTCAAATTCATGTTTAGTGATCAACATCAGGTAAACCGTTCAGAAGTTATAGAGCTCCAAAAGTATAATTAGTCCAGGAACTGAAATTTTTCACTTCGCAATTTTTATAGAATGGATAGATTTGCTTGAAAATTTGACAATAAGTAGTGGATAGTCCAAGGATCAAAATCTATATGATGCCGAAAGACGCTTTTACCATGGGGTTGTTGCCACCTCATCTCGAGGGTGGAAATTTTTTATTATATTTTGACCGCAAATGCTGGTAAAAATATTAATTATAAGCAAAAAATGTTCATTATACATTTTTTTGATAAAATTAATAGTTTTCGATTTATTGGTTATCGAAGCTGTTAGTTTTATATCGAAAAAATTACCAGAGAACGGCAGTTTTCGCCAGTGGCGCAGAAATACGCCCCCCTACACGCGACACTATTATATACACGAAATTTTCAATTTTCTAAATCTGACTGAATTGAAAATTGTGCCAACTCCCATCTTCAAGTTCAGAAAAAGACTCACCCATTCATATGTCAACCATCCATTTTGGTCCAAGGGTGTCGATTTTACGGCCCTTCCTATTTAGGTCTGTTTTTCGTTCTGGCCCCCAAAACTCCCAAAAACTTCAAAAATTTAAGTCCGACCTTTGCGGCTTCTAACATTACTGATCATTACCTTTCCAACGCATGTCTAATTTTGAAAATCGGTTATACTATTCAAAAGTTATAGAGCTTAGAAATGTGACTTAATTTTTATTTAAAAAAGGGAAAATGTTTGTGGATATATATGTATGTGTGTTTGAAAGTTAAACCGATTTGATATTTTTCCTCTGTGTTTGAAGAGGGGGTCAGGGCCGATTTAGAACCGGTGTAGTTTGTGACTTTTGACCACCCATAAGCCAGCTATAGGACTTGGTAGGTACAAAACGGCATATGTTTTGGGGGTATATATATTCGGATCAAGAAGAGCCAGGAGAACCGCAAATACATCAAATTAATAGTGTTGACTTAAGCTTTCAAATGGTGTATAAGCCGTCAGAATCAGACATACACACGGCTCAGTATAGCCGAAAAACTGAAAAACTAAATTTTGAAAATTTTGGTTTTTCGACAATTACTCAACATTTCAACCTACAAATTGCGCCAATAACTTAGCGTTTATAGAAGTACACCAGACGAATTTAACGGTGTATACCTCATATCCCGGAAAATTTGAATTTTTTAGGTTATAGGCTTCATAAGTATGATAAAATCTATTTCCTGTGGGAAAACGGTTTCTCAAGCTCAATAATTCCTGTAGTAGCTTCAATTTTCATACTTGACCTTAGATCCATCCGATACTACTGGTCAATACGTTTCAAACTCATGTTTACTGATCAAAATTGGTTAAGCCGTTTAGAAGTTTTTAAGCTACAAAAGTATAATCCAATTTACGATTATTCCCGAAATGGTTTATGTAGTTGTAGTGGTTACGACGCTAAATTTGATCTGGCAACGGGCAATCCGACTTCATTTACCGGCCATCTCAATTTTTTTTCAATCTATTTCGAATAAAAAAAAATCTAGTGTACATTCGATGGACACTAGATCATTTGGGAGATAATGCAACAAAGGTGACCATTTATAAAGCTTGACGTGTAATAGAGGAACATTGCATTCAACTTCATACATTTAATTTATAAATAACTTTGAAAAACTCCTGATACAAGAATAAAAAACCGCTAAACGCCGTAAAAATGAGTGGCGCATAAAATATTCCAGCTACAAAAGATCTGATATGAATATTACGTGGCGCGAAAATGGATTTTCATTTGATGCAAAACAAAATTCTAGTTTTATTTTAAAAGATTTTTCCATAACATTTGCTAAATTTGAAGTAAACGAAACAAAAGAGTTTCAAAATTCAAACTGTATCAAAGTTACTCTTTTGTGGAGCGTTTACTTAAAATTTAGCAAATATTATGGAAATATCTTTTAAAATAAAACTAGAATTTTGTTTTGCATCAAATGAAAATCCATTTTCGCGCCACGTAATATTCATATCAGATCTTTTGTAGCTGGAATATTTTATGCGCCACTCATTTTTACGGCGTTTAGCGGTTTTTTATTCTTGTTATTAGTTTTACAACAAATATTTATCTATACAAAAATAAAGAGAATTAAATTTTGTACAATTTTGATGCCGTTCATTTTTTTGATAAAATCAATATTTAAGGTAGTACGTATGTGGTAAAGGTGCGAGCGTATGACCTGATTGATTTTGTAGCAATTGTTTTTGTTCAATATCTCCGCCATTTTCAACTTTTCGACAAAAACTGTAAGAACTGAAATTGTTGCAATTACGATTTACTACAATTTTTCGAGAGAACCAGTGGCGGGTCTACAAGGGGGGAAATGGGAAAATTCCCCCCAACAGGGTCCAAAATTAAAAAAAAATTGTTGGAACATCACGATATATTAGCTGACATAAAACTTAAAATATCGACATACAAATTCAACCAATAAAACCCGCTAGTTAATAAAATTAAGTGAACTTAATGTATATAATGTTTTTATGTCTTTTATATACTTAGTTTGGTTGATGTTTCATTGGAAGTTTCAAAAATTGTATAAAATATAATTCTCTTTATTTTTGTTTATGTACAATTATGTCGTAAAGTTAATAATAAATGAGACAATTAAATAATTATGCTTCCCCTCCGCTTCCATTATTTTCTCCCTTAACTCGGAGAATATTTAACGTATAAAAAAATTGTGCCAAAGAAATTATAGGAAATTGCATTTCCAACAATTTTCTTTCCCACCATTTATGTAGAAAAGTTGAAAATGGCGGAGATATTAAGCAACAACAGTTCTCATTTAAAATCAATATGGCGGCTAATTCAACCGCAAAATTCAGTCGAGATTTTAAATTTACACTACTATTGATCTCTCCTAAAGGATATAAGTGTAAAATTTGGGGCAGCTCGGATACAAAATTCAATTCAATAATTATGCTCCCCCCACCACTTTTTACTATTTTCCCATGTAACTCGGAAAATATCAACCGCATGAAAAAAATTGTTAGAAGTAAATTGTAGGAAATTATATTTTGAACAATTTTAGTTGAAAATGGCGTAGATATTGAACAAAAACAATTGCTATAAAATCAATCCGGTCTTACGCTCGCGCCATTACCGCATACGTACTACCTTAAATATTAATTTAAGCAAAAAAATGAAAGAGATCAAAATTATGTAAAATTTAATTCTCTTCATTTTTGTACAGGACCATATTTGTAATAAAACTAATAATAAACGAGATAATTCAATAATTCAATAATTATGCACTAACTGTCACTATTTTCCCCTCATAACTCGGAAAATATCGACCGCACGAAAAAAATTATAATAAATGAAATTATAGAAAATCGTATTTTCAACAATTTCAGTTTCTACACTTTTTGTCAAAAAATTCAAAATGGCGGAGATATTGAGCAAAAACGGTTCTCGTTTAAAATCAAGATGGCGGCTAACGCAACAGTGGAATTCAGTCGAGATTTTAAATTTATTCTAACATTGACCCTCCCTAAAGATTAGAAAAATAAAATTTGGGGCAGCTCCTAATGCAAGGTTAGGCCTGTTATTCGTCTACTAACCCGACTGGACTAATAATTTTTTAAATATGTCAAATAAAACAAAGTTAATACTGCAGAAGGCTATTTTCTTTATCAACAGAAAATCTAAACACATAATATGTGTTTTTGTTGGTGATCAAGAAATAATGTGCCATTCCAATAACAATGCGGTAACACTAAGTGGGACAAATACTTCCATTAAATGTGGAGTTTCCTGAGGTATAGTGGAGTTTGCTATGTGTATGTATATTGTTTTTGATGCGACATTGTATTATTACGTTACATCAGGCATTTTTAAACAGCGCAAATTTTATAAAGTTTGTTCGAAATACGAATTTTAATAATAATAAATTAGTAATTAAAAATAAACTTCATCGTAAATGTTAATCGTTTCTGGAATGTTTTTAATTTTAAAATGCAAGAAACGCCCCTTAGCGACAAACTTATTAATTCCAAAATTATTTCCAACAATTTTTTGTCCAATTTCATGACATACTTTTATAAATAATTACCTCGTTATACGAGGATCTCGTTGTATCAGACAACAATAATATTGGGCATACATATGAATATTTATATAGTTTTCTAAAATAGTTACTTTCTATAGTGAAGCCATTTGGAGCAATATTATAAGATGCCAAATATTGTTTCCTCGACAATTTTTCAATTATAATTTTATGGTGGATTTTATTACAGCACTACCCTCGATAACCGCACAGATGTTGGGGATTTATGCATACAGGTAGTTGGGGTATTTACTTATAGCCATTACAGCGCTAAAAATAGATAAAAAATAATAAAGATACATATTTTACGATTTAATTTTTCCTCGTTATATCCAAATATGCCTCGTTATAGAGGTGTTCAGTTCAATAGGAATTTCATGGGACATCTAATGTACCTCGTTATAAGCGAAACCTCATAATAACCGTGTTCGTTATAGAGAGAGTCTACTGTATTATAAAATTAGAAAATGCTTAGCGCAGACGCAGTACTGCATTCTTCCTAAGCAGGAAGAAGTTCATTTATGTAGTATACTTAGAAAGAACGCAGTAACATGAGTTTTTAATAAGATATATTTTGCCAATCTTATGTATAAATATGAATTCTATGATATTTATTATGTATATAAAGTAGAAAACAAAAAAAAAATTTAAATAGTTTTCAACGGCTAGACAATTAAACAAAACCCGATTTTACTCACATGTGATCTCTTTGCAGATACGGCGTTTTGGCTAAGGACAGCAGTATTACATTTGAGTCTTTTTTCCTCAGAAACATTTACTTTAACTCTGTTAAAATGCTGACTTAACTACAAAAACGGTCCTTATTTTAGAGAGAATTTTCACAAAAACTAATCGTAAGTATAAGATCGGTCGTCCTTGACGAGAAGTAAACACACAAATTGCTTCACATTCTGCGGTATTCTGCGGCGTAACTAGCTTGGGTCTGTATTCATACGAAAATGTTAAGTATTTAACTAATATTTCGCGCTAAACAAATATAGACACTTGGTGTCATCTCTTAGCGACTATTATTATTAACGTCATAGGTCTTTATTCACGCGATAGATATTTTTAGCAGAACTGCATTAATAAGTCAATTTCGTCAAATTTTGACTTACGCCTACGTTCTTGCGAAGCGGCGATATAGTGTCCCAAGACTTTCTTATACATTTGACGCACTGTCCGTCAACGTGTCAAAGCGGTATTGTTAAATAATAAGGCTATAACATGTTAAAAAAAGCTTTTAAATCGGACAACAGGTTTAGGAAATACGAGACATCAAAATTGACCCATTTTTAAGGTGGGCGGTTAATTTTGGCCCAGAGTGTATAATATGTTATGTAGCTCCCCCCGCGTGGCACGCTTTATACTCCTACCCAACTTTCTTGATATAAGGATTAGGATAACCTAAAATAAAGTTTCGGGTGAAATTGTATGATACAGGGTAATTTTAACTTTCGACTCGCTGATACTTAAATAAATTATTACTCCAGGACGTCGGCGTCCCAAGGCCGCACTGAATGAATAAATTAAGTACGTGTGACCCTCCGCGACTGTGTGGGTTTCGCTGTTACAAATAACTGTCCTGGTATCACACACTAAACTTCAATGTCCGGAGAAAGAACATTTTACGGCTCAGATGATAAATATTGCAAAGAGATTCAAGCTCTCCTTATATCAAGATTCAAGCCCTCTATCGGATATCGATTTATGAATAGGTTTTACATGAAGTGCAATTTAATTATATTCACCTTCTAGGTCTGGATCCCGCGTATGAAAAAAAGTTGATTAATAGCAAGCTGAAAATTTGTTAATAGCTTAAGGGTGTCTAGTCGGATAAACTTTGATATATGGGAACACTAGAACAGGGGCAGTTTTAATTGTGGAACAGGTTAAAAATTTGGAACGGTCAGACCACGAAAACGGTACATTTATTTTGTCCGACAGAACAAACTTAAACTGTCCGAACAGAGATTAAACTCTCATGCAAAAATCAGACTGATATTTATCACGTGTCATAATTCCTGTCATTTGACATATTCTACATGTTCCACTCATTAAAACGCCCATTTGGTGATAAATAGCAGTCTGATTTTTGCATGAGAGTTTAATCTCTCTTCGGAGAGCTGAATTCTGTTCTGTCGGACAAAATACATGTGCCGTTTTCGTGGTCTGACCGTTCCAAATTTTTAACCTGTTCCACAATTAAAACTTCCCCTGTTCCAGTATTCCCATAGATCAAAGTTTGTCCGACTAGACACCCTTAAGCTATTAACAAATTTTCAGCTTGCTATTAATCAACTTTTTTTTCATACGCGGGATCCAGACCTATTCATAATCCCAAGGTCGTAACGGTATTTATACACGTCACATGATTGCTATTTTATTTAATTAGGTAGTTAGTTTATTCCAATCTCGGCTGATTTTATTCAGTTGTTAACTTTGTGTTTTGTTTTATTATTTTTCTTCGAAAAATAGTGGGCGTCCAACTCTTGTATCAACTAAATATTCTATTTAATCTTTTATTCAGTTTTAATTTCCACTTGCTTTGATTATGTACTTTACTCTATTATATGCCATAGACATTCATAATATGTATATCTATATGGTGTACTTCAAGAATACTCAGAAGCATTCGAAGAGACCCGGTGAGGGAGCGAATAAATAGTGCCGAGTTCAAAACAAAATGTAATGTACAAGATATAAACTAGTGGATACTAAATATAATAAAAGAATGGAACAGTAACATCAAAATAATAAAAATAATCATCAAAATATCAAACACCAAAATAATAAACGGGGAAGTGGCTCAAGCGCTTCAAAAAAATAAAGAAAGGAAGTTCTCAAGGCTTGGGGAAGTATGAAGAGCATTGGTAGAGACAGGAACAAGGTGGCTAGCAGGTTTATTTAATAGAATTATGGAATTTGGACAAATGCCAGACGAATGAAGAAACATTATATTAGTACCTGTCTACAAAAAAGAGGAAGATATACAACAATGTACAAAATACACAGGGCAATAAAACTGCTTAGCCATACCAGGAAAATATGGGAAAGAGTAATTGATAGACGGATACGTGAAGAGATCGAAATATCAATTTGGCTTTATGCAGGGCAGATCAACAACAGATGCAATTTTCATTATAAGGCAGTTGACGGAAAAATACCGGAGTAAAGAAACAAACGCTCATATGGTATTCATTGAGCTTGAGAAAGCATATGATAGAGTTCCTCGAGAGATTCTGTGGTGGGCACTCAATAAGAAAGGAGTCCCTGGTGAATATGTAAAGATTGTGAGGAATATGTATGAGGGAGTATCGACTAGTGTTAGGACAGGTGTCGGAGAGACTGATAAATTTTATGTGAAAGTAGGATTGCATCAAGGCTCGGTGCTTAGTCCGTATTTACTCTCAATAGTTTTGGACCAGATTACAGCGAAACTACAGGGTAACATTCCATGGTGCCTAGTGTATGTTGATAATGTCGTGTTAGTAGGAAATAGTGAAAAAGACTAATAATAGACGGATACGTGAAGAAACCGAAATATCCGATAATCAATTTGACTTTATGCAGCGCAGATCAACAACAGATGCAATTTTCATTGTAAGGCAACTTAGAACAAAAACTGGAACAATGGAGACAAGCTCTGGAGGAAAAAGGTTTAAAAATTAGTAGGACAAAGACGGAGTATTTGCAATGTTCATTTAAAGATGGAGTTACTACAAATAAAATGGTATCTTTGGATGGTGAAATTATTGTAAAAAGCAATAGTTTTAAGTACCTGGGATCGGTATTACAGAGTAATGGAGAAATAGATGGAGATGCATGCAGTAGAATTAGGGCTAGATGGATGAAGTGGAAAGAAGCGAGTGGTGTGCTGTGTGACAGGAGAATTCCAATGAAGTTGAAGGGAAAATTCTATAAAACAGCCATAAGATCGGCTATAATGTACGGAAATGAATGTTGGGCAGTGAAAAAGAAAGAGGAACAACGAATGCATGTGGCGGAAATGAGAATGCTTAGACGGATGAGTGGAGTGACAAAAAGGAATAAAATTAAAAATGAATATATTAGGGGAAGTCTAGGTGTGGCACCAATTGATGCCAAAATGAGAGAGCATAGGTTGAGATGGTTTGGTCATGTTCAACGTCGAGACGTTATTCACCCAATATGAAGAATTGCTGAAGTGCAGATTCCTGGAAGGAGTAGGAGAGGAAGACCAAAGAAGACGTGGGGGGAGACGATTAGGCAGGACATGTTGGTAAAAGGGATTAATATTGATATGACCCAAGATAGAACTGTATGGAGAAATGCAATTAGGGAAGCCGAGCCCGCATAGGGATAAGGCAAACAGAATGATGATGAATGGAACAGTAACATCAGTAGAATGGTGAACAAAAAAGTCATTAAAGTAGCAAAGGACAAATCACCAAGTATGTACCGGCCGTACAAAAGTGGAGGGACAATCTTCCATATATGCAACAACCTGCCATTAAACAAACAAAATTGCTTATATAAAGGAAGAAGAAGAAGAGAAAGAAGTATGTTGATAAACAACAATTATTCTGTTCCTTTTTATAATATTATATACTTACCTTTCACAACAGGGACTCATATTTTAAAAATTTGTGATTTAGTAATTATTTCGATTTTTCTATTATTTTTCCTTTGAGACATTTTATCATTTAGTTGTTTGATTGGACTGAAAATAAAAAGAATTTTTAATTTTTATCAGTGCTACATCTTATTAAATATAACATATTTTAAACTAAACCTAAAAATAATTTGAATAATTGACAAGCAGTATAATCCTGTTTCTATGAACTGTAAGCCAAGCCGCACACCAAAGAAACATGAAGCGAAAAACATGAAACATGACACGAAAAACATGTTTCATGAAAAGAAAACACTGCTAAACAAATCTCAAAGTCCGCCTACCAATGAAACGAGTGTGATTCATGCTCATGACACATTTTTATTTTCGGAGAGTTTAATAAATAGCCGGATATATATTTGTTTAGCAGTGGTTTATTTCCATGAAACGTAATTTACGTTTCATGTTTCTTTGATGTGCGGCCTGCCTAAGCCAAGCCGCACACCAAAGAAACATGAAACGAAAAACATGTTTCATGAAACTAAAACACTGCTAAACAAATCTCAAAGTCCGCCTACCAATGAAACGAGTGTGATTCATGCTCATGACACATTTTTATTTTCGGAGAGTTTCATAAATGGCCTGACGTATATTTGTTTAGCAGTGGTTTATTTCCATGAAACGTAATTTACGTTTCATGTTTCTTTGATGTGCGGTCGGGCTATGTTTTTTAAAATCTATCAGTAGGGTAGACTTCTCATATTATATAATATTATATACAGGGTGTCCCGAAAAGATTGCTCATAAATTATACCACAGATTCTGAAGTCAAAAATAGGTTGATTGAACCTCACTTACCTACATACAATAGTGCACACAAAAAAAGTTACAGCCCTTTGAGTTACAAAATGAAAATCGATTTTTTTTAATATAACGAAAACTCTTAGAGATTTTTTATTGAAAATGGACATGTGACATTCTTATGGCAGCAACATCTTAAAAAAAAAATTAAAATGGAAAGTGCACCCCGGTTTTGTTCCCTTAACCCCCCTCCCCAACTTTTGTGTTCGTTCCTATTAAATTATTATTGTGACACCATTAGTTATAGGTCTGGATCCTGCGTATGAAAAAAAAAGTTGATTAATAGAAAGCTGAAAATTTGTTAGTAGCTTAAGGGTGTCTAGTCGGACAAACTTTGATATATGGGAACACTGGAACAGGGGAAGTTTTAATTGTGGAACAGGTTAAAAATTTGGAACGGTCAAATCACGAAAACGGCACATGTATTTTGTCCGACAGAACAGACTTAAACTCTCCGAACAGAGTTTAAACTCTCATGCAAAAATCAGACTGCTATTTATCACCAAATAGGCGTTTTAATGAGTGGAACATGTAGAATATGTCAAATGACAGGAATTATGACAGGCGATAAACATCAGTCTGATTTTTGCATGAGAGTTTAATCTCTGTTCGGAGATTTTAAGTCTATTCTGTCGGACAAAATAAATGTGCCGTTTTCGTGGTCTGACCGTTCCAAATTTTTAACCTGTTCCACAATTAAAACTGCCCCTGTTCCAATGTTTCCATATATCAAGTTTATCTGACTAGATACCCTTAAGCTATTAACATATTTTCAGCTTGCTATTAATCAACTTTTTTTTTCATACGCGGGATCCAGACCTATTAAACACAATGTTTTTAAAACTTTTGCGATTCTTAGTACTTTTCGATAAGCCAGTGTTTATCGAGATATTTTGAATAATTTTCGAATCCACCACATATTTGTATATTTTTAAGTACGATTATATGTAGACACTTGTTAATAATCTGAAAATGTATTTATAATTTACACTTTTAGGTGTATTGTGAAAAAGAAGCCACATCCCGATAAAAGGTGACATCAAAAAAAGACTAAGCAAAATTTTTTTAAAAACACTGTGTTTAACTAATGGTACCACAATAATAGTTTAATTGGAACGTACACATACATTTGGGGGATTAAAGGAACAAAACTCCCATAAAATTTGTATGTAAATATATTGAAAAAGAAGCCGCATCTCGATAAAAACTGGCTTAGCGCAAAAATACTAAGATTCAATATTATAATATATTATTACATAATTTCTGATCTTCTTTATTATTCTTTCCATTTTCTCTATACATTCCTTCCATTGAGTTTTTTACTCCAATTGCCAACCCTTTTGCAAATATTCCTTGCTCTATTGTTTTCGTTGCTTGTGCCAGCTGTTGCCGGAAAAAGGAGCTTCAGAAAAGGAAAATCTGCAATAGATGCTATTCACCTAATATAACTTATTTGAAAAGTGCTACGGGGATATTTTGTACAAGGTCCCTTAACAAATTAGTTTCTTTAACCTCTAGATCTGGCGTATTTTCGTAAGTAAGGCTTGGTCAAATTTTTTCCCAGGAGTTTCCTATAACTTTTAAATTCACAGATTATCAAGCCTCTGCTACCCAGTAAATGATGTATTTTATATTTATAATCTTGAGTTTTTCTAATAGTGGCAGTCATTAATATTTATCTTCGTCACTGATTAGTCGCCTGAATTTGCGCTATATCTTCATCATCAAGGCTTTTCTTTCCTAGTGGGATGTTTGCCGCTCTTAGTTAGAGCTCTTGGATTCGCCTATTGCGGTGAATCACTCCGCATTCCACTTGTATGTTGTCAGTTTGTTGTATGACTTGGCTTTCCTTACAATTTTCTTTCACTCATTTCGATATGTGCATAGTTCCCTCCAGTTTCTCACTTCCAGAATTTTGATATCTCTCATGACCTGGTCCTCTCACCTCTCTCTGGGTCTTCCCCTTGGTCTTTCAGTTTCTGGTTTCCATCTGGTGATCTTCTTAATTAGTAGGGCATTTTTCCTTCTCTCTATATATCCCAGCCATCTCAGACTCTGTGCTTTAATTAATCTAACTATATCTTCTCCCTTCATTATGTCTCTTAGATCATGGTTCATTTTTCTTCTCAATTCTCCGTTGTCCATACTTATTGGGCCCATAATCCGTCTGAGGATTTTCCTTTCGAATATTCTCAATTTTTCTTCATCTTTTTCCGTGAGCCACATTGTCTCAGCTGTGTATGTAACTACTGGTCTGATTGCAACTCTGTATATTTTCAGTTTTGTATTTCTGGATAAGTTGTTGTCCTTCAGATGCCTATGATATCTCCAGTATGTTTTGTTGCCTGCTAGTATTCGTTCCGTTACTTCTTCACTTCTCTTGATTTGGCCATTCACTATAACTCCCAAATATTTAAATTGTTGGACTCTTTCAAAAGTGTAGTTTTCTATTTTGATTTCTGTCGTCCTGTTATCTTGTCTTCTGGAGCAAAGTATTCTCCGCTATTTACTCCAACTTTTTTTCTTGAAAAACGGTGTTCGATCGATCGTCTCAGATGATGTATTCTTCTATTAAAGAGTTCGTTACTTCCTTCTTATTATCACAGGCCCTTATGAGCTTATCTAACTCGAGAACAAAAATAGAAAGGAATGTCTTCCTTCACACAATCTGTGAAGGAGTTGAGTGAGTGAGACATGAGATACCCTGAAAAATAACATCTTTTACATTAGTCCGTTCTTTAACGGTAAAATATTGCAAAACCTCTAAATTTTAAAGAACCGCTTGGATTGACATGAAATTTGACATACACATGGCTAACAAGTCAAAGAAAAAAAGTGATATTGTGCCGATATGTGCTTTGGCCCCGGGGGTGATTTTCACCCCCTCTTGGGGGTGAAAAAGTATTCGTCCAAAGTAAGTCCGGAAATTGATAAACTGACTAATTTTAAATAACTTTTGTTCTATAGAGTTTTTTCACTAAGTCAATACTTTTCGAGTTATTTGCCAGTGAATATGTTCATTTTTTCAACAAAATAACCACACTTTTAGACGGTTTTTTGCAAATAACTCACATATTACGTATTTTATCGAAAAAACATTCATAGCAAAAATATAGCCTGTAAAAGATTTTAAAAGAGTTATAGCTAATTAAAAATAGGTTCATATTCGTCAAATTCCAAATGGAATACTTTAACGTGAAATAACCAAACACATTTCGGGGAAAACTCATTACAACTTATTTAAAGTGTTTAAAAATGTTCATTTCTGTTTTATAAAAAAATTTCTACCATCAAAGGTAAACAAGTTACGCTCAAAATCAAGTTAGTCCCTTTTTTTTGGTAAAACAGTCGGGAAAATCACCCCCTAATTAGTATCTCAAATGAACTTAATCATTACGACTTAACAATTTTCTTGACCCGTGTATGTACTGTTTATACGATCTGTAAGTTTCATCGGTTCAAAGTCCTTATTTTTAAAAGAGCTGTAGTTAAAAGGGGTTCAACGAGTCACTTATCACGAATGTATGCAAATTTAGAAACACCAAATCTCAATAAATTTTTGTCTAACAGAAAAGCAAAAAAATACATGATATTCAGAAACGAAATGCTGACTTTTTTTGTTTTTCGAGATTTTTGGTATCTCTAACAATTTTTAAGTTATTTTGAAAAAAAGCATATTTTTCAAAATTAAAATTTTTAAAAATTTTACTTTAAAACCAAATTTTTTCCAAATTAAGCACTTTGAATCGATGAAACTTACAGATCATATAAACACAACATAAGCAAAATAATTTGTGGAGCGGTAACGATTAATTTCATTTAAGTTGCTAATTAGGGGGTGGTCTTCCCGATTTTTTTTGCCAAAACAAAAGCGACCAACTTTATTTTGAGCATAACTTGCTTAAATTTAATGCTAGAAACTTTTTATAAAATCAAAAATAAAGCTTTTTTAAACACTTTAAAAAAGTTATAATGAGTTTTCCCCAAAAAGTGCTATTTTTTGGATATTTCACTTCTAAATATTCTATTTGAAATTTGGTGAATATGAATCTATTTTTCATTGGCTATAACTCTGGTTTTACGAGGTCCAGTGTAACGCGTACACCATTTTTTTTACTTTTTTACAGGCTATATTTTTGCTAAGAACGTTTTTTTCGACAAAATACTTACTTCTTGAGTTATTTGCGAAAAACTGTCTAAAAATATAGTTATTTTGTTGAAGAATGAACATATTCACTCGCAAATAACTCGAAAAGTGTTGACTTAGCGAAAAAGCTCTATAGGACAAAAGTTACTTAAAATTAGTCAGTTTATCCATTTCCGGACTTATTTTAGACTTATATTTTTTCACCTCCAAGAGGGGGTGAAAGTCACCCCCAGGGCAAAAGCACACATCGGCACAATATCACTTTTTTTCTTTGACATGTAAGCTATGTGTGTGCCAAATTTCATGTCAATCCAAGCGGTTCTTTAAAATTTAGAGCAAAAACCGTGAAAGAATGGACTACATCTGGTTATTTAAGGAAAGATCCAAGATAAACATGTTCCTTGTAGAAGAAGAACATCATGGTTGAAAAATCTACGGCAATGGTATGGAAAATCGACTACATAATTATTCAGAGCTGCTGTCAATAAAGTCACGATAGCGAATAAGGTAGCCAACATGATATCTAATGGTCGATAACGTTCATGGAACTAGAAGAAGAAGAAGAAGGTTATAGTCATATTTTTCTCCTTTTTGGGTATATTGTGTTACAAATCGCCGGTCCGGAAAAGAATGACGTAACTGCAAATTTTGTCATTTTCTGTTTATTGCGTAATTAACTTCTAAAATACTGTGTACAGATGATACAAAAGCGTCAGAACTGTAACTATGCGCTGACCCACTACAGGGTAGTTGCGTCGTTATTGAAATACGCACCATTTTAGACCTTTTTTCAGATGAAATTTGTTTGAAATCTGACGTCTCGTTCAAAAGTTATCTTGTTATTAGTCACACTTGTATAGTCACCATTTTGAATGTTCGCCATTTTTGTAAAAGGAACAAAAACTGAGATGGCCTTGTATCTAAATTTAAACCTTTATATGTGTAGTATATGTGGTCCAAATTATATGCTTCTACCATTAAATGCACAATAATTCTTATAATATACGCACGAATCTGCCACACATAGGTACATGTAAAGATACGTCTTGCATTTATTAAATGGTAATAAACATAACTAAAAAGTTAAAAATATTTCCTAAAAAATATTTTTACGGTCTTTTCAATGGCGGTATTAACTTTTTAAAAAATTAATACATACAGGGTGAAAAAATTGAAAAAAAAAACAACATATTTTTACATAAAAACCAGGAAAAATACAACTTCTGGTAAACCGATTCTTCCGGTTTAAGACCTCGATCTAACACATCAAAAAGAGAACCTATACACCAAAGGACATCGCACACACCTTATGGAAAATATAATGTCACTCAAATTCAATAAAATTTATACCAATAGATTCGTTTTAAATTAACGATCAAATCTTATCATTGCGCCAACTCTCTATTTTCAAAAATAAGAGCAGAAATTGATATAAATAAATCTGAAATCAAATGGGTAGGTACATAAGTTAGAGAGAGAAAAAATATTTTAAAATACCCAGATTTTCGGTACTCCATAAATCAGCGGATTAGTTTCACTAATCCGCTTAGGCCCAGCGGGATTTAAGCTGTTATGAATAGCACTCAGAGCAATAATGATTGTAAACTAACATTTTATGGACTCCAAAAATGTGATTTCGATAAACTTTAATTGCAATTTGCGCCGTAATTAATCATAATTAAGAGTTGGCACAATGATAAGAATTGATCGTTATATTAAAACGAAACTAATCGTATAAATTTTATTGAATTTGAGTGACATTATATTTTCCATAAGATGTGTGCGATGTCCTTTGGTTGAAATCTGACCTATCGTTCAAAAGTTATCGTGCTATTAGTCACATATATGTCTAGTCACCATTTTGAATCCCCGCCATTTTTGTAAAAGGCAAAATTTGAGATGGCCTCATATCTAAATTTGAGCCTTTATATGTATAGTATAAGTGTTCCAAATTATATACTTCTATCAATAAATGCAAAATTCTTGCACATATCGGCTGCACTAATTAAGATAATGAAATTCGGACCAATAGGGATGACAAAAAAAGCCATCGCTGTAAGAACAAACGGCATACTAAATATATTATAGAAATAGTTTTTCTGTACAGAAAAATTTTAAGATCAAGAATGACGTAACTGTAGATAGGGCTGAAAATGGGGGGATTAAATCAAGATAATGAAATTCGAACCAATAGGGATGAAACTAAAAGCCATCGTTGTAAGAATAAAGGCCATACCGATACTCCGGACGGTTAATATTTATTTAATCACTATTTTAAATTTTTAAAAATGTTAGATGAAGAATGACGTAACTCTAAAAACGGTTGAAAATGGGGCATTAAATTATGATAATAAAATTCGTACCAATACGGATAAAAATAAAAGCAATTATGTAAGAATAAACGCAATACCGATGCTCCTAGTTGATTATTCCTCATTTAATCCATATTTTAAATATTTAAAAATAGTTTTTTTGCTCTCCTAAGCAGTTGCTTTATTCTTATTCTGGACCGGCGAAATATTGTCTTCAATACGTTTTTTCTCAAAGAACAACAAATCTTTATATTATAATTCTCAGAATATCAAAACAATATGTGCTCATTTACTTGCACCAATTTCCTAATTGATAACTCAAAACTCAATTAAAAATAGTTTTATTGACCCCTTGAAACAAACAAGAAGCAGATACGGAAACTAAAACGACCTAGAACATATTTGCCAAAAGTTATTTTAATACCTGCTAAAAAAAGGACAAAAAGGGAATTGCCGTAATAGACCAGGGCGGATCTGTTTTGAGGTGGATGTGAGAAGTGGCATTCGGATTTTTGCAGATAAAGTTTGGTGACAACTTCAGTAATTATTATTGACTTTTAATTCTTCTCAAATATGCCCGGAACATTAATAAAAAAATTCAAATATTTCAAAATCGATTTTTTTCAAATTTCATTGCTTATATCTTTAAAACGAATTCATTTTGGAAAAAAGTCGTAGGGAAATAGAATAAAAATAGTTGAGTTTTGTATGATATACGACTGGTTTAAAATGTCTTAAGACATCTACCGCAAAATAGCAATAAATACAAAATAATGGCGCAAAATAAGCCTGTTTTTATTCAATGTTTTTGAACCACTTTAGTGTACTTAGAACCTTAGTAATTCGCTTAGAAAATTCTTACATAATCTGTTCACCAAACTTCATTAAAATCGACATAATAGATTTTGCATAATAATTTTGCAATCTAAACTTTTTTAAAAATTTTCAAATTTTTTTAAAACTTTGTGAACAAAAAGTAGACTACTTAGAAGAAGTTTGCTAATATTTTTACATATCAAGAGGCGCTCTACCTATCTAGTACACTTTACAGAATTAAAATCGGAATATTTAAGCGGCCTTAGCACTGTTTTAAAATTATAAACAATTTGTTGGCTCATAAACAAATATAGTGAGGACGTTTGAGTTGAAATAAATTCATTTTCTCGAGAATGGGCGACTCTGGAGATAAATCTCGAAACAGGTCGATTTTTATATTTAATAGTTACTTATGATAAGTGCTAAAAGTACACGTTTAAGGCACGCATGTAAAAGTTTGCAGAATGAGCGAAGCGAATTCTGCAATTCACATGAGTGCCTTAAAAATGTACTTTTTAATACGTATATCATACAATATTCTTTCTACAAACGTCTTATATATCAACAATTATAATTTATTCATTCTGAATTACAGGACAATATCTACAAAAACTTTTATTTGAACTTGACTGACATTCCATTTTTATATTTTTCTTGAAATTACATCAAAACTACCTATACTGTCAATACGTAAATCATAACAACTGTAGAAAAACATCTTACTTTCATTGTTGTATATTCTAACAAATTTTAATAGTTTTTTTTCTACGAGTGTGCAAAAATATCTACTTTCGCGCACCCATTTTAGTTTAGAAAGTTTCACTTTTCCGCACGCGTGTTACTTTTCCGCACGCGTGTTACTTTTCCGCACGCGGTTTTTACTTTTTCGTACGCGTGTTAATTTAGATATGTTAATGTAGCCTTAAAGTAATTATAATACATGCAATAAACTAATATTTAGATATTATTTACTAATTTATTTCAAATATATCTTATTGTGTTGCTGTTTTAATGAAATTAACGCCACAATTCGATGAAATAAAATTATTTTGACATAATATTCGAAAGTCAAATCGGTAGACAATAACAGTCGTTTTGAATCATCGTCATGGAAACAAAGATCGTCGTCATGCTAACTAATTATATTAAAAGTTTGGTTTTGACAACCTTGTCAAAGAATTAATTCGTGTATGTATTTTCATATTAATTAAATTAATTGATTAAAATTTGGTAATTTTTTAAAGACTCTTAGAAAAAATATTGTTCCTAACTCTTGCAGAAAGTCCCTTTTCCGCACTCGACTGCTTGCCGAACTCCCGCTTCGCGTCGTTCGGCAAACTGCAGTCGCGTGCGGAAAAGAATGACTTTCTGCACTTGTTAGGAAAATAACTATTTTCTACAAACGTGTTAAAAATGCAATAATACAGTTTAAATTAAATTTTAAAAAACCTTTTAAACCACCTTTTTAAATTGAGCAAGTTGCACTATTAATAAATTAAATATAAATATTTTGACGGTTCACAATTTGACAATTCACTTTTAACTGCAGTGCCTTAACAATTTTGAAGCACTAGTGCTTTAAAGTAGCATTTTTAACGGTCCTATGGAGTGCTAAAAATTGCATTTTAAACACGGTTGTAGAAAAATTATAATTTTTTGGAATATTATATCATACTAGTAACGTTATCCATCTGGGTGTGATGACGTAATCGATGATTTTTTTAAATGAGAATAGGAGTCGTGTGCTAGCGTATTCGAAAGGTTACTCAATTCTCTATTCATTAATATAGACATTAACATAATTATTTATACAGAGTGCCCAATTTTTTTTAATTAATTGAGACAAAAAGAAGAAAGAATATAATTAATTTTATTCGGAATACATTTTACTGTTGTCCTAAAACAGAAAAAATACATACAAAAACAACTAAATAATGCATTTATTCCAACTCAAACGTCTTCACTGTATTTGATTATAAGCCAAAAAATTGTTTATAATTTTAAAACAGTGCTGAGACCAATTAAATAATCCAATTTTAGTTCTGCAAAGTGTGTTAGATAGGTAGAGCGCCTCTTTATATATTTAAAAAAATTAGCAAACTTCTAAATTGTCTACTTTTTGTTCAGAAAGTTTTTAAAAAAATTTTAACTTTTTTAAAAAAATTAAGATTGCAAAATTATTATGCAAAATCTATAAAGTCGATTTTAATAAAATTTGGTGGACGATTTAAGTATGTTATAAGAATTTTCTAAGCGAACTACGATGGTTCTAACCAAAGTGGTAGATAAACATTGAATAAAAACAGGCTTATTTTGCCCCCTTATTTTGTATTTATTGCTATTTTGCAGAAAGGTTAATAATTTAAGACATTTTTAACCGGACGACTATGATACAAAATTCAATTATCTTTATATTATTTCCCCACGACATAATCGTATTAAAGTTATAAGCAAGGAAAGTAGAAAAAAATCGATGTTTTTGGAAATTTCTATATAATTTAATTTTTTTATTACTGTTCCGGGCATATTTGAGAAGGAGCATAAATCAATTATTAATATTGAAGCTGTCATCTAACTTTATCTGCAAAAATCCGAATGCCACCTCGCACATCCAAAAATGGACGTTTTTTCACAGATCCGCCCTGGTCTATAAGTGCTGCAAAAACTATATAAATCAATTTCTTTAACAAAATTCTGAAAATAATTTCCTAATGTCGATAAAATTTAGAGTTCGCTCAGACTTTTAGAGTTCGCGCATCCTACACCTTAATCATTAGTCTTTCCTACTGTACTACAAAAATCGATTAAATGCAAGCTCATTTTTGTTCGCTATTTGTTGTTAGTGAATCTAACGTCACGCGTCACCCCGTATTTTCTCTAGTCTATTAGCTTCAGACGATAGCAAATTGAGTTTGGAAAGACGCTAAATTGGCTAATAAATAAAAGCTAATAGATGTATCCATCCTCAGTAAACTATAGCGAAGGTATTCAAACAACAAAGGTCGTGAAAATGGTTTGGTTGTTTGCTAGTTTAGGAGTTTGTTTTAAAACTAAGATAAGGAGAAAATAGTGTTTTGGTATATGGTTTCAAGTAAACATTATGTATATCAGTAAGAAAGAATAAAAATGCAGATATTTTTCTTGTTTCAAAGTCAAGAAATGTTTGATAGTTTTGATAATAAAACCTTTTGATAGTTTGAAATCTGGAGCATTTCTTTATTTATATATTTGTCTTATTATTCTCCTTCCTTTTTATAAGCAATTCTGCTTGTTCATTAACGGATTGATATCTCTAGGGAAGGTTGTCACTATGTCTCTCCATCTTTTGCGCAGTCGGCCGATACTTATTACTTCTTCTACCGATTGGTGATTTATCTCTTGCTATTCTGACCACACGTGTCTCCCCCATTCTGCTTATATGGTTCCATTCTCTTATTCCATTCTATTTTTCTATTTAGTGTCTATCGTAAAGATATCCTGCCTGTCTATTTTATGTTTTTACTCGATTTCTCACTTCTATGTCCAGGTCACCGTAGCTTAACAATGTAATTCGAGAGTATTTTACTTCTATTAGTTGTTCAATACTGATACCATCAATTTCTCTTTTACATCTGGTTGGTTCTTCACTTATCCAGATTTAGCCATAAGGCTCACGCTCCCTCTAAGGGGAAAATTGACTCATCCCAGATACCTACGGTATCAAAAGGATTGAGCTCTGGTGGGACTCTTTCCGTGTTATCGAGCCCTAGGTGACTTGGTATGCAGGTGTATGTCCCAAAAATTTTCGTACACATCTGGCCGTTGCGAGTAGTACAGCTTTCTGCATGGTCTTGTAAAGATGTTCATTTAGACCCAGCTTTTTTATGTTTTCGAGGAGGTTATTCGGAACGACTCCAGTGCCAGACATAATAATAATTATCGTCTGGGTACTTTGCATTCTCCATTGTCTTCGTATTTTAATTTCCAGATCTCTGTACTTGGCGATCTTTTGAATAAATTTACTACGTAGATTATTGTTGTTAGGTATCGCCACATCAATTAGTGTTGTTTGTCTTGTTAATTTATTAACTAGTACAAGATCTGGTCAATTATGTGCCACTGTTTGGTCTGTGAGCACAGTGCGGTCCCAGTATAGCTTGTAGTTGCCATCCTCAAGCATACTCTCAGGGACGTATTGATAATATGGAAGATGGTCCGTTTGGAGAAGTCCCAGCTTGATAGCTATCTTAGATGAAGAATTTTTCCCACTGCGTCATGCCTTTCCTTGTATTCAGTTGCAGCAAATGCCAGGCAGCCCCCTGTAAGATGTTGGGATGGTTTCTTGGGTTTGACATCCATATCGGCATTTGTCGTTTTGGACCTGAGGGTCTTTGATGATATATTTCAGGCAATTTTTGGTTGGTATAACCTGATCCTGAATAGTCAGTAATGAACCCTCCGTTTCAGGGAACATCTTTCCTGATGTCAACCAATAGTTCGACGCTGTATTGTCGACATAGTCTTGGCTGACCTCATTGGGATGTCTCTCGTGCAGAGGTTTACACATCCAGGTGCGCATTTTTTCGCCTTTGGTGAGGTGGTTTATGCGTATTTTTGGTTCCCTCAGTTTGATCGGTGTTGTGTCATCTATCGCGCAAATAGCTCAATGTAGAAAACATGTCTCAGTTTGCATCTGAAAATAAATTCTTAAATTAGAAATTTGTTTATTTAATTGCTCACCTATATCCATAAGTCTTCTTCCTGCTAGATTCCGTGGTAATGTTGTTCTTTCTACTGTACATTTAGGATGTTGTTTTTGTGCGTTTGTGAGGTATGTTTTTACTTTTTGCTGAAGATTATCTATGTCCGTTTTTGTCCAATTAACAATGCCAAACGAATAGCTAAGCGCGGAACATGCGTAGGTGTTTAGTGTCTTAAACAAATTTCTACTGTTAAGGTGTGAACGAAGCAGCTATTTTACCCTTCGTATAAACTCCACAGTTATTTCAGTTTTCATTTGCTTATGGTCAATTTTCCGCGCTTGCTTTACTCGAAGATATTTATACATATCGTTTTCACCCATGGCCTCGATGCTCTTGCCATTTTGCATGTCGAATCATCCGGGCTATACTTTTCCTCTGACTATATTTAAAACACGGCACTTGTCTAGTCCGAAGTGCATACTAATGTCTTTGGAAAAGGATTCTACAGTTCTTAGCATCTCATCTAGTTGGTTGCGAGTGAAAGCCATTAATTTCAAATCATCCATATACAACAGATGATTAGGCTTCGCCACCACATCGTTGTTATTTTTTATGCTAAAACCTGCGTCAGTGGAGTGCAATAGCTGAGAAAGTGGGTTCATAGCTAAACAGAACCACAGTGGACTTAATGAATCTCCTTGGAACAGGCCCCGGCTGATTGCGATATTTTGAGTTTCGATGTTATTTTCACCAGGTATTTGAAGGTGAGTTCTAGTCTTCGACTCTGTCATTATATGCTGTAAAAAGGTCACTATATTATCATCGACTTTATATATTCTCAATATATCTATAAGCCATTCATGCGGCACTGAATCAAAGGCCTTCTTGTAATCAATGAAGGCAGTAAATATGTTCCTCTTTTTGAATATGCTTGATTAGAAATGACTGAGTCGATGATAAGTTGTTATTTGCAACCCATGGAACCCTTAGCGCATCCTTTCTGTTGAGGCTCTATGATATTGTTCAGAGCACAGTGTTGGTAGATACGCCGGGCTACACAGGATGTGACCAATTGATACAAAGTTGGAAGACATGTAATTGGGCGGCATTTGGCTGGATCTTGGGTGTTATTTTGATCCTTCGGTATTAAATAAATGGTTCCCTGAGTTAGAGATGATGGTGTTTCCTGCGGATTTAAAATAACGTTATTAATTAATCAACACTAATTAATAAATTATCCTTCACTTATTACTATTGTTTAAGTTTTCGAGATATAATTATCACATTGAATTCTTTTGTTTCGTGTTACACCTGTGAACTAATCTCTGCCGACTATATTCATCTTGGGCTATGAATATTATGTCCTCTGCATAACAGAATATTTCACCTCTGTGTTTCTTATTCTGTATCATCTTTCTTTGTTAACATTCTTGATGATTTTTTCCATGATTAAATTAAAGAGCAGAGGACTCAATGAGTCTCCCTCTGTCTTTTCCTGCTGCCTATATCTATCTATATAGATGTTTTCCAAGGTTTTTATGATATCTAGGGGGACTTCTGTATTATACAGAAGATGGATTACATATTTGAGTCTTACTCTGTCAAATGCTTTCTTGAAGTCAATCAGACATAGAATGCTGGTATATGACACTCTAGTGATTTCTCAGTAATTTGCTTTATGACGAATATTGCATCTGGACACGATATTCCAGTAAGAAAACCCTATTGCTCTTCTGCTAAACTTATCCTCTGATTCATTAGGTCTTATAAAATTTTAGTTGTAAGTTTTAGGGTAATATTTAACAAGTTGATACATCTATAGTTTTCTGGTACTTTTGATGTACTTTTTTGGAATAGAAGAAATAATTCGGTGGTTCTCCATTCTTCCAGTATTTCATTGTGTTTTATGATTTTGTTAATTAATGTCGTTTATTATTATGTCATTGCTGCTCCACAATATTTCAGTAATTCGTTTGGTATTCCATCCTTACCTGCGGCTTTTCTGTTCTTCTCCTTTCAAAATACTTTTGGAAGTTCCTGTACACTTATTATATTATAAATGTTTTTAATGAACGCTATTAATATTACCATTGTTTATACAGGGATATAACTATAAACAATCTATAAATCCCTATATAAACAATGATAATACTAAATTATAGAAGTCCAAAAATATGTTCTATAACATTTTAAAATATAAAGCTACTAAATCTGAAAAATATTTTACTCAGTTCATATATTTTGTGAAGAATTATGGATATTGGACAAATGCCAGCTACAGAGAGAAGCAGCACGAATAGCACCAGTAACTTTGTTTAAAAACTAAGGTTAGTGTTTAATAATGTATAAAATGTGAGCCATAAAACTACTTGACACATTAAAAATATGGAAGAGAATAATAATTATATTGATCTGATACTATATTGTTATCATTACTTATCAAGTATTTTGTTAAGGATTATGAATAGACAGAAATATTAAGAACTAAAAATTCATAAAATTCAACTTTGTTTACTGTGGTGTTCTATTAGGATATTATTCAATATTAATTGTTGAAGATCATGTGAACAAAAAATACCAATTATGTATTAGTATGAAACAATTGATCCAAAAAAGGCCTAACCCAGACATCCAAAGTAAAAGTTTTCCTCCAACACCAAATTGTTCTATATGGTCCACATATTGTTCAGTTAAAAGTTACACCATTTTAAGCGTCCGGTTTTAGTGGAAGATGGGGGGAGAAGTCGGTAAATTAGTAGTTTTTTTTACGTTTTTCGTCAATATTTCTAAAACTATGCTTTAGCGTAAACAGTATTCTATACAAAAATGTTCTACATAAAATTTAAAACAAAAAAGGTCCTATTCATAATTGTTATAAAATCAACGGTTCCAGAGTTAAGGAGGGTGAAAGTAGAGGTTTTCAATAATTTTTATATTCTTTGGGCAAGGAGTAAAGATCACTCAGGACGGAAAATTAGATACAGCCATTAAGGAAGAAAATGTACAGCAAAGGAAAGGAATATTCTTACTGAACAGCGTACTGTGTGATAAAAACATATCTAATTAAAGAAGAATATACAACACTATAATAAAAAGCATCATAACATAAATATGGATGCGAAGTTTGGCCCCTAAAATACAGAACAGAGAAGATGCTTAGAGCAACAGAAATGGACTTCTGGTGCCGTTCGGTAAGAATATCTAGACGCGATAGAATAACAAACGAGAGAGTCCGAGAAATCATGGGGGTGCTGGTACGGACACGTAAGGAGAATGCCGGAGAATAGAACACCAAGACAGTTTCTCAAATGGCAACCAAGAGGTAGGCGCAGATTAGGAAGGCCTAAAAGAAGTTGGAGAGAGGGAGTTGATATAGCAATCAGGGACAGAGAACTGAAGGACGATCTATGGAATGACAGAACCGATAATATATCTATTAGTTATGGATTAAATTATACATGATAAAGATCATTGGAAAGCCAATGTATAACGGTTATCGTGTGTGGATGGTGACTGATGGTTATAGCTTAGTTTAGTCTGGCTTGCACTTATTTTCAACTTAAAAGGAGGTATAAATTATCCATACTTCTAAACTATGCAAACTACAAATAAAGTATAAAATATACTGTACAATATCTTGTTAGAACTCACCACAATGGTAGCCGATTTGGAAAATTGATAGTTTGACAATCCAGAATATAATCTTTCCGATCGCATCTATTGTCGGGGTACTTATATTTGGGCGTAATTGTTGAAGGTTTTGATAACTGCTTTAACCTCCAGCTGCAGTTGTGAATTTTCTGTTTTTCTTCTTTTTTCTGGGTATTTGATACTAGTAAATTTGGGGACACGTCGATATTCATTTTGTAAATATTCGCCGAATTTGTAGGAAGTCTACTTGTATGTACATTTTTTATTTGGTTAGACATGGTCAAATATGCTTTGTAATACCTGAAAACTAAAATTTTTTAAAACTTAAAATTTTGACTTATCAAATTATCACGTGACATTGACAACTACTGCTTTATGATTGATTAATTTGTGAAGATGTATATATTCAACTTCAGACTAGAATAAAGGTCATTTACCACATATTGATCGATTTTTTAAATCTTTTCTCGTAAGCCGAATTCAAGACAAGAATGCCAATATGACTTTCCTATGTTTTTGAGATATCAACTGCCAAAGTTGGAAGAATAATTACAATTTACTAATATTTATTTGATAAATTGAAGTAGATTCATTGAATTTCAAAATTATATTTTCTGGATGGGAATCATATTTTAAAACTTTCTATATACTGGGCTTGGTCTTTGTCACTATGTCCGGCAAATTTTGTAATCCATTTTAAACGTACTTCTAAACTATCTAGGCACCTGAAATTTTCAGAATAGCTTAGAACTAGTTAACAATGCAATATTTAACTGCTGCTATATATATATATATATATATATATATATATATATATATATATATATATATATATATATATATATATATATATAACAAGGAGAGGTTAACGCGAGTTAACAGATATCGGCATGGCTCGCAACAATGAAAATACAAAATATGCATAAGATGGAATGCAACCACAGACACGTGTTTCTGACTTATTAGTCGTCATCAGTATGGTATAGCCAAACAGGAGCAACGAAACCAATTTGTGGCTGTAATGTTAGAAGACCCTCAGGATTCGAGAGCAACAACTAACACATCCACGGAGGAAGCTACAGCTACCTGAGTACAGCAATGCCAAACGTTTAAAACGTTTTTAAAATCAAACAAGGAGAGGTTAACGCGAGTTAATAGATATCGGCATGGCTCGCAACAATGAAAATACAAAATATGCATAAGATGGAATGCAGCCACAGACACGTGTTTCTGACTTATTAGTCGTCATCAGTATGGTATAGCCAAACAGGAGCAACGAAACCAATTTGTGGCTGTAATGTTAGAAGGCCCTCAGGATTCGAGAGCAACAACTAACACATCCACGGAGGAAGCTACAGCTACCTGAGTACAGCAATGCCAAACGTTTAAAACGTTTTTAAAATCAAACAAGGAGAGGTTAACGCGAGTTAATAGATATCGGCATGGCTCGCAACAATGAAAATACAAAATATGCATAAGATGGAATGCAACCACAGACACGTGTTTCTGACTTATTAGTCGTCATCAGTATGGTATAGCCAAACAGGAGCAACGAAACCAATTTGTGGCTGTAATGTTAGAAGACCCTCAGGATTCGAGAGCAACAACTAACTGTTCGGCTATACCATACTGATGACGACTAATAAGTCAGAAACACGTGTCTGTGGTTGCATTCCATCTTATGCATATTTTGTATTTTCATTGTTGCGAGCCATGCCGATATCTATTAACTCGCGTTAACCTCTCCTTGTTTGATTTTAAAAACGTTTTAAACGTTTGGCATTGCTGTACTCAGGTAGCTGTAGCTTCCTCCGTGGATGTGTTAGTTGTTGCTCTCGAATCCTGAGGGTCTTCTAACATTACAGCCACAAATTGGTTTCGTTGCTCCTGTTTGGCTATACCATACTGATGACGACTAATAAGTCAGAAACACGTGTCTGTGGTTGCATTCCATCTTATGCATATTTTGTATATATATATATATATATATCAAAAAACAAAAGATGTAGATCTTTGAAACACACTCAGTGATCAAAAGATCCACAGGTACTGGTTTAACGACCACTCGTACGAAATCAAACAAATGAAATAGAGAATGTGGAAAAATCCCCTTACGAATAAAATAGTGAAAAAAATAAAAGAAATAGTGGATGTGTGAGTTATTCGTAAGGGGATTTTTCCACATTCTCTATATATATATATATATATATATATATATATATATATATATATATATATATATATATATATATATATATATATATATATATATATTTACTCCCAGCGTATGAAGTGAGCCACATATCAAAAGAAACTGCGGTTGAAGTGAGGTCCTGTACAAAGTGAGGTCCAGTATACGGACCTCACTTAGTCAATCAATGTAAGACTTTTTCGTAGACATGTACTGATAGCAAACACTGTTTTTTTACAAAAAAAAGTGGGACCTCACTTTGTATGGTCCACATCAATTTTTAGTTCAGAGATTTTCCGCATAGAGGCGCTGACTTTGGCGTATATTTTCTAACCATGTATATTCTATGCCCTGTTGAATAACTTACGATACACATAGTGAGGACCATACAACTGGCAACATCTGTTCAACCAATCTTTAAAACAGTGGATCGTCAATCGTCGCATAAATTCAAACAGTACAAAAATGTTTAATACTTTAATCTTTTTGAGAGCGTAGGCGCAAAATTTCGGTCGAGTTCTTTTTAAACGCATTTATTTTTTTCGAATCCTGAGATAACTAATAGGTATTTTTAAAAAATTTAAACGCAAAATTGAAGACTACATTATTCCCGAGGGCAGAAAGTCCCTTATAATGAACACAAAGTTTCTTTTGTAATATATATTTAAAATTAAAAATCAGACTATTTTTTTTTCACTCCAGTGACTTATTAAAATAAATATTATAGAAATTCTCAAGGACTTTCGACCATGGATAATACAGTAATATTTCTTTCTGCGTTTAAATGTTTTAAAAATACTTAAGGTTTTCTCAGTATTCGAAAAAAATGAACGCATTTAAAAATAATTCGAGCGAAATTTTTGCGCATATGCTCTCAGAAAGGCTTAAAATACTATAAATTTTTGTAATCAGTATTTCAATAGTTATTTATGATATAAGTGTTAAAAGTACACTCATGTGAATTGCAGAACTCGCTGTCGCTCATTCTGCAAACTTTCACATGCGTGCCTTAAAAATGCACTTTTTAACACGCATATCATGCAATATTTTTTCTACAAACGTAATTACAGGACAATATCTACAAAAACTTTTACTTGAACTTGACTGACATTCCATTTTTATATTTTTTTGATATTACATCAAAATTGCCTATACGATCAATACGAATTGCAGTGCCATAAAAATTTTAAAGTACTAGTGCCTTAAAGCAGCGCCGGATAAAGGGGCGGGCGAGCCGGGCGACCGCCCGGGGCGCCAGAATTTGGGGGCGCCAAATTTTGAGAGACGCTGATATATAAATATAATATTTGCCCCTATCCGTGGCTCAGTGGTAAGAGCGCCTGACTTTGGATCGAAAAAATCCGAAAGGTTGTGGGTTCGAATCTCACCAGGGTCGGAAATTTTTCATTTATTATAAATTAATAAATGAATAGTTTCTGTCCTCGTGGGATCGGTTCTCACCGGAGGGACCGCAGACGTTCGGATACAATTAGCGTCCCTTTGCAAAGACAATGACGTCGACATTGCAAAGTAACAAGCCACTTACTCAACACACACACTACTTACACATGAAACTAGGTACCTAACTGTTCAAAATTACCGTACCTACCATGCTAATGGCCATTAGTTGCCGAGGCATTAGCTAAACAAAAAAATATAATATTTTTTACATTCACTATTTTTTTGGACTTTATAGATTATCTTTGGGCTAATATTACTCCTAAGACAATTAATATTAAATAATTGTAACAATAAGAAAACTATTTCTAGCTCACAAAAATTCTCTAATAAAAATAATGCAACCTAAAAATTGTTATGGCTTTTAAAGGTCATTTGTCAGGTAATACCTATCACTTTTATGGTATTACAATGTTATACATACATACTTAAAATACACGAAGATCAGATTTACGAAGTATCAACAAATTTATGAATAGTCAGTGATATTATTATACTGCTGCTTGTCATTATAGCCTCAATGGTTAAATAGTTTTGTCTTCCTGTTCTGTAAACTTTGCTTTATCAACATTGTCGTGTGTCCGTGGGTGTGTAATTTGAAATAAAAAAAAACAAATCAGGTATATCTATATGAATTAGAATTGACAAGTTCTTTTTCATAATATGAATATATAGAAATTTATTTCGAATACTTTGTACGCATTAAGATGTTTCACTTTTTGGATAAAAACGGCACGAACGACGTATGAAAAAAAGGAATAATAGATTTTTGTATATATCATAAATTGAACGAGTAATTCCAAAATGATTTGTTATTTTAAATATCTCAGTGGCATACTATGTTTTTGTTTAAAAAAATTCACACCATTTCAACAGTAGATATAAAATTATTAATTTTATGTCAAAAAATGCGCAATAATTACCTCTTAAAACACATCAAATTTCATTTGCATATCTGAACCGGTTTTAGAACAATAAAGAAATCGTCAGTTTGTAAGAAAAATGTCAACACCCCATATCTCGGAAACGAAGTATTTGCTGACATACGCTTATAGAGCAAACTGTCATTATTTTTTCATATAGAATTAACTGTTAAAGTTTGTCGCATTTATTTAGAAACATCCTGTTTTTTCTTGACCACCCTGGATTTCCATAGTTTTTCCTGTATTATTTCACTTGACCGTTATTTTCAGTTCTTTCTGTTTTTCCAGTCCTGCAGGTTTCTTTTCTAATATTGCTTCGTCCATTTTATCTCTAAAAGATTTTCGGGGTCTGTCTCTCTTCCTTCTTCCTATCGGGCTCCAATCTGTTATTCTGTTTATCAACGATTTTGGTCTGCTCTTCTGCCATATCCGTACCAGGTTAATCTCTTTTGTCCTATGTTGTCTATTATCCCTTGAATTCATTACCATTATTTTCTTAATCTCTATGTTATTTATTCTATCCCTTCTACAGCTTCTACTTAGGTATTCGATCTCTGTTGCTCTTATTTTGCATTTGGTTTTCGTATTTTTTATTCAATTTTCACACCCATTATTCAGAATACTTTTTGTCATGGTGTTATATTATATTCTTCTTTTTGTTTTTATACTGATGTTCTTATCCCACAGTACCGGGTTTAATTTTAGTATGCAGCATATTGTTTGTCCTAGTAACTCGATACCTAAAACCATAGCTTGGTTCTATAGGTATCGAGTCATAGAGATAATAAAAAGCTCATGAGATAATAAAAAAAAATAATGAATGATTTTATTTGAATTTGCATAGATGATTGTAAGGCCAAGGATATCACAACGGCTCTAAAAGGAAGAGAAAAAATAAAGATGTACAAGCTCGCGTTTGCAAAGAATATCCGCATGCTATTTTATGCTAAGTGGATGCCACTCCCTCAATTTAGTTACTGGGGATGCAGCTATATCTTGCGCACAATCAACATGTTTTTTGGTCTTGTAGAAGATTTATACACACTAAATGATATAAATGAGTCAGATTAAATAAATTATTAGACGAATTTTTTACTAAGCCAGAACATTTTTGTTTAATTTAGTAGTATTTTATATTTTGACAACGACACCCGATTTGGGCGTCGAAACGATAATAAAATTATTTTTTTCAATTTAATTGTGGCTTATTTTCCATCTAAATAGTTATTTATACACATTTTTTACTGGTTGTTGATAATGTGCATTTATCTTTTACCTCGCTTCTTCGTCGCTTGAACTTAAAATGTGCTCGCTATGCTATGCCCTATGTTGGATAAGTTATAAGTAATAACTATCCTACTATTTTTTAAATAAATATATTTTTACATAGTTCTTTATGGTAAAATTTTGATTTTTTCCTATTTTTTTATATTTGCAGTAAATTTGTATATTCTTATATGAAGGGGCGCCAAATTTTATTTTGCCAGGGGCGCTCAGAACCCTAAAACCGGCCCTGCCTTAAAGTAGCATTTTTAACGCACGTATGGAGTTCTAAAAATTGCATTTTTAACACGGTTGTAGAAAAAAGCCTTTAAATGAGGTGTCACATGATGTACTTACTTTCCTATTTAAAAAAATCAAAGTTGTGCCTGTCACCTGAAGAAGAGGGATCGCGTAAAGTTCGAAACATTGACGCTATAATATACTATGATTATTTTAAAAATCGACCTATCCGAGCGTTTTTCTTATGTGCTAAAAATAAATAAGTTAATAAGGGGGGTAAAACTTATTCCAGCGAACTGTATTTGTAACAACCAAGGTAGGGATGGCGGTTGTTGAACAAAAAACCGGTTTTCGGTTATACCGGTTTTTTACTTACGGTTTAACCTGACGGTTATAACTGGTCAAAAAAAGCGGTTGTTCCAAAAACCATTTTTCGGTTTTTTTAATCAGAAGCAAATACTCGATAGGTTATAATGTTAATATAATGTTATATGTTACATACATTTATATTGCAATTCAGTTTGCTCAATTTTCCTCCCGAAAAATTCCCCAACCAATTCAACCTATAAAAATTTTCCCATGTGCTTTCAAATTACCCTAAAAATGGGCGAAAGTACCCCAATCTGGCATCTCTGATTCGTCGCTCGTTGTAGACGGCGTCGGTGTATATTGCGTTGTCAATTGGGATATTCCCAAAACTCCCAAAAGTGATGATCCTACCGATCTACCGACATGTCCCTAGGATCTATCGAGTTTAAAAAAATATCCAAATGACATATTTTACTTAAGAGGAAACAGTAGCGATCAACAGGTAGCGAAAACGCGTTCCAAGATTGCGGCTGTAATTTTGAATATTTTTTCGAGATATGTGGCACACGTATTCGTAATATAATAAAGAATGGCGGTACAGAGCCCAATTTAAAAAATATATTAATATGTGGAAATTACTCTGTAATTAAATACAATATTAAAAAAACGAGCCTGTACCGCCACTAAGAAGAACAAAAAAATACATTTTCTTCAAATAAACTTTTTTATCCCATGCCTAGATTTTGTGGCATGTTGGAACTACTAAAATTTTTTATTTCATTAGTAGTTCCAAAATGACACAAAATCTAGGCATCTGATAAAAAAGTTTATTTGAAGAAAGTGTATTTTTTTGTTCTTTTAATGGCGGTACAGACTCGTTTTTTTAATATCGTATTTATTTACAGAGTAATTTCCACATATTAATATATTTTTCAAATTGGGCTCTGTACCGCCATTCTTTATTATATTACAAATACGTGTGCCAAATATCTCGAAAAAATATTCAAAATTACAGCCTCAATCTTGGAACGCGTTTTGGCTACCTGTTGATCGCTACTGTATCACCTTAAAAATAAATTCGATAAACCAATTCATCATTTTTATTGCCATCAAAAAATTTCAGTAGGTAGTATTTTTTAACACGTTTGTATAATACCTTTCATTTCCTAAGAATTATGTATTATTTAAAAATTACATAATGGAGATTCCTAATCGTATTTCGGTATTCACATTTCATACAAGTCTCAAAGTACTCAAGTATAAACAATTTTTAGATGATTTTGGGAATATCGATTTCAAGCAGATCACTTACCTTTTTATGGAAATATTCATGTGTTTCATAAAAGCTGATGTGACACTTTCGTCCAGTTCTTTATTAGTAAATAAAAGTTGAATTATGGTTGTTTGGGTTAATAATTACTTCGCATATTATTTATAATACATATATAGTAGGGGAGCAAAGTATGCTAAATGTGCAGTCACTCGAGCGCTTTGAGGACCTATTGGGTTGTGATTATTAGGTTCTAAAACCAAAAAAGTTAAGTAAAATTTTCCATTTTAGTGGGGACTTTCCATATTTTAATTTAATTTTCCATTTCCAACACCCGTTTTCTCCGATTATAGCGCCACCTATCCGTAATTAGAAAAAACGTTTCGAATAAAAGTTGCTTATTTTTACGCAAAGAATCCAAATCTGAAATAAAAAAAGGAGTTCCTATTTAAGATTTTAAAGTAACCCCCCCCCCCCACCCCCGTGGGGGTCGTGTTTGGTACCATTCGATAGATTTCAGAAAAAATATTCAGAAATTGTAGTGTATTACCTATAAGAAGTTACCGTTAAGCCGGGTCCAGACTATGTAACAAAACATGTTAAATAACAAAGTTTTGTAACTTGTTACAAAATTTTAAATAAACAAGTTTTAAAACACAGTGTTGTATAACATTTTTCTGGTTATATAGCATGTTTTATGTTATCCAACAGATGTCGGTAAACATCAAAGAAAGTTATAAAACCGCACCGCGACTGATCTACACCTAAAAACATGTTATTGAAACATTTCTCTGGCATAGTACCTACGCGAGCAGCAACCGTTGGAGTCATATCGCCTTGTTCATTCTGGAGTGATTGTGCTAGATTTTTCTTTGCTCTGTTCACGTAGGGTTATTTACGCGATGAAATTGTCGAAAGAACTGACTACTCATTTAATTGAGCTATTTCGTAAGTAACGAGTATTATGGGACTGCTATGGGATGAGCTACATTTATTGATTTAAAAAACAAATAAAAAACACGATGAATAGACTGAAATAGAAGTGAAAATAGATACAGAAACTGTAGTTAAAACTAATGCACGTACGCCTCTAACTCAAGCCAACAAAAGAAAAGCAGTACGCGGAACCTTAACAGCAAATCGGTGCAAATCAACTCTAAATTTGACATAAATACTATTCTCTACAGAGCAGAGTGTTCAGACATAAAACCTGTAACATTCACTTCATTCGCTACACAGATGCAGACTGCTTCATCAGCTACTCAAACAGGCACTCAATCATACAATATATCTGAGCCTTTCTATTCCGTCTACTACACCTACATCCGCTACTTCTCCAGCTACACCAATTCAAACAGACAGTGACACTCAATCATGAACAGGTGAAGACGATAATACTGAGGAATTAAATTTTACAGAAATGTTATACTTCCTCTCTGAAACAATGAGTAAAAAGGTTAAAAAATATACTTTGCTAATAATATAACTGTTAATCTTTCTCTTACTGGAATTGCATCTCGAAATGTCTTTCCTGCCTATTTTATGGCCGATTTCATTTATAAGAAATTCAAAATCATAACTTTCTATTCTTAAGAAGTTTTTAAAACTGCCATCACATTTAATGTCTCCTGTCGATGGGTCTATGTTATCTCTTTCCAGATCAGCTAAAAGAGCTGTACCACTACCTATATTTTGCTCGAGCTGCTAATGAAGGACACATCCAAAATATTAATTTAACACGCCGGTGTCGCCTCCACAATATTACACAAGCTGCTGTTGCTATGAAGAGATCCTCCATACTTATATGACGCAATTTTATATACTACCTAACCTACCAGCTATCCTTCTAAAATGCTGCAAAATTTATGCGCATGTTGTTGTTTTGTTTTTTGTTATATAGTCTGGATACTCATGCTATATTATAACAAGTTACATAACAAAGTTGTACAACAAATTTGTTGTACAATTTTGTTATTAGCATGTTTTGTTACATAGTCTAGACCCGGCTTTAAAAGTTCCCCGTTTCAGGAAAAAATATTGTCTAAGAGCGATAGCCTGGTGACCTAGTGGGTAGACCTCGGATCTCGGATTCGTAAAGCAGAGGTTTCGATTTCAAATCCGGGGTGTGGATCTCCGATTTTTTTATTTATTGTTACTGCATTCATGTCTGTAGACAATGTTGCAATCTATTATGAGCACAATAAAAAAATATAGTAATAAAATAATAAATAAATATTTAAAAAAAAACAAGAAAAAAAATACAATCACTGGAAGCGAAACTAAACAATACGGAAGAAATATAACCACTGGATTCGGAACTGGATATGGAACTGGATAATATTAGAAAACTGATATTATAATATGTAAGCACTACGAGCCTAGTAGGCCCATGGCTTGATGTACTATTCTTTTCCACTCCCTTTTGTCAGTCGCTTTTGTTTCCCAGTTCCTTAAGTTAATTCTTCTCATATCTTCTCTAACTGCATTACTCCATCGTGACCTCGGTCTTCCTCTTCGTCTTTTCCCTGCCAATGCACTAGATAGTACCATTCTGGGAATTCTAGATGGAATCATCCTCTGCACATGGCCCAACCATCTAAGTCTTTGCGCCTTAATTACTGCTAGTATGTTAGGATCTTGATAGAGCTCAGTTAGTTCCTTATTTGTTCTTCTTACCCATTGTCCATTTAAGTTTTTCCCACCGAAGATTTTGCGCAGTATTTTCCTCTCCCAAACTAATAACAACTCTTGATGTTTTTTTGTTGTGACCCATGTTTCAGAAGCATACGTTACTATCGGCCTTATTACGGTCTTGTAAGTTCTTAGTTTTGCTCTTCGTGATATATGTTTACTTCTTAACAACCCATTAAAAGCAAATATAGCGCGGTTGCCCGACATAATTCTCTTTTGTATTTTTTCTTCACAGTTAGGATCTCTTGTGAAGACAGTTCCTAAGTACTCAAATCTCTCAACTTCTTCGAATTTATACTGTGTTCCCTTCGCTGTTGTCATTGTTATGTATTGCCCCCGAACGAACTGCTTATTTATCCATTCCATATACTTTTGTTTTTGCTTCATTTATATACAATCCTTTGGTTGCCTGCCCTCTCCTCGAGTTTCATGAGTGTTTCTATAAGTTCTATTTTGCTCCTAGCCAAGATTACCAAATCGTCTGCGAATGCCAAGCACTGATGTTTTTTGTGGTAGATCAGACCTGTTCTATTAATGTTTGCTTCCTGTATAACCTTTTCTAGTAATATGCTAAACATTATAGACGATAATGGATCACCCTGTCGCAGTCCTTGTTTGACCTCAAAGCTTTCTGTTATAGTATTGTTTATCTTGACTTTATCATACTGATAGATCATACTGATATTGTTTAAAAACACTAATAATATTGATATAAAATGTTAATCAATTTTATTTATTGTTATAAGAATCAAAAGGTAAATATGATTAGGCGAATGAAGCCTTAGGTTTCGCAGTCAATATCCCAACCACACACACATGTTGCAATCTATTTCAATACGGTTTATAGTACAAACTATACATTTAATATCAAAATAGTGGGATATATTTTTTTAGTTGAGGACACTTGGTCACATTGCATTGTTTCAGGATAAGGTTGAAATATCTTCAATAAATGGAAAAAAGCATGTATGTCATATATTATAATACTTTCTATACTCTTAATATGCAGTCTCGTATAAATTTGTAGTGACATGATTTTAAGTATAAGAACAAGAAGCTTGCAACAATTTTCAGAGAAAATAGAAAACTAAAACTATTTTAAAATGATTATTCGAAATAAAACATATGCACATATTCACTGTATTTGCCATCTAGTGGAATAACTGTAAAATTAAGTCAGTAAAAAAGGTACATTAAGTTTAATTAAATTAAGTAAATCATCTTGTATACTAAAATTAAGGTTGGAAAATTGTCATTTCAAAATGAAAATCGACAGGGGCAACAGTACCTATACTAAAATACACTCTGTATAGATAATTATGTCAATGTTAATAATACTGGATAGAGAATTTAATATTCTTTCAAATGAGCTAGCACACGCCCCTCTTCCCTATTTAAAAATAAGGGGTGGGGGAAATGGAGGAGGGGGTTGACAAATGACAGATATGTATGTACCGTAAAAACTGTGTTCCCCTTAGATCAAAAGTCAGGCTTTTATATTTATATATTAAGTTCAATATAAATTTCACATAACTGAACTATCACTGTATCCTCCATTTTGATTATTATTGTTCTCAACTAACGCTATTTTCAAAATTCTTGCTTTCCTATCCATCTTTAACGTAAATTATTAAAAAATATAAAACTATTTCTTTATTAACGCTAGTCTCCGATAAGGCTACCGTGATTTAATGCTGAGGTACTAAAATGTTATAAAATTAACAAACAGTACGAGCAAGAACAAAGAGTCCACATCCTTCTTATAACTACAAGTGACTGAAACATCGAAACAATAATAATTCTTACTGTGTTATACAGAAAAAGGCAGTAGAAACGATTAATCTCATATTTATCGACAACACTGTATGGTCCTCACTTGATGAGCTGTAAGGAAATATACACGTAAAGTTGTCCTCATTTTGTGCGCATAACGAAAAAGTATATACAGTCTCACTTTAATAGCTGCGTATAATGGCCTCACTTGGGTGGCAATACACTTGAACCATACGGGGCACACATACGTAATTTTTTTTGTGTATACTCGTCATTTTTTAATTGCTATTTACTTGTCAAGGTCACTATGAAGAGTTGAAACGATTATGTCTACGTTTTCTACCGGTCCTCACTAAGTGCGCGTAATGTCAGGACCTCACTTTGATATCTGTGCATAAATATATATATATATATATATATATATATATATATATAATATATATATATATATATATATATATATATATATATATATATATATATATATATATTTATGCACAGATATCAAAGTGAGGTCCTGACATTACGCGCACTTAGTGAGGACCGGTAGAAAACGTAGACATAATCGTTTCAACTCTTCATAGTGACCTTGACAAGTAAATAGCAATTAAAAAATGACGAGTATACACAAAAAAAATTACGTATGTGTGCCCCGTATGGTTCAAGTGTATTGCCACCCAAGTGAGGCCATTATACGCAGCTATTAAAGTGAGACTGTATATACTTTTTCGTTATGCGCACAAAATGAGGACAACTTTACGTGTATATTTCCTTACAGCTCATCAAGTGAGGACCATACAGTGTTGTCGATAAATATGAGATTAATCGTTTCTA